>NW_012103921.1:1204314-1208514 GCF_000951045.1 Mandrillus leucophaeus
GCTGGAGTACAGTGGCGTGATCTCGGCTCACCGCAACCTCTGCCTCCCGGGTTCAAGCAATTCTCCTGCCTCAGCCTCCTGAGTAGCTGGACTTACAGGGACTCGCCACCATGGCTAATTTTTGTATTTTTAGTAGAGTCGGGGTTTCACCATGTTGATTAGGCAGGTCTTGAACTCCTGACCTCAGGTGATCCACCTGCCTTGGCCTCCCAAAATGCTGGGATTACACTGGCACATGAGCCACCATGCCCGGCCTGTCTCCAACTTTTACATTGACTGGTTGAATCTCTTTCTGTCCTTTCGTTCAGAGCCTGATCCAGCAGCTACTGCTGTTGCTTGCCATACTTTTCTTTGAGATTTTTCTGAAAGAATTATGCTTCCTTTGGTTACTATTTCAGTGGCACTTGTTTTTCTTTTTTTTGAGATGAAATTCTGCTCTTGTTGCCCAGGCTGGAGCGCAATGGTGCGATCTTGGCTCACTGCAACTTCTGCCTCCCGGGTTCAAGCGATTCTCAAGCCTCAGCCTCCTAAGTAGCTGCGATTACAGGCATGCGCCACTATGCCCTGCTAATTTTGTATTTTTAGTAGAGGTGGAGTTTTGTCATGTTGGCCAGGCTGGTCTTAAACTCCTGACCTCAGATGATGCACCCGCGTCAGCCTCCCAAAGTGCTGGGATTATAGGCATGGGCCACCAGGCCTGGCCGGCACTTGTTTTTCAACCAATGCTCAAAGAGGAAGAAACTTATTTTTTGAGACAGAGTCTCTCTCTCTTGTCCAAGCTGGAGTGCAGTGGTGCGATCTGTGCTCACTGCAGCCTCTGCCTCCCGGGTTCAAGTGATTCTGCTGCCTCAGCCTCCTAAGTAACTGAGATTACAGGCGTGTACTATTGCTTCCGGCTAATTTTTGTATTTTCAGTAGAGATGGGATTTCACCATGTTGGTCAGGCTGGTCACGAACTCCCGACCTCAAGTGATCCGCCCACCTTTGGCTCCCAAAGTGCTGGGATTACAGACCTAAGAAACTTTCTAAATGCTTTTCCTGCCATGACTCCCAGCACTACAGGTCCTGCTCTGCTCTCATACTGTGCTGGAAGGAGAGACCCCGATGTCCTTTTTCTGTTTCAGGATTCTAATTGCATTTTGTTATTTCTCTTTATTCTCTTACGGTTTGTAACTATTTCTGTGACTTTCCTTATGTTTTGTGACTTTGACACTTTTGAAGATTACTGTTCCATTGTTTATAGGGTATGCCTCAGTTTGGATTTGTTTGATGTTTTCTCATGAATGGGGTGAGGTTATGCATTCCTTCTCATTGTCCCATATCAGGAGATTCGTGATGTCAGTACGATGATGCTTACCTTGACTACTTGGTTAAGTTGGCGTCTTGAGAGTCTTTCTATTGTGGAGTTATTTTCTTTCCTTTTGTAGTTCATAAGTATCTTGTGGGAGATACTTGATGAATTTGCAAACAATGTTAGAGTCTTCTCAAACTTTGGTTCTCAATTTTAGCAACTGGTGGAGCTTGTCTGCAAAATTTATTGCTTTTGTGGTTGCCTAACTGTGACTTTCTATTTCACTCTCTCCTTCTACATTTATTGATTGTAATTCTATGAGGAAGAGCTTTCTTTCCTCCATTTGTTTATCATTCATATCACTATGGACTCGTGGGTATGTATTTTATTTTATGGGTTAAAATCTAGTAACTGTCATTGTTTTGTTACTCAGATTGTTCTAGCTTTGGCCATCAGGAATTCCTTTAGGTTGATTTCTGTGTTCTTTCAAGAAGCCATCATCTTTTTTTTGTTTGAGTTGGAGTTTTGCTCTTGTTGCCCAAGCTGGAGTGCAATAGCGCAATCTCGGCTCACTGCAACCTCTGCCTCCTAGGTTCAAGCGATTCTCCTGCCTCAGTCTCCTGAGTAGCTGGGATTACAGGTGTGCGTCAGTACTCCCGGCTGATTTTTTTTTTTTTTTTAATTTTTATTTTTAGTAGAGATGGGGTTTCTCCATGTTGGCCAGGCTGGTCTCGAACTCCTGACCTCAGGTGACCTGCCCACCTCAGCCTCCCAAAGTGCTGGGATTACAGGTGTTGAGCCAATTTGCCTGGCCTTTTTTTTTTTTGTTTTCTTTTTTTTTAAATGAGACAGGGTGTTGCTGTGTTCCCCAGGCTGGAGTGAAGTGGCTTGATCACGGCTCGCTGTGACCTCAACCTCCCTGGCCCAAGAGATCTCCCACCTCAGCCTCCCGAGTACCTGGGACTATAGGCATGATGGGCGTGCACCACCATACGTGGCTAAATTTTTTTTTTTTTAGAGGAGTCTTGTTCTGTCGCCCAGGCTGGAGTGCAATGGCATGATCTCGGCTCACTGCAACCTCCACCTCGCGGGTTCAAGCAATTCTCCTGCCTCAGCTTCCAGAGTACCTAGGATTACAGGCACCTGCCATCATGCCTGGCTAACTTTTTGTATTTTTGTAGAGTTGGGGTTTCACCATGTTGCTCAGGCTGATCTTGAACTCCTGACCTCAGGAGTTCAAGATGTGAGCCACCGTGCCTGGCACGTGGATAATTTTTCAATTTTTTGTAGAGATGGTCTTATTGTGTTGCCCAGGCTGGTCTCAAACTCCCAACCTCAGTTGATCTTCCGGCCTTGGCCTCCCAAAGTGCTAGGATTACAGGCATGAACCACCATACCTGGCTTTTTTTTTTTTCTTTTAAATAATCTATTTTTAATGTATCAGCTGCCATTGGAGCCATAGTACCAAAGTGTGATCAGAAAATTAAGCTTTTTCTTGCATGCTATTTTTTTTTTTTTTTGAGACCGAATCTCACTCTGTGTCAGACTGGAGTGCAATGGCATGATATTGGCTCACTGCAGCCTCCACCTCCCGGGTTCAAGTGATTCTTCTGCCTCAGCCTCCCAAGCAGCTGGGATTACAAGTGTGTACTACCACGCCTGGCTGGGTTTTTTTGTGTTTTTAGTAGAGACAGAGTTTTGCCGTGTTGGCCAGTCTTGTCTCGAACTCCTGACGTCAGGTGATCTGCCCGCCTCGGCCTCCCATAGTGCTGGGATTGCAGGCATGAGCCACTGTGCTGGCCATTTTTTTTTTTTTTTAAATCCTTGCTCTGTCACCCAGGCTGAAGTGAAGTGGTTTGATCATAGCTCACTGCAATCTCGAACTCCTGGACTCAAGGGATCCTCCCATTTTAGCCTCCTAAGTATCTGGGACTACAGGCACACACCACTGTGCCCAGCTAATTTTTAAAATTTTTGGAGAGATAGGGATAGGGGTCTCACTTTGTTGTCTAGTCTGATCGGAAACTCCTGGGCTTAAGCAATCCTCCTGCTTCGGCCTCCCAAAGTGGTGGGATTATAGGCCTGAGCCACTGTACTCAGCCCTTGTTTTTTTATTTTTAAGCTTTGCCAATATCTGAGTTTCCCAACAATCGTGTTCTTAATTCACGTTAATACGTTATTAGAGTTAAAAAGGATTCCTTCTTATATTGCAGATAAAAGAAGGAAGTGTGTAGAAGATTTTTTTTCTTTCTTTTTTTTTTTTTTTTTGCGCCTCAAATTTGAAAGGCCTTCTATCTATAGATTGTACTAGGACCTGCAGATCCAATGTCTTTACTCCTCATAGGTAACAATTTGATTTAGTGAGAAAATATAGGTATTTCTGTTTTTGAGTTTTGTTAACAGCAAATTGTTTAGATGGGATTAAAGGCCCCAAATGTACTCTAGTTATCTTTGTGGAACCCATGGATGAACACCGAGAGTGTGAGTGTGTGTGTGTGTGTGTGTGTGTGTGTATGTACGTGTGTATACTCAAACCATTGGACTCAAACTCAGATGATTCTACTGCCTCAGCTTCTTGAGTAGGTGGGATTACAAGTGTGTGCCACTGTGCCTGGTTTATGTTGTGTTTTAGTGGTGTTAAATCTTGAGTATCAGGTCAGAGTGATTGTTTTAGTTGGAGGAGCTAAGTTGAAATAAATATTTGGTCATCATAAGTTACAGTTCATAAGCACTTTAAAAATAATCACTTTTCTTCAATTAACTATATATTGGCTTGGCGTGGTGGCTTATGCCTGTAATTCTAACACTTTCGGAGGCCAAGGTGGGTGGATTGCTTGAGCTCAGGAGTTTGAAACCTGCCTGGGTTGGCCGGGCGCGGTGGCGCAAGCCTGTAATCCCAGCACTTTGGG
>NW_012103921.1:1214329-1215005 GCF_000951045.1 Mandrillus leucophaeus
AAAAGCTATGTATTTATCAAATAGAGTCCAGGCACAGAAAGGAAGTTTTCTTATGCTTTCAGTGCTTTCAGTGACATTGAAGGCTTTGGTCAGTTCTTAAGGGCACCAGTGTGAAATTAGTTGACGATAAGGACAATTGTGAGAAACCTCCAGTTGGTCAAATAGCCTTTGGAAACTTACTGGTTGTTATTCTTTCTGATTTTCTTGGAATATTTTGAGAGAAAAGTCATTATTCCCTTTTATTCCAGAATCATGTTAATGAGGTAGCTTAACTGCTGTTCAGCTGAGGGCTCAACTGAGTGTAAAAGGACAACTGGTAATGGTAAACTGAAGGAAAGACTAGTAGAATCTTGAGAAAGAATAAGAAAAAAGAGAAGAGAAATGTTATTGTTTTGATATTACAGATTAAGCTAACCACAGTACCTGATTCTTAGCAGGTGCACAATACTTATTTAATCAATAATTAATGGAGCAAATATTTATTAACTAACATTGTATGTCTGTGCTGTCTATTGAAGAATATACAAAAGAAACCTGAGGCTGGGTGTGATGGCTCACACTTGTAATCCCAGCACTTTGAGAGGGTAGACAGAAGGAGCACTTGAGCCTAGGAGTAGGAAGACCAACCTGGGCAACATAGGGAGATGCTGTCTCCACCAAAAAAAAAAAAAAAAAA
>NW_012103921.1:1215055-1216442 GCF_000951045.1 Mandrillus leucophaeus
AAAAAAAAAAAAAAAAAAATTAGCCACGTGTAGTGGTGAGTCCCAGCTGTGTGGGAAGGGCTAAAGCAGGAGGGTTGCTCTAACCCGGGAGGTTGAAGCTGCAGTGAGTCGTGATCATACCACTGCACTCCAGCCTGGGTAAGAAAGAGAGCAAGATCTTCTCTTTAAAAAAAGAAAAAAAGAATGTACCGTACTCTCAAATGGAGGTAGGAGATCAGAAAGTCAGTGAGGACTAGAGGAATAGGAAGTAGTATTTGGGCTGACTTGAAGTTGAGGGGAAGGACATCTACAGTTGAGGGAAATGGTATGGGCAGAGTTGTCAGTGGTTAGGAAATGGTGTATGGTGTTATTTGGGGTAGTCTGAAGACCCACTGGGCTAAAATAGAAAGCAGTGAATGTGCATCTGACAATTTTGGAGACCCTTTGGATATCTAACTGTATAATTTATCGTTTATTTATTTTTTTTGAGACAGGGTCTTGCTTTGTTGCCTAGGCTGGAGTGCAGTGGTTTGATCATGACTCACTGCAGCCTCAACCTCCCAGACTCATGCAATACTTCTGCCTCAGCCTCCCAAATAGTAGGGACCACAGGTGGTCCCAGGTTGATATTTTGTAGAGACGAGGTTTCACTATGTTGCCTAGCCTGGTCTTGAACTCCTGGGCTCAAGCGATCCTCTGGCTCCGGCCTCCCAAAGTGCTGGGATTACAGATGTGAGCCCCTGCGCCCAGTCTAATTTTTCCAAAGTTTTCCAAGGTTTTGCTGAGGTACATCCTGTCTAGAGGGAAATGGAAAGGAAAGGGTGATCGTATCATGAAAGCTATCATAAAGGAAGAAAAATAGGGATTTGAATATCTTTGATGAAAGAAGAGTTAAAATTGACTCCAGGGTTTTGAGACTAGAAAATGATGCTGTTCAATGATGTAGTAAGAAAGATGTAGGATTTAATTGTATACATTGTTTTGAGATAGTGGTCAGATAAATTCAGTTTAGGACATGTTGTATTTGAAATGAATGAAATGTCAAATTCATTTTACAAACAAATGGAGATAACTGAAGATGTCTGGAAATGGGGAGATGGAAGTCAGATGAGCAGAAATGGTTGGAAAAACAAATCTGTGAAAATATAAGCATAATGGAGAGAGAGGGAAGAGAAAAGCATAGATTATTAGTAGTCTCTGCAGTGTCTGGTTACTTGAGGAGGATGAGGAAGCTTACAGAAAAGAAGAAGAAACTGCTGAGAGGAAAGAGGAGGATCAAGGCAGCACAACCTTTAAACTATCCAGAATAGATTCCCACTGAGTTTTGTTTATGTAATTGGAGGAAGTGACATTTAATCCTTGACAGCTAGTTTTTGATTGAAGACTCTTGAGTTTTTTTTTTTTTTTT
>NW_012103921.1:1217711-1219700 GCF_000951045.1 Mandrillus leucophaeus
AGGTGTGAACCACTGGCGCCTGGCCGATGTATAATTTCTTAGACTTTTTGACATAGTGAAAATAGCTTGTGGACGATGTGTTTGTGGGCCTAAGGCATCTTGCCCACATGTGGGGAACTCCTTTGTTAGCCCAGTATTTGAACCATTGGGAGCTGGTGATTTGGCAAGCTGTTTTGTATGGAGTGTTGAACAAAGCAGAGTTGGGATACTTTCTGCCTAGATTCTAAAGAGAAGCTTGTGTTCTCGTTGTGTATTCTGACTTGATCGTTCGGTAGATGTTTGTTTGGTAGATGTTAGAGCACTTGAAAGTGTGTCCTGGGCTAAGCACTGGGGAATTAGAAATAAGACATAACCTTTGCGTTCAAGAAACTTACAGTCCTAGCCTGGGCAACATAGCCAGGCCCTGTCTCAAAAAAAAAAAAAAAAATTTAGGCTGACATAGTAACGCCTGTGCCACTGTAGTTACAGTTACGAGAGGCTAAAATGGGAGGATGGCTTGAGGCCAGGAGTTTGAGGCTGCCGTGAGCTATGATTGCGCCACTGTACTCCAGCTTTGGTGACCGAGTGAGACCCTATCTCTTAAAAAAAAAAAAAAAAAAATTGAAGAAACTTAAAGTCCTTATTCAGGAGACAGATATGTAAGAAGGTAAAGAGAAATCAGGAGGGAGAGGGCCTGTGAGAGCTCTGAGGAGGACCACTTAGCAGGTGAGTGGGAAAAGATTGAGAGAAATGAGGGAATTCAAAGGCTTCTTGGAGAAGGGTACTCCTCTAAACTGAAACTGGAAGGATGAACAAACCATACGAAGGAGAGCAGTGGGATAAATAGAATTCCAGCCAGGAATCAGTGCATGCAGAGACTCAAGACAGTGAAAAATGACTTACCCCTTATTGGTAGAGCAAGGGTTTGAAGGGTAG
Organism: Mandrillus leucophaeus; assembly: GCF_000951045.1. Taxonomy (NCBI): domain Eukaryota; kingdom Metazoa; phylum Chordata; class Mammalia; order Primates; family Cercopithecidae; genus Mandrillus; species Mandrillus leucophaeus. The sequence goes on from NW_012103921.1 coordinate 1,218,627, forward strand.
TGGACAGATAATCAGAGGCCACAGGAAGGGCCTTATAAACCATGCTAAAAAGCTTGAAGATCACTCAGATGACAGTGAGAAGCTGTACTGAGAAGCTGACAGTGAGAAGCCGTCAGAGCTGTAGGCTAGGGAATGACTGGCCAATTTGTGTTTTAGAAGGACCCTTCTGGAAGCTTGTTAGGAGGGAGGGTTGGGTTATATGTTTGTAGTGAGTAATTCAAATCCAAGATTGATGTGTGAATTAAATTTTTTATTTAGGACTTTTAAATAGATTTTATATACTTTTCATAAGGACTTTTCAGATTACCTTTTTTTCTTCAGTTTTTCAAATAGGTATAAAAAAGCTTGTATCTAGGTAAATTCCCATGATTGTTATCCAGTCTGCATTTAATATATACATGTATGTATACATATATATATATATATTTTTTGGAAACGAGGTCTTGCTCTATTGTCTAAACTAGGGTGCAGTGGTGTGGTCATAGCTCACTGCAGCCTTGACCTCCTGGGCTTGAGAGATCTTGTTACCTAAGCCTCCTGAGTAGCTGAGACCACAGGTGTGTACCACCACACTTGGCTCATTTTTTTTTTTTTTTTTTTTTTTTTTGCTGGGCAGAGTGGCTCACGCCTGTAATCCCAGCACTTGGGGAGGCCAAGGCTGGTGGATCACCTGAGGTCAGGCGTTCGAGACCAGCCTGACCAATATGGTGAAACCTCACCTCTACTAAAAATACAAAAAGTTAACCAGTCATGGTGGTGTGCACCTGTAGTCCCAACCACTTGGGAGGCTGTGACAGAAAAATTGCGTGAACCCGGAAGGCGGAGGTTGCAGTGAGCCGAGATTGCGCCACTGCACTCCAGCCTGGGCGACAGAGCGAGACAGAGATGGGGGTCCCCTTATGTTGCCCAGGCTATTCTCAAACTCTTGGGCTGAAGTAATCCTCCCACCAGGGCCTCCAAAAGTGTTAGGATTATAGGTGTGTGCCACTGTGCCTGGCCTACATATTTTATTTTAGTTTTTGAGATGGAGTTTCACTCTGTTGCCAAGGCTGGAGTGCAGTGGCGTGATCTTGG
>NW_012103921.1:1222605-1224266 GCF_000951045.1 Mandrillus leucophaeus
CATGAGTTAGAGTTTGATCCATTTCCAGAGGCTGTATCTCTTAAAATGCTCTTCATATCTGTTAAATGGACGAGCTGAAACATCCTTATGATTTAAGCAGTTGGTGTCGTACTATAAGGAAGGGTGCAGCAAATGCAGATCCAAAGTACAAGCACATCTTAACTAGTAACGCCCACTTGTTTTCCACTGAAAATGGCAAATACTTCCCAGGACCCTCCTCATAGTGGCTCCTACGGACCACAGAGGTGGTGAACCTCCGGGTGCTGTGGCCCAACATAGTGCTGCTGGAAGCTCTGCGAAAAGTGCAGAGACGGGGGACGAATGAAATGGCGGCACCTCATCAAGACCTTGTTTCCACGACCTTGTTCCCCCGTGCTCGAGAACCAGAATCTTAGAATGTGAGAGTTAGAATGGATTATGGAAATCTTTAACTCACCTCCTTCTCAAATGGCCTCAGCTATTAAAAAGAAATGTTACTGTGGTAGCTGTCATAGTAGGTAGTTAAAAGAATGATAGTGCTATTCAGAATGCCATTAGAATCTTCTAGATGAGTGAAGACGTTTGTCTAGGAGTCTTTGAGATGTAGTATCTTTTAGCCGCCTTTCAAAAATAACACATTCTGAAAGTGACTGAAAGCTACTAGGGGCAGCACACATCCGGGCCTGCTATACACTTCAGGAGGACTGTGGGAAGAAGTAAAAATGAAGAGTGACCATTGTCCCTCAACATTTTCTAATCTAATTAGAAAATAGATTTGAGAAAGGAGGGAACTTTGGAGCATTTAGGAATCAATTTGTGATTATTTAAAAATTATTTTGGAGACAGCATATTTCTTTGTTTCCCAGGCTGGAGTGCAGTGGCTATTCACAGGTACAGTCATAGCTCCCTGCAGCCTCGAACTCCTGGCCTCAAGCCATCCTTCTGCCTCGGCATCTTGAGTTGCTAGGATGACAGAGTGTGTACATCGTGCTTGGCTTGAATGGATCTTTTACCTATGTATGATTTTGTAACATCATGCATTGGTTATTTGGAAGATTATAGGATTATGCATCAGTTATTTTGAAGGTAATTGTTCATTAAGTTATGTAAATTTTCCAAATGTTGATATATTTTTTATATGGCATAAAATCATGTTATTAATAGCTGATATCACTATGATCTTATAAGGAGAGTATTTTGGGAAGCTCTCTGGGTCATGGTAGTAGATACCAGCTTACTGTGACTTGTAACGGCTGGAAAGGTAATTGAAGTTGCATTAGGAAAAAGTCTGGGAGTTGAAGGGAAATGGATTTTACTTTTATAAAAAAGTTTTATGTTGAAGGCCCTGTAGGGGGCATTTTATTTTTCTGGTTGCTTTTTTTTAGTGTTAGCAAGTTTGATTCCATCTAAGGAGTACGTAACCAAAGGTAGTTGGCCTTTTCAAATCTGTGAACCCAAAGATTTAAAAAAAAATTTATTTGCTTTTATTTTATTATTTTATAGAGACAGCGTCTCGCTCTGTTGCCCAGGCCAGAGTACAGTGGCATCATCTTGGCTCATTGCAGCACCGACTTTCCAGACTCAAACTATCCTTCTACCTCAGCCTCCAGAGTAGCTGGGACTGTAGGCATGTGCCACCATGCTCAGCTAACTCTTGAATTTTTTTGTAGAGATGGGATTTC
>NW_012103921.1:1225911-1228205 GCF_000951045.1 Mandrillus leucophaeus
TGAACTCTCATTCAGCAAAGATTAAATTACATTATTTTAAGACAGTGAAGAGGAATTTAAAATGCATTTAGATTTTCAACAGAAATCAAGGGAGTTTTTGTTGTTGTTGTTAACTATTAGTTGAGTAGAAGCTAAACTCGTTAAGCATTGTGTTCCCCATTCTGATTAATGTTGATTTTACCATAGAATCAGTATAGTGCCGATCTCACATTGTGATGAATTAGGTTTCCTCAAATTTTTCATGATGCTATGAGAAACGGTTTAAAGTGCTTAAGTATAGGCATCTTTTTTTTTTTTTAAACCTTATTTTAAATGACATGGCATATTATTGCAACATTTTTTATGATGCCTGCTTCATTGTTATTTTTGTTAAAGAGTTTCCATTTTAAAAGTCCTTTGCCATCTTGTCCTTACTGTCCTGGCTTTCATCTGGGACTGCAGCAGGGCTGAGCCAAAAATGGCTGCTGCAGCAGCAGGGGCGGGCATAGTATAGGACTTGGCTTCTGTGGTTCCTGTGAAGACGCAGGAAGAGAAGCTTGGGGAGAATGCCTTGACTCGGGATTCTCTTAATGGTTGTGGCCACAAGAATTGGGCTTTTCTTGTGGAAGAATTTCCATACTGTAGATTCTGCTGTTTAGAGGGAATGACACTGAGTATTGGGATTTACAGCATTAGTGGGGGACCCACCCATTCTCTGCAGTAGAAGAAATCTTAGCTGATGCTGTCATTCACTGAGCAGGATTGGCTATTTTCAGAAAGCAGCAAGGCTTACCTGTCTGTGTCAGTTGATGACAGATACATGTCCAGAATGATGGTGATTTCTAGCTTGGTGGGTGAATGTACTTAAATGCAAATTATCTCTCAGGGATGGAGTGGGTGGCATATAGTAGAGGATTAAAAAGGTCTTCCCTTTCGTGCAGCTCGTGTGAGGATTACTGTTCCATATAAAAAATCTGCTTGGTATGTTAAGGTGAGAGATGGGGAGTGGTTTGATTAGAGAATTAAAGTTGCTATATGTGCTCTTTGGGCCACTCTCCAAGAGGAAATACACTGCCATTTGGATGGGGTGAGTTTGTGCCTGAGTTCCAGTCCTTTCTGCCTGTGACTAGAGATAGGCATGATGTAAAAACACCAGGATCTGCTGCTTAGCAACCAGTAAAATACCGTGTATCTAGATAGGCAGTAACACAGTACTTCATTCATTTCTCTTTCAGTGTGATGAAGAGAAAAGGCTTTTTTGCTTAAGAAACAGAAAAACCCCCGTTCTCTAGGAAAGCCATATGTAATCATTGTGGAAAATACAGGAAAAAAAAAGAACAAGTTTACTCATAACTCTAACTCATTGATGTATTTTGATAAATTTCGTTGAAGGAATTTTTTGTTTATATATTATACATATTTTTGTACGTATTTATGTACACATGGGTTGGCATATATGTGTTCATATGTATACGCACATTTGCGTTGCTGCAAATCATACTGTAAATGTAACTTTGTATTATTTTTCCTATTTTAACATATTGATATATTAACATTTGGTTCTTTCTTTTTTCTAGAGATAGAGTCTCTGTCGCTTAGGCTGGAGTACAGTGGCATGATCATAGCTCACTCTAACCTCCAACTCCTGGGCTCAAGCTATCCTCCTGCCTCAGCTTACCCAGTTGCTGGGATTGCAGGCATGAGCCACCTTAACTGGCCAGTATAGTCACATTTCAGTAAACATTTTGAAGGCATCTTTAATGGCTTTATAATATTAGATACATGACCGTGCCACAATTTACTGAAAACACATTCCTTATTGCTGGATTTTTGTTTTTTTTTTTCTTTTTTTGACATGAGGATCTTGCTGTGTTTCCTAGGCTGACTTTGAACTCCTGACTGTCCTCCCACCTCAGCCTCTCAAGTTGCAGGGATTACAGACATGCACCATTTACTCGATTTTTAAGTTAACAGTTTGCTATTGAAAGGAGTGCTGAGACCAGGCAGGGTGGCTCATGCCTGTAATAACCAGTTTGGGAGGCCAAGGTAGGCAGATTGCTTTAGGCCTAGGAGTTCAAGACCAACCTGGGCAACATAGCAAGACCTTGTATCTATGAAATTAGAAAAAAATTAGTGAGGCCTAATGGAGTGTGCCTGTAGCCGTGGCTACTTGGGATGTTGAGCTGGGAGGATTGCTTGAGCTCAGGAGTTTGAGGCTGCAGTGAGTTATGATTGTGCTATTGCACACTCCAGCTTGGGTGACAGAGTGAGACTCTTCTCTTAAAAAGAAAAGAAAAAAAGGAATGCTGGAAACC
>NW_012103921.1:1229520-1234413 GCF_000951045.1 Mandrillus leucophaeus
GCCACCATGCCTGGCTAATTTTTTGTATTTTTAGTAGAGACGGTGTTTCACTATGTTGGCCAGGCTGGTCTCGAACTCCTGACTTCGTGATCCACCCGCCTCGGCCTCCCGAAGTGCTGGGGGATTACAGGTGTGAGCCACTGCACCTGGCCAATTATATAGATACATACCTTCATATGATGTATTTTAAAATGGGAAAAACTCTTTTCACTTATACTTTCATGATTAAAGGTTATCACAGTTGACAGTTTGGTGTGTCTGTTCTTACCTTTTTATATGCATTTACATATAAGGAGAAGAAGAGGGAGAGAGAGAAAAGCAGAGGTTTTAGAGGATGGACTGGAGCTGGGCTTTGGTTTGTGTCCTGACTGCTGGAAATGTGAAGTATCACCTTGGTGGATTTGGAGTCCCAGCTCTCTTGATTTAGTGCTGTGTGTCTTGGGAAAGCGATTTAACCTGTTTGTGCCCTAGTATCCTTATATTTACAGAGAGTGGTAGTTATAGACTCTGGTGTCTTGAGTTCTGAGGATTAAATGAGTTAATACATTTAGAATGCTTAAAATAGTACCTGAGAACCAGTGTTATACAGTAAAATAGGTATAGTAGTTGCTGTTAATATTATTATTGTATTACATTACTGTGTAAAAGGAATGTAAGTAGGATTATACTGCCCATGCTTAGTGTCTCCTTATTTATGTATCATATAAATCTTTGCCATGTCAATACATACAGACCATTGTGTAGTCTAGTTGTACTATTATTTTTTTCCTATTTGTGGATATTAATGTAGTTTTTAATGGATATTTTGGTATTAAAGTTGTAGTGCATATCCTTGTACATATATATCTTTGTGTGTATGTATTTTAGTAGAATGGAGTCCTGTAAATAGAATTGCTGAATTGAAAAGTATGTAAATAAAAGAGCAACAACTTGACAGTCACTTTTTCAATACTAAGAACTTTTCTTTCTGCTGCTTTTTTGGGGGCTAGCAGTTGTACCTTATTTTATGACTTTAAACAATTTTTTTGAGAAGAGTCTTGCTCTGTTGCCCAGGCTGGAGTGCAGTGGCATGATCATGGCTCACTACAGCCTTGACCTCCCTGGCCAAAGTGATCCTCCCACCTCAGCCCTCCAGATAATTAGGACCGTAGGTGTACGCAGCCATGCTCAGCTAATTTTGTTTATCTTTTGTAGAAATGGGATCTCACAACGTTGAACAGGCTCGTCTTGGACCCCTGGGTTCAAGCAGTCTTCCCTCCTTGGCCTCCCATGTTTTATGACTGTTAATCACGAGTCTTTTCAAATACACTAATTTGAAATTTAATAAACCTTTTCCTATACTGTGCACCATCTCTCTCCTCTGGGAGATCTCCTCTTTGTTCTTTACTTTGTTAATGTATGGTAATTAGTAGTTTCTATTCATAGTTATGAATGAAGGATGAGGTCTTCCAATAATTTCTTTTTGGTTGTCTGTAGGGAATTCAAATAATTTTTTTAAATGAATATATTATTTAAAAAAGTGGAAATACTTATGTTAATTCATGGTACGGTTGTATTATGGTCAGTTTTTTATGTCTGCATACTATTTATGTTTTGTGGAGTGGAGTTTCTTATACAGAATATTTTCCAAATATATTTTAGTTGTGATTTTGGACCTATATCATCTCCTCAAAAAAATAGATACTGTGAGGTGGAAATCCTGAAATTTCTTCCTTTTTTTTTTTTAAGATGCATTCTCGCTTTTGCCCAGGCTGGAGTGCAGTGGCATGATCTCTGCTCACTGCAACCTCTGCCTCCTGGGCTCAAGCGATTCTCCTGCCCCAGCCTCCAGAGTAGCTGGATTATAGGCACCCGCCACCACGCCTGACTGATTTTTGTATTTTTAATAGAAATGGATTTTTGTCATGTTGGCCAGGCTGGTCTAGAACTCCTGACCTCAGGTGATCTGCCTGAGACTGATCTGCCTCATCCTCCCAAAGCGCTGGGATTATAAGCGGGAGCCACTGCACCCCACCCAAATCCTGAAATTTCTGAAATAACTGTATCTTTAGGTAACTTACTAGCTTTTGAAGAGTTCAAGTTTGCCTTTTATTACAGTTATTGCATTGATAGTAGTAGTATTTTATAGACTTTCTTGTGTGAAATGAAAAGCTCCTTGTGACTATTAATTTTTCTTATTCCAGTTATTGAATTACTGTTGTCACCATCTAATATGTAATTTTATTTATTTATTTTTGAGATGGAGTTTTGTTCTTGTTGCCCAGGCTGGAGTGCAATGGCGTGATCTTGGCTTGCTGCAACCTCCGCCTCCCAGGTTCAAGCAATCCTCCTGCCTCAGCTTCCCTAGTAGCTGGGATTGCAGGTGCCCACCACCATGGCTGGCTACTTTTTTTTGTAATTTTAGTAGAGACTGGCCATGTTGCCAGGCTGGTCTCGGACTCCTGACCTCAGGTTATCCACCCACTTTGGCCTCCCAGAGTGCTGGGATTACAGGTATGAGCCACCGTGCCTGGCCAATTTTAATATTTTTTAAATATAAAATTGCCTCTCTGATTTGCATATTGTTAGTTATTGAAATTAACTGTTAATAACCATATGTTTGCCCTTCATTTACTTTACTTTATAAAAGTTCTTGAGACAGGGTCTTGCTCTATTGCCCAGGCAGGAATTCAGTGGTGCAGCCATGGCTCATCTCAGCTTCAACCTCCTCGGTTCAAGTGATTTTCCTGCCTCAGCCTCCTGATTAGCTAGGACTACAGGTGCACACCATTGTGCCTGGCTAATTAAAAAAATTTTTTTTGTAGAGACTGGGTCTCACTATGTTGCTCAGACTGGTCTGCGATTCCTAGGCTCAAGTAATCCTCCAACCTCGACTCCTGAATTTTTTTTAGTTTTAGAGACAGAGTCTCACTGTGTTGCCCAGGCTGGAGTGCAGTAGCACTATCTTGGCTCACTACAGCCTCGAACTCCTGGGCTCAGTTGATCCACCTGCCTCAGCTTTCTATGTAGCTAGAACTGCAGTCCTGTGCCCACTACAATTAGCTAATTAAAAAAAAAAATTAAAAATATTTTTGGTAGCGATGAGGTCTTGCTGTGTTGCCCAGACTGGTCTCAAACATTTGGCCTCAAGTGATCCTCCTGTGGTGGCCTCCCAAAGCACTGAGATTGCAGATATGAGCCACCACACCCAGCCCATTTACTGTAATTTTTAACCTGTGAGAATTTTGTGATATTGGCTAGATTTTGTCATAGAGATTTGTATGTTACCAAATTTTATTCCTAATATACTGGATAACTAAATGGTTTTGGTGAGACTTTACCATTCACACTTGAATATTTATGTTTTCCTTAAGGGAAATCACAATGTATGTAAGTTTTTAATTTTGTTTCAAGTGAATTCCATTTGATAAAACACGTAGCATAGCTGGGTGTGGTGGCTCAAACCTGTAATCCCACTGAGTCGGGGGCAGTGTGGAAGTATCCTTTGAGGCTACGTGTTTGAGACCAGCCTGGGAACCACAGTGAGACCCTGACACTTTAAAAAAAAAAAAAAGGCATCAAATAAACTGGACGCTTTAAGAGATATATTGGTCAGGGTCATTGGGTTTAGAAGATAGAGCAAAACCTGCGAGTTAAACCCTAGGGTTTTTTTTTTTTTTTTTTTTTAAAGCTCTGGTTCTACTTGAAGTAGTCATGTGATCTTTGACACTTCTCTTAATGTAACATCTTGGAACTTGGTTTCCTTGTCTATATGAGAGAGTTGATGATACCTTACAAGTTGTTCTGAGGATTACATGAGCCCTCTATGCAAAATACCAAATACATTGATAGAGATATGGTTGGTACTCAAGAAATAATGGCATATTTTTTTTTTCTTGCTATGTAGGCTGGTCTCTTAACTCCTGGGCTCAAGCAGTCCTCCCACCTTGGCTTCCCAAAGTGCTAGAATTACAGGCATGAGCCACCATGCCTGGCCAGGAAACAATGCTATTATTATTCTAGCCAGCATAAAACAAAACTCATTTCCTGGAGAATTAGACTATTTAACAAGGCACACGCTTATCAGTACGTGCTTTACCTCTTCTAGTGTTCTGCTGTGTTGATATTAGTGACCAAGATCTGCATAGTTTGAAAACCCTCTGTTTCAAGGATTAGAAGGTAGAAACCTTATGAGAAAGAAATCTGGCCTGGTAAAATGCGTCTTCATGGGCTTTTTGAAAGATGGGACTCATTCTTTGTCTTTTAATGGTTTATTTATTATAATTTATTGAAATTTACTTTATGACCTGAGACAAAGCCGTTTTACTATTTAGGCGCAGTTTAACATGGTTAAACCTGTCTATTACTCAGAGTGTACCAAGGTGCTTTTATTTCTCAAGAGTTCTGTGGTATTTCATCCATAAAAATGATTGAAGCAGGGTCAGGAACCAGTGGCTCATGCCTGTAAGTCTAGCACTTTGGGAGGCCAAGGTGGGAGGATTGCTTGAGACCAGCCAAGGCAACATAGCGAGACTCCCATCTCTGCCAAAAAAAAAAAAGAAAAAAAAAGAAAAGATGGGTGTGGTAGTGTCCTCCTGTAGTGTTTATAGTCCTGGCTACTCAGGAAGCTGAGGTGGGAGGTTCCCTCAAGGGGATCCCTCAAGATTGAGGCTAGAGTAAGTTATGATTGTGCCAGTGCACTTTAGCCTGCACAGCAGTGAGACTCTGTCTCCAAAATAAATAAATAAATAGATTGAAGCAGATAACTGTTATTATTATGGGAGAGATGTTATCTCCCAAAGATTACCCATAGATACTTGGAATTAATTTTTGGAGCTCTATTTTGACTATCAGAGCTCTCTTAAAACATGAAATGGCTTGCAGCAAAAAAATGGAAGCCGGGGGTGGGGGGGG
>NW_012103921.1:1234463-1237905 GCF_000951045.1 Mandrillus leucophaeus
TAGAGATTTGTATGTTACCAAATTTTATTCCTAATATACTGGATAACTAAATGGTTTTGGTGAGACTTTACCATTCACACTTGAATATTTATGTTTTCCTTAAGGGAAATCACAATGTATATAAGTTTTTAATTTTGTTTCAAGTGAATTCCATTTGATAAAACACGTAGCATAGCTGGGTGTGGTGGCTCAAACCTGTAATCCCACTGAGTCGGGGGCAGTGTGGAAGTATCCTTTGAGGCTACGTGTTTGAGACCAGCCTGGGAACCACAGTGAGACCCTGACACTTTAAAAAAAAAAAAAAGGCATCAAATAAACTGGACGCTTTAAGAGATATATTGGTCAGGGTCATTGGGTTTAGAAGATAGAGCAAAACCTGCGAGTTAAACCCTAGGGTTTTTTTTTTTTTTTTTTTTTAAAGCTCTGGTTCTACTTGAAGTAGTCATGTGATCTTTGACACTTCTCTTAATGTAACATCTTGGAACTTGGTTTCCTTGTCTATATGAGAGAGTTGATGATACCTTACAAGTTGTTCTGAGGATTACATGAGCCCTCTATGCAAAATACCAAATACATTGATAGAGATATGGTTGGTACTCAAGAAATAATGGCATATTTTTTTTTTCTTGCTATGTAGGCTGGTCTCTTAACTCCTGGGCTCAAGCAGTCCTCCCACCTTGGCTTCCCAAAGTGCTAGAATTACAGGCATGAGCCACCATGCCTGGCCAGGAAACAATGCTATTATTATTCTAGCCAGCATAAAACAAAACTCATTTCCTGGAGAATTAGACTATTTAACAAGGCACACGCTTATCAGTACGTGCTTTACCTCTTCTAGTGTTCTGCTGTGTTGATATTAGTGACCAAGATCTGCATAGTTTGAAAACCCTCTGTTTCAAGGATTAGAAGGTAGAAACCTTATGAGAAAGAAATCTGGCCTGGTAAAATGCGTCTTCATGGGCTTTTTGAAAGATGGGACTCATTCTTTGTCTTTTAATGGTTTATTTATTATAATTTATTGAAATTTACTTTATGACCTGAGACAAAGCCGTTTTACTATTTAGGCGCAGTTTAACATGGTTAAACCTGTCTATTACTCAGAGTGTACCAAGGTGCTTTTATTTCTCAAGAGTTCTGTGGTATTTCATCCATAAAAATGATTGAAGCAGGGTCAGGAACCAGTGGCTCATGCCTGTAAGTCTAGCACTTTGGGAGGCCAAGGTGGGAGGATTGCTTGAGACCAGCCAAGGCAACATAGCGAGACTCCCATCTCTGCCAAAAAAAAAAAAGAAAAAAAAAGAAAAGATGGGTGTGGTAGTGTCCTCCTGTAGTGTTTATAGTCCTGGCTACTCAGGAAGCTGAGGTGGGAGGTTCCCTCAAGGGGATCCCTCAAGATTGAGGCTAGAGTAAGTTATGATTGTGCCAGTGCACTTTAGCCTGCACAGCAGTGAGACTCTGTCTCCAAAATAAATAAATAAATAGATTGAAGCAGATAACTGTTATTATTATGGGAGAGATGTTATCTCCCAAAGATTACCCATAGATACTTGGAATTAATTTTTGGAGCTCTATTTTGACTATCAGAGCTCTCTTAAAACATGAAATGGCTTGCAGCAAAAAAATGGAAGCCGGGGGTGGGGGGGGAAAACATGAAATTGCTTCATTTTGTTATTTGCTTTCTTAATATTTTGGATCTGGCATAGTGTCTCATGCATATGAACCTTGAGGCCAGGAGTTCGAAACGGGCCACAGCAACTTAGGGAGACCTCATTTCTTTTATAAATAAATTTTTTCTTTTTTTGGAGACAGTCATGCTCTGTCACCCAGGCTGGAGCGCGGTGGCATGATCTTGGCTCATGGCAGCCTCCGCCTCCTGGGTTCAAGTGATTCTGGTGCCTCAACCTCCTGAGTGGCTGGGACTACAGGCACGTACCACCACACCCAGCTAATTTAAAAAATATTTTTAGTAGAGATGGGGTTTTGCCATGTTGGCCAGCCTGGTCCTAAACTCCTGGCCTCAAGTGATTTGCCCGCCTCGGCCTCCCAAAGTGTATAAATAAAAAATTTTCAAAAATATTTTATATGTTTAATAATTGTTTGTTATAATGAAATTTATTTTGTGCTAAAGAAGAAATACATGTATCTTACTGTACATTATAGACATACATTAGTAAATGGAATTCCCTGTAGTTTCACACCTCCTTGGTTAACTGTTTGAAGTCTTTCTCCAGACTTTCTATGCCTATTACAACATTTTAAATTTTAACTAAAAAATGTTGTATACTGTTTTGTAGTATTCTTTCTTAGTTATACTGTTTTATAGTTTTCTTTTTCTTTCTCTTTTCTTTCTCTTTCTATCTCTCTCTCTTTCTTTCTCTCTCTCTCTTTCTCCTTCTTCCTTTCCTTTGCTTTCCTCTCTTTCTCTCTCTTTCCCCCCTCCCCTTTTCTCCCCTCCCTTCCCCTTTTCTCCCCTCCCCTTCCCTCCTTTATTTTTTTCATTTCTTTCTTGACGGATTCTTACTCTGTCGCCCAGGCTTGAGTGCAGTGGCGCGATATTGACTCACTGCAATCTCCGCCTCCTGGGTTCAAGTTATTCTCCTGCCTCAACCTGCCTCAACCTCCCTAGTAGCTGGGATTACAGGCGCCTGCTACCACACTTAGCTAATTTTCGTATTTTTAGTAGAGACAGGGTTTCATCGTGTTGGTCAGGCTGGTCTCGAACTCCTAACCTCAAGTGATCTGCCTGTCTCGGTCTCCCATAGTACTGGGATTACAGGCATGAGCCACCACACCCAGCCTACTTTTTCTTTTTAATGTAATTTCTATAGTAACAGTTTTATGTTTCAGTAATAGATATCTATTTCCATTTTTTGGAAATGACTAGAATTACGGATGCTGCTTAATTTATTTTTATTCAATTCTTTCTAATCTACTTGGGTTATTTCTGTTTTTCTTATGTTATGAACCATGCTGCACTTAACGTTTTTATACAACTTCTTTTACTTGAATGGATATTTTTTGGGATAAATTATAGAAGTAGATCAAAATGTATGAAGGGAAGTATGTCAGAGTATGAAGTAGGTAAAAAGGTTGTGGAAATTAAGTGTTAGCTATTATGAGTTTTAGATGGTTTGGTTCCTGGTTCCATTTAGATCTTTATTGTTTTTCTTCTTTTTTGTTTGTATTTACTTTGTATTATTTTGCTTTGTAGCATGTATTCTAGTTAGCCACTTAAAAAAATGTAATTTTGGGGGAGCTAGGGTCTCACTCTGTCACTTAGGCTGGAGTGCGGTTATACGATCTCAACTCACTGCAACTTCCACCTCCCAGGCTCAACGAATTCTCCCACCTCAGCCTCCTGAATAGCTGGGACGGCAGGCACATGCTACCACACTGGCTAATTTTTGTATTTTTGTATTTTTTTTTTTTTTTTTTTTTGTAG
>NW_012103921.1:1237955-1243970 GCF_000951045.1 Mandrillus leucophaeus
TTTTTTTTTTTTTTTTTTGTAGAGTGGGGGTTTCATCATGTTGCCCAGGCTGGTCTCAGACTCCTGGGCTCAAGCAATACACCCACCTTGACCTCCCAAAATACTGGGATTACAGGCGTGAGCCATTATGCCTGACCATTAGCCACTTTTAGAATCCTAATATATGTTTTTTTCCCTGAGACGATGTCTAACTGAGTTGCCTAGGCTGGCCTTAAATGCCCGGACTCAGTGTTCCTCCCACCTCAGACTCCTGAGTAGCTTTATGTTTCAGTAATACATATCTATCTCCATTTTTTGGAAATGACTGAGATTACAGGCACATGGCACTGTGCCAGGCTAAATTCTCTTTGTAACAAAATTAGGGAACTATTATTATCTTGAGTCCTTGGGTGGCACTGATTAGCATTTTTTTTTTTTTTTTTAGAGACAGGGTCTTGCTCTGTTGCCCAGGCTGGATGGAGCACAGTGGCACAGTCACAGCTCACTGCATCCTCGATTTCCCAGGCTCAAGCGATTCTTCTACCTCAACCTCTCTGGTAGCTGGGACTACAGGCCCACACCACCACGACTGACTAAGTTATAAAAATTTTTGGTAGAGTCAGGGTCTTACTACGTTGTGCAGGCTAGTCTTGAACTCCTAGGTTCAAACTGTCTTCCTGCCTTGGCTTCCCAAAGTGTTGGGATTACAGGCATGAGCCACTGTGCCTGGCCTAATCAAAAAATTTAAAAAACCTTTTTCTGTTCCCTGTACCATTTCTCTCCTACAGGGTGGAATCTGCTTTTTGTCTTTGTTTCTTCACTTTCTTAATGTAAAATAGAAAACATACTGTAGTATTATAATCACTAAGTAAGCAGGATCTTGTTTTTTTCTCTTGGTAGGAAGAAAAACACAAAGTTCTTTTGAAATAAAAATCTTTTTCCACACTTTTTTTTTCATACGTAGAACTACACACACACACACACACACAGAAAGAAAAAAATATTTTTCTCAATTAGAAGTGGTAATGTTCAATTCAAACACACATGCTGTCTCACAGCTTTTCTGCTTCTTTCAGTGTGTTGTAGATTGTTCTGTAACATGACACAGAAAGAGAAACAGTTTGGTGAGTAGTTAAGAACCCCAGTTGGAGTTGGTTGACACCTCTTCATTTATGTAGTATGACCTTGGGCAGACTGCATTGCTGCTATGCACTGGGGTTTTCTGTTTTGAAATATGGGAATTATAATTGTTCCTAGGATTTTTTTGAGGGTTAACATTGACTTGTGAAGTTCTTAGAACAGTTGGTTCAAGATATTTAGCTGAATAAATATAAACTGTAATGTAATGACTATAACTTTCTCATTTAAAAAATATATATATATGTTATGGATTTATCACATTCATTAAGTCATTCTCAAATTGATGTGCAGAACACTTTATTTTAGAACACCTTATTTTTCCCTTAGATGCTTTCAAAGTGATAGTTGGTTTTTATTTTAGTAACTGGTAACAAGTCTTATTTTGCTCTTAATTCCTTGAGTGAAGAACTTAATTGAAGCTTCAGAGCATTTATAAAATAGGGAAGTAATTAATTGCTTTTCATTCCTAACCCTGGATATGTCTGCTTTTCTCAGGTTCTATTTTGTATAGTTTTTACAATATAGTCTTGTTTTCAAATAGTAGTCTTCATATCAGCCATTGCTGAAAACTGCTTACTTTAATTTTATCTTTTTATAACCTGCATAAATAATTTTGCCAAGGCCAGGTGTGGTGGCTCAGGCCTGTAATCCTAGCACTTTGGGTGGCCAAGACAGGCGGATCAAATGAGGCCAGTTCAAGACCAGTCTGGGCATATGGTGAAACCCTGTCTCTAATAAAAATACAGAAACTAGCCATGCGTGGTCGTGCATTCCTGTAGTCCCAGCTATTTAGGGGGCTGAGGCAGGAGGCTTACTTGAACCCAGGAGGTTGAGGTTGTTGTGAACCGAGATCGTGCTACTGCACTCCAGCCTGGGCAATAGAACAAGACTCTGTCTCAAAAAAAAAAAAAAAAAAAAATTGCCCGTGCTACTGGGACCTTCAATTTCAGTGAAAGGAAGAACATTTTATTGTTCCTATGCTGTTGTTTCTGTAGGTTATTCCCTTCTTTGCTATTGGAAAATCAGTTTCATAATGATTTTGTTACTGTGTTGGTTATCCACAAATGTCTAGAGAATATTATATTTTCCTGAGAAAGACACATTATGACATACTCTTATAGAGAGAAGACAGACTGAGCTAAATCTGGAGAATGTTTTTAAGAATGTAAGAAATGTTTGCTAACTTTTTAAATCACTGAGCAAAGTTCGTTAATATTTTCATTAGACTTGGGTGACCCAAGTAAGGAATCCTTTACATTTTTTTCTAATGGAAGAAAATACTATCTTAATTAGGATGATTCTAGGGATGTGGTAAGGCTAGGATAGTTGTACTCAGTGCTGGCTGTTGGAGTCAGTTTTGTAGTTTAAATTATATAAACCAGGGTGGGTCTGTAGTCCTAGCTACTCGGGAGGCTGAAGCAGGAGTTTGGCTTGAGGCCAGGTGTTCAGGGCTATCTTTTGCGATGATCGTGGCTGTGAAGAGCCACTGCATTCTATGTTGGCAACATAGTGAAACCCATCTTAAAAAAAAATTAAACAGACCTGAATCAGATTTTGCAGCTTGAGTTTTAGATATACCATTTAGTTAAGACCCCTGGCTTAGAGAATTAGGATGCTCAGTAGTGAGTTCATTTAGGTCTTATATGTAATATAAAGGATATTAAATTGGTATTTGCCTTGTTATTTGCACAATATCTTTTTCGAAAGCTTTGAGTTACCAGTATGATGCTGATTGTTGGATTTAGAGCCTATCGTTTCTTAAGCTTTTTTTTTGTTTTTTTCTGAGACAAGGTCTCACTCTGTCACCCAGACTGGAGTGCAGTGGTGAGATTGTAGCTTACTGCTGCCTCAAACTCCTGGCCTCGAGCAATTCTCCTGCCTCAGCCACCCAATGTTCTGGGATTACAGGTGTGAACCACCACACCCAGCCTTCTTGTGAAGATTTTTGGCTTGTCATGATCCAGAAATAAGTTGATTATTTCTCAGTGGATATATTCTTTTAGTTTCTTTTCTAGAGTAATAGTATAAACAGGGTTTGGTGTATGAGTAGAGGAAGATGTTTTTTCCCTTTGAAGTGGATTTGTTTTGGGACCTGATAAAGTGCAAACCAAGCATGTTGTACTTGACACCTTCTTAGAACTTGGAATATTTCATTACCAGTTATCTAATTGGTCAAAGTTAGAAACTAAGCTGGGCACAGTGGCTCATGCCTGTAATCCCAGCATTTTGGGAGGCCAAGGCAGGAGGATTGCTTGAGCTCAGGAGTTTGAGACCAGCTTGGGCAACATAGTGAGAGCAAGTCTCTACAACAAATTAAAAAAAAAAAACATTAGCCTGATGTGGTGGTGCACACCTATAGCCCTAGCTACTCAGGAGGCTGAGGTATGAGGATTGCTTGAGCCCAGGAGGTCAAGGCTGCAGTGAACTGTGATCACACCACTGCACTCTAGCCTGGATGGCAGGGTGAGACCTTGTCTGAAAAAACAAAGCAAAAAAAAACCCAAATTAATGGGCAATGATAATATTTAGCTCTTTTTTCACATTAGGAAGTGAGTTTTTTTTTTCTTTATTTTTTTGAAATAGTCTTACTCTGTTGCCCAGGCTGGAGTACAGTAGTGCAATCTTGGTTCACTGCAACCTGTGCCTCCCAGGTTCAAGCGATTCTCCTGCCTCAGCCACCCGAGTAGCTGTGATTACAGGCGTGTTGCCATCATGCCTGGCTATATTTTTAGTAGAGACGGGGTTTGGCCATGTTGGCCAGGCTGACCTTGAACTCCTGACCTGAAGTGATCTGCCTGCTCAGCCTCCCAGAGTGCTGGGATTACAGGTGTGAGCCACTGCGCCCCATCGGACATCTTGATATTAAGATCATTCTTATTTCCTTTGGTTTGATCTGTGCCGAACCTTCTCAGCCATGTACAACCTCCTTGGTTTGGGGAAGGAGGGCTTAGGAATTCTCTCTTTTTTGTTTGGAGTGAACTTGAGGAATTTTTACTCTTGCTCTGTTCCACGTTTTTTTCAGGTCACTCTTGAGGAACTTAGGTCATTGTGATTCATGTACCTATTTTGAGTTATTTTTCATGACTTCTTTCTAGACAGTGAAGAGCCAGAGCTCTGACTTTTAGCTTCAGGGGACTGATTCTATAAATATGGATGGACAGGTAATTTAAATGGATTGCATTAATGCAGTTAATGGTGTTTCCAGGATGTTTTGAAATTTTCCCCTCTGTGTTTCCTATGAAAAGAGCTTAGGTTTGATGTTGTGGTCTGACTTTGATGAACTGTGTTAACTGGGCTATTTCTAGTGTAATTAATGCAAAACCAGGAGGAACAGTTTTACTCCATATCGGTTAATTCAGAAAAGTAGAGTTGTGGTTTTAATTTGTTGAGTTAATGAGTGTCATTGTCAAACCATAAACGTGCCCAAGGTAATTAGGATTCTGAGAGCGCAGGTCTTTTCTTTGTTTGCTTTTTAAAAATATAACATTTAGATTTAGTTACGGATTACTTTAGCTAGTTATTTTTGAAGTTTCAATCTGGGATTCACATTTAACTATCTTTTTTTTTTGGAGACAGGGTCTTCTGTTGCTTAGACTGGAGTGCAGTGGCGCCATTGTAGCTCACTGCAGCCTTGACCACCAGGCTCAAGTGATCCTCCCACTTCAGCTTCCTGAGTAGCTGGGAGTACAACTGTGCACCGCCATGCCTGGCTATTATTGTTATTATTATTTTTTAATTTTGTAGAGATAAGGTCTTACTATGTTGCTCAGGCTGGTCTCAAACTCCAAGGCTCAAGTGATCCTCCTGCCTCTGACTCCCAAAGTGTTGGAATTACAGGCATGAGATGAGCCGCCATGCCTAGTCAACTGTACTTTGTTGAATACTTCTGAGATGCATTATGTATACAGTTTAATTTTTTTCATAGATGATGGTGTCCAGTACATAATGTGAGACCAGGTGCAGTGTCTAATGCCTGTAATGCCAGCACTTTGGAGGCTGAGGCGGGATCTCTTGAAGCCAGAGTTTGAGACCAGCCTGAGCAATGTAGGGAGACCTTGTCTCTACAGAAATTAAAATAAGTTATCCAGGTGTGGTGGTGCACACCTGTAGCCCCAGGTAGTCAGCAGGCTGAGGCAGGAGGATCACTTTAGCCCAGGAGTTCAAAGTTAAAGTGAACTATGATTGTGCCACTGCAATCTAGCTTGAGCAACAGAGTGAGACCTAGTCTCCAAAAAAAAAAAAAAAAAAAAAAATTAAGGTTACTAAGGGCTAAGAATTTTAATTAATATATGCTCTTCAAACTACTAGAAAAAAAAGGAAAAACAAAAGTAATGTCACATGAACCACCCATGTAATTTTAGATTTTCTAGTAGCTACATTAAAAAGTAAAAAGAAACAGGAAAAATTAATTTTAATATTTAACTCAATATATAAAAATATTAAGACATGATCATATAAAAAATTGTTAGTGAGATACTGTATTTTACATTCTTTGTACTAACCCTTTGCACTTCAGTGTATGTTTTACACTTACAGTAATAGCACACCTTGTCTTGAACCAGCCAGATTTCAAGAGTTCAATAGCTCAGCATTCCTGGAGGCTACCTATTGAACAGTGCAGTTCTGTAATATATTAAAGCATAAATACTGTTTTCTGGCTGCTTTCAGAAAGGATCAGAACTAGCAGATTTGAGGTGCAAGGGAAAGGATGAAGAGGCAGAGGTATATGACAGGCAATACCTATCAGTATTGTGATGATTCCTACCATTCCCTTCCTGGGTTAGTTACTCTACTAACAGCTATGGGTAACTTTTTACAGGCATTTGGGCACTGTATTGTGATGTTATTATTTATCAGGTTTTCCCATTAAACAGTGTAGTTAAGGCAAGGGAGTAT
>NW_012103921.1:1249705-1250285 GCF_000951045.1 Mandrillus leucophaeus
GGTGGGCAGGAATAAGACCGTTTAAAATTATTTTGCTCAGTGAAGTAAAATTCTAATACGAGATTTATTAAATATGGTCTGTTTTACTGTATTTAGGCGTAAGCATAGAAGCAGCAAGTGACATTGAAATCCATGGTGTAAATCTTGTAAATCTCGGCAATAAGTACAGTTCAACGACTGAGAACAGTGTGGTGATGGTGACCTTTAGGCATCTGAATTCTGATGATACTTACTTATCTATAAATGAGAATGACAGTACTTAGATTATAATGGGGAGGACTAGAGTATATAAAGTGCCCTGAGTCATCCTGGGTGCTCTCTTAGTATGCCAGATATTTTTCAAACCTTAGTATTTGTGGCCTTTGAATTTAAACAGTTGCTGTTATTAGCTTCATTTGTTAGAGATAGTGTCTATGAGTGGAATATGACAGCTAGAAGCTACTCCTTTTAGATTTTCAACACTCTGGAAGGTAGGACTATGTTTCCTTCTTGATTGTTGCATCTTCACCCTCCTGTAGGGAGCCAGTGGTACTCCAAACCAATAGCCTAGACAACAGTCATTAAGAAAGAAGGCTGAAGC
>NW_012103921.1:1253830-1256055 GCF_000951045.1 Mandrillus leucophaeus
TTTTTTTTTTGATATGGAATCTCGCTTTGTTACCCAGGGTGGAGTGCAATAGTGTGATCTCGACTCACTGCAACCTCTGCTTCCCAGGTTCAAGCAATTCTCCTGCCTCAACCTCCTGAGTAGCTGGGATTACAGGCATCCACCACCAGGCCTGGCTAAT
Source organism: Mandrillus leucophaeus (assembly GCF_000951045.1). Lineage (NCBI taxonomy): Eukaryota > Metazoa > Chordata > Mammalia > Primates > Cercopithecidae > Mandrillus > Mandrillus leucophaeus. Next base: position 1,253,991 of record NW_012103921.1, read on the forward strand.
TTTCATATTTTTAGTAGAGATGGGATTTCACCATGTTGGTCAGGTTGGTCTCGAACTACTGACCTCATGATCCACCTGCCTCAGCCTCCCAAAGTGCTGGGATTACAGGCATGAGCCACCATGCCCAACCTGTTGTTTTCTTTTTTTTTTTCTTTGGCAAGGGAGTATGTTCTTTGTTTCTGTTTTCATAAGGGTCTGTCTATGCTAGGAGTAAAGTAGGTGCTATATTTATTATTAGAAGTCTTTCTAGTGAGAACAGGGAGCTCTGGCATGATTGATTATATGCCTGGGACCTGGGTGTGTTACATCATCCATATTAGTTATACATGAATTCATTCCCAGGCTTATTCTACAAATTGGGAGTCAGGGAAAATATATACACCATCAGGAGTAAGACCACATATGAGGACCGTAGTGTTATTAAATACCGACACACGGTCTCATATGTTTGCATCTTTATAGGTTAGCTTTTGCCAGGAGTAATAACTAACTTTTGATGAAAATATTCTATGTGGACTATTCATTTTTTACCTTGTTGAATTTTCTTTCTTTTTATTTTAATTTTTGAGACAGGGTTTCGCTCTTGTTGCCCAGGCTGGAGTTCAATGCCGCGATCTCTGTTCACTGCAACCTTCACCTCCCATGTTCAAGCGATTCTCCTGCCTCAGCCTCTCCCAAGTAGCTAGCATCACAGGCATGCGCCATCACACCCAGCTAATTTTGTATTTTTAGTAGAGACGGGGTTTCACCATGTTGGCCAGGCCCTTCTTGAATTCCTACCCTCAGGTGATCCACCTGCCTTGGCCTCCCAAAGTGCTGGGATTACAAGCGTGAACCACCACGCCTGGCCTACCCTGTTTAATTTTCACAGTCCTGCTGTGACTATGCAGGTGGTGTTCACCTCGTTGTATAGATGATGAAAATGGGTTTTACTATCTTCTGTTACAAAAGGCATTTGCATCTCATGAATGGAATTTGTAAATTTAGTGTATGTGGTGGGACGTATATCTTAGAATCTATAATAGTAACATGATGATGATGTTTTATGTGAAATTTATGTTTGTATTTAGGCAGATATAAAGTGGCACATCTGGTTTGAAAACCTAAAACAATTGTATTTTAAAATATTGCATATGTGTTTGAGATTGGTAGCTGTAAGAGAATAAAACAAACAAACAAAAAAAACACTGCATAGTATTATATAAAAGTACACTATAATATAGCAAAGCAAAGCAATGCATTCATCAGCTGGCTTCACAAACAAATATAACTAAAATCCCTTGCATGTACCCTCCGCGATCACTTGCTTCTCTCTTTCACCAGAGATAACTGGTATCCTGAATTTGGGATTCATTAGCCCAATGTATTTCTGTTATTTTTATTTTTGTTTTTTTTTTTTTTGAGATGGAGTCTCATTCTGTCGTCCAGGCTGGAGTGCAGTGGTGCGGTCTCAGCTCACTGTGACTTCCGCCTCCCGGGCTCAAGTGATTCTCATGAATCAGCGTCCCGAGTAGCTGGGACTGCAGGTGTGCACCACCATGCCTGGCTAATTTTTGTATTTTTAGTAGAGATGGAAGTTTCACCATGTTGGCTAGGTTGGTCTCACACTCCTTACCTCATGTGATCCTCCCGCCTCAGCCCTCCAAAGTGTTGGGATTACAGGTGTGAGCCACCGCGCCTGGCCAGCCCAATGTGTTTCTATATTTACTATATATGTATATCTGAGTTTTCTAGGTGTCTATTTTTATTTCAGCTGAAGAAGAAATCAGAATTATTGAATCTCAATTGACATGTTTGTATTTTTTCAGCCTGTAAGGTATTTTCTGAACTTAGTTCCAACATTGTATTTCTGGAGAGTTATTAAGTCATATTATGACTGAGATACAGGAATGTAAAGTTTGAAAGAGCTAATCTTAGTATTAACACCCAATATTTTGAGCTGTTAAGATTTTAATCTTATAAAGGGCAGGAATGGCCGGGCGCAGTGGCTCAAGCCTGTAATCCCAGCACTTTGGGAGGCCGAGACGGGTGGATCACGAGGTCAGGAGATCGAGACCATCCTGGC
>NW_012103921.1:1256900-1263416 GCF_000951045.1 Mandrillus leucophaeus
GTCAGGAGTTTGAGACCAGCCTGGCCAATACGGTGAAACCCCGTCTCTACTACAAAAATACAAAAATTAGCCGGGTGTGGTGGCGGGCGCCTGTAGTCCCAGCTACTGGGGAGGCTGAGGCAGGAGAATGGCATGAACGGAGGAGGCGGAGCTTGCAGTGAGCTGAGATTGTGCCGTTGCGCTCCAGCCTGGGTGACACAGCGAGACTCCGTTTCAAAAAACAAAAAAAAGAAAGAAGGCTTTGGAAGGCTTTGTGCTTGACCCCAGCCCTGTCTGTGAAGTATAATCTTATTTAAATCTGGTACATTGTCATTTTTGTTTAATGGGATATTTTTCCATTTGAAACAAATTTAGTAAATATTCATAATGAAAAATTTGGGGCTGGGCGTGATGGCTCACACCTATAATCCCAGCTCTTGGGGAGGCTGAGGTGGGTGGATTGCTTGAGCCCAGGAGTTCAAGACCAGCCTGGGCAACATGGTGAAATCCCCTTCTCTACTAAAAATACAAAAATTAGCTGGGCTTGGTGGTGTGCACCTGTAATTTTAGATACTCAGGAGACTGAGGTAGAGAAATCTCTTGAACCTGGGAGGTGGAGGTTGCAGTGCGCCGAGATCATGCCACTGTACTCCAGCCTAGGTGACAGAGCGAGACCCCATCTCCAAAAAATAAAAAATAAAAAAATAAAAAAAAAGGAAAATTTGAAAGTTTTCCTGTGAAAGCTGGGCATGGTAGCTCTTGCCTGTACTTCTAGCATTTTGGGAGGCTGAGATGAGAGGATTGCTTGAGCCCAGGAGTTTGACACTAGCCTACACAACATAATGAGACCCCATCTTTACAAAAAAACACAAAATATGCTTGGTGTGGTGGCTTATGCCTGTGGTCCTAGCTGTAATACTTGGGAGGCTGAGGTGGGAGGATCAGTTGAGCCCAAGAAATCCAGGCTCTGGCAAGCACCACTGCACTTTAGCCTGGGTGACAGAGCCAGACTCTGTTTCAAAAACAAAAGCTATGAAGAGACAAACCCTAATTTCACTATTCAGAAAGAACCTTTTTTTTTAATTCAGCATTTTTTTCCTAGGCTTATTTAATTTTTTTTTTGGTTGCTTTAACTAAAGCAACACAGTGCTCCTCCAGAGCCTTCCAAGCTATAGATGGGACAAGCAATATCAGAATTAACAGGGAGGATTTCTTTAGATGGTGTTTAGAAAAGCTAAACTTTCATTGAATGTTAAGGAAAATGTTTGAGTCTCCCAGTTTTTAAACCTAATTTCAAGGACAAATATCACTTTGACTGTGTTTATTAAGTTTTGAGTAAAAATATCTAACAATATATTTACTTTGGCATGGAGAACATTATTTATATTAATGATACTGATCTTTATATTGCCTTCATTTTTGAAAAATATTTTTCCTGATATAAAATTCTGTGTTGACAAGTTTTTTTCTTTTTTTGATTATTAAAAAAAATGTTTTTTTTGAGACAGTGTCTCACTGTTTCCCAGGCTGGAGTGCAGTAGTACAATCATGGCTTACTATAGCCTTGACCTCCTAGGCTCAGATGATCCTCCCACCTCAGCCTCCCAAGTAGCTTGGACTACAGGTGCACATGACCACGCCTGGCAACGTTTTCAATTTCTTGTAGATTCCATGTTGCCCAGGCTAGTCTCAAACTCCTTGGCTCAAGCTGTCCTCCAGCCTCAGCTGCCAAAAGTGCTGGAATTACCAAGCTCGGCCACACTCTTTTAAAGTAGTGCAAATGTCATTGTTTTCTGACTTGTATTGCTTCTCACAAGGTCTGCTGTAATTCTTATCTGTTTACTTAAGTATATGTGTAATTTTTTTTCTTCTTCTTCTTGCTGCCTTCATGCTGTTTGACTTTGATGTTTCCAGGCTTGTGTGTTTGTTGGTTTATTTTATATTTATCCTGCTTAGGATTTCTCTAAACTTCTTGGATCTGTGGTTTGGGATTTTAAATTTTTTTCTGGAAAATTCTAGCTCATTATCTCAAGTATTTCCTTTGTTTTAGTCTCTTTTTTCTTCTGTGAATCCAGTTATATGTATATTATACCATTTGATACTTTCCCACATTAGTGGAACCTCTTTTTCTTTTTTTTTTTTTTGAGACGGAGTCTCGCTCTGTCGCCCAGGCTGGAGTGCAGTGACGGGATCTCAGCTCACTGCAAGCTCCGCCTCCCGGGTTCACGCTATTCTCCTGTCTCAGCCTCCCGAGTAGCTGGGACTACAGTCGCCCGCTACCACGCCCGGCTCGTTTTTTGTATTTTTTTTAGTAGAGATGGGGTTTCACCGTGTTAGCCAGGATGGTCTCGATCTCCTGACCTCGTGATCCACCCTCCTCAGACTCCTAAAGTGCTGGGATTACAGGCTTGAGCCGCCATGCCCGGCCTCTTTTTCTTTTTATTTTCCTCCCTATGTTGTAATTTGGGTAATTCCTATTGATGCATCTTCATGTATCTTTAAGTTAATTGACTTTTTTTTTTTTTTTGAGACAGAATCTCACTCTGTCGCCCAGGCTGGAGTGCGGTGGCATGATTTTGGCTCACTGCAGTCTCCATCTCCTGGGTTCAAGTGATTCTCGTGCCACAGCCTCTTGAGTAGCTGGGATTACAGGCGTGCACCGCCATGCCTGGCTAATTTTTGTATTTTTAGTAGAGATGGGGTTTTGCCATGTTGACCAGCCTGGTCTTGAACTCCTGATCTCAGGTGATCCACCCACCTTGACCTCCCAAAGTGCCGGGATTATAGGCGTGAGCCACCGTGCCCGGCCCAAGTTCATTGATTCTTTCATCAGTTGGGCCCAGTCTGCTGACATGGTATTTTTTATTTCTAGCATTTGCATTTAGCTTTTGAAATTATTTTCCATCTAAAAATAATTTTTCTTCCTGAAATTACCCATCTGTTCATGTATGTTTTCTCCTTTTTCGCTTTGTCCTTTAATATACTAATCATAATTACAGAGAAATCCCTTTCTTCATTTTTCTAGCTTCTGTGTCATCTCTGAATCTTGTTGCATTAATTGCTTTTTCCTCTTCATTACAGGTGGTTTTTTTCTATATGTGGGTCTCCTAAGTTTTGATTAAGTGTTGAACATTGTATAGAACAGTAGAGACTGAGATAAGTAACATTTATGTTTGGAAATGGGCATGCCTCTTCTTCCTTCAGGCCTTTAGCGTAAGGTATTGGGTGCTTAGTTGAGCTAGCTAGCTCATGCCTGTAATCCCAGCATTTTGGGAGGCCGAGGCGGGTGGATCACTTGAGGTTAGGTGTTCGAGACCACCCTGGCCAACAGGGTGTCTTTTCCTGCCACCCACTTCCCTTTTTATTTTAACCTTAATGCCAGTAAATTTTAAGACAAATTTTTGGCCCAAATGCTCTGATCTATTAATACTTTTTTTTTTTTTTTTTGAGACAGTCTTGCTCTGTTGCCAGGCTGGAATGCAGTGGTATGATCTTGGCTCACTGTAACCTTCACCTCCTGGGTTCAAGCGATTCTTGTGTCTCAGCCTCCAGAGTAGCTGGGACTACAGGTGCGTGTCACCACAGCCAGCTAATTTTTTGTATTTTTAGTAGAGACAGGATTTTGCCGTGTTGGCCAGGCTGGTGTTGAACTCCTGGCCTCAAGTGATCTGCTCACCTCAGCCTCCCAAAGTGCTTGGATTACAGGCATGAGCCACTGCACCTGGCCTCTGATTTACTTTAGTTTAGGTATCGAAGGCATCACTTCTTTCTTTTTTGGATGAACCGTTTTTTCCACAGTGTTATGTCTTGTGTTATTTAAGCCTACCACTGTCTCAGAGTCATGTGGACTAGGGCCGATTAAGAAAATTGGAGATCCTTTTGCGACTAGGTAGATGTCTTACAACTTTTAAATATTTTGATAATTTACCATTAAGAGAGGATGGCAATGATAATGAAGACACAAGACGAAAAGGTTGGCCATCAAGTTGTATAGCAGTTTTCCAGAGGCTTTTACTTTTTATTGGGGTTGGATTATATTGCCCTTTCGTTCATGTTCCAACCATGTAATTTTGCCTCAGTGCATGATTTTAACTTGTCTCTAGCTTCTGTAGACATCATGATTCCTGTCTTGCTTGAATCTGAATCTGTATAGCTTGAAAAAACATTATTGCTAGTATAAGTGCAATTACACATCATCCATATGTGTAATACAAACTGACAAGACTAAGACCCCAGCTGATATGTTAAATGCATTGGAAAGGGGTTTTTCACACATTTAAATTGTGTTTTCTTACATGAAAGTGCTTAATATTATTGGTTTGGGCTATAATAATTGAATCACAGTTGAACTTGAATTCACCCAAACTGAAAAACATCTCGTTTGACCTGTTCTGTATCAGTGTGCTAACTGCTGAAGGTATTAAAACATTAGGTGTGTGAAAGCATATTAAATAAGGAGATGTTTATTTAAAAAACATCAAGTTTGAATTTGCAGCTAATTTTCCAGTTTATGACATGCAGAAAAAGTAATTCTTTTCTCTCACCTTGTAATTTATAAAAATCAACAGAAAAATAAGTTACATGGCTTGAGTTAGTCATTTAGGTTTTTGGTTTTCCAATATATGGGAGGATAGAAATTATTTGACTTCTTGCTTCTGTTTACATGATTTTGCTGTTGGTAATTGCAATTTATTCTTTGGTATAAAGGAGTTTTCATATTTTGAAAATTGTCCATCTAAGGGTAAGCATGGTATGAATGTAATGTTGTAGAAATACTATATTGAGAGCTCATCTAAACTATTTCAAATTCAAATGTGTCGTTGTTTAAGCAGAGTTCTGTCTAGTCCTAGCCCAGGAAGTCGAGGCTGTAGAGAGTCATGATCATGCCACTGCACTCCAGCCTGGGTGACAGAGCGAGACCTTGTCTCAAAAAACACCCCAAAAACCATTTTACAGGTTAGGAAACTAAACTTGTTGGTCTGACTTAAGTTTATGCTTCACACTTAGGAAGCTAGTAAAAAGTAAAAAGGAAGGTAAAGTTCATACTCGTGCTCTTATACTGAGATGCGTATTAAGTAATGTGAGTTGAGATTCATATTCAGTGCCATAGTCTTTTTTTTAACCCCATCATCAGCTGGGATATGCATATTTAAAACTGGTATTTTTGATCTATTAGGACATATTTACTGAAGACTGTATGTATTTGTATAATAGTATGTTTGATTTTTTTTTTTTTTTTTTGAGATGGAGTCTCACTCTGTTGTCCAGGCTGTAATAATCTCAGCTCGCTGCAGCCGTTGCCTCCTGGGTTCAAGTTATTCTCCTGCCTCCTGCTTGAGTAGCTGGGATTATAGGCATGAACCACCATGCCTGACTAAGTTTTGTATTTTTAGTAGAGACGAGGTTTCACCACATTAGCCAGGCTGGTCAGGCTTCCAAAGTGCCGGGATTACTGGCGTGAGCCACCATGCCTGGACATAGATTTTTATTTGTTGATTTTTTTTCGTCAGGACATGGAGTGCTATTGCTAGTTTATGATTTGACCTAGTTTTGCTTACAAAGGAGTGATTACTCAATTGGAACAGACTTAATGATGTGTAATTGAGAGGAAATGGAAGAAAAGAAGATGGACTGGATTGATAAATTGTAAATTTATAGATTATGTAACTTGTCAAAAGTGACAGCATCATTTATCAAGTATGTATGTTTTAATTTTCTGCATAGTATGAAAATAAATGCTAAAAACGATCTTTGCAGATGGAATATTAGGCCACATTCTTAAGAATTTGATATGTTTATTTTCTGTTTTATAACTTTTACCAACAGTCTTCATCATATGTTTTCATAATTGTGAATAAGACCCATATTTTAGAAATTTTCTTATACCTCTAGAGCTGACATTTTAGATAATTTTAGAACAATCACAATGATTAATTTTAGAAAATGTTTAAGAGTCGTTAAGTCGATAAAAGTGTATGTGTAGAAAATTTCTGGAAAGATGCATAAGAAACTCGATAGTGGTTACTTTTGGAAGAAAAAGATTGGATGATGGAAGATACTTTCTACCTTACATCCTTGTATCCTAGTCCTTTCTCTTTTATAGCCTCTGTACTATATAAATGTTTTTCTTTAACAGTAATTCAGTGATACTTAAAAAAAGTTAGAGTTAATAGCACAGGCCGTTTGCAGATCTACAGGTTATGGTTATATCTATAGTTTCTTTGTCCTTTTTCAAATTACATAATATTTACTTTTTGTTTGCCAAATAAAGTTAACTTATATTCTTTGCATATCTTTTTCCTTTTATTCTCACTAAAGTACCATTTTCTTTCACTAGTCAGCATGATTTCCAGAAAATATAGTGGCCCTTTGGGACTACGTTATTCATTTGCAAATCATGACCCAGGAAAGGTTGCAAACTGTACATGAATTTGGCATTTTATTCTCTATAGTCATTTTATAAAGGAAATTTAGCTATGTTACCTTCAATAGATTACTTTATTTTTCAAGTCTTTTTTTTTTTTCCCTTTTTTTTTT
>NW_012103921.1:1263881-1270260 GCF_000951045.1 Mandrillus leucophaeus
CTCCTGCCTCAGCCTCCCAAGTAGCTGGGACTACAGGCGCCCGCCACCACGCCCGGCTAATTTTTTGTATTTTTAGTAGAGACGGGGTTTCACCGTATTAGCCAGGATGGTCTCGATCTCCTGACCTTGTGATCCACCCTCCTCAGCCTCCTAAAGTGCTGGGATTACAGGCCTGAGCCACCACGCTCGACCTAGTAGTTCTTAAAGTAGTGTTACAAACAAAATTTCTTAAACTAGATGGACTTCAGAATAATCTGTAATTATTAAAATGCATTTATTTGCAATCTAATTTGTCTTACAAGCGAATTCTAATGTAGCTCTTCATAAAGTCAGCCATATACTACTTAAAATCTTAGTCATGGAGTTGGATTTTTAAAAGAAAATTTCCAGAAATGAAGATATATTAACTTCATATATATGTATTTTTTAAAGAAAATAAACATTTCTTCTCTCTCTCTTTTTTTTTTTTTTAAATAGAGGTTGGTTCTCAGTATGTTGCCTCGGTTGGAGTGTGGTGGCTATTCATTGGTATGATTCTGATGCACCTATAGCGGGGAGTATAGGCATGTGCCACTGTGCCCAGCTCTCAGCATTTCTATTTCTTTTTTTTATTTTGAGACGTAGTCTTGCTCTGTCACGCAGGCTGGAGTGCGGTGGTGCGATCTTGCCTCACTGTAACCGTTGCCTCCCAAATACGAGTGATTCTCCTTCCTCAGCCTCCCAAGGAGCTGGGATTACAGGCACCTGCCACCACACCCAGATGATTTTTGTATTTTTAGTAGAGACGGGGTTTTACCATGTTGGCCAGGCTGGTCTTGAACTCCTGACCTTAGTGATCTGCCCGCCTCCGCCTCCGCCTCCCTAAGTCTTGGGATTACAGGTGTGAACCACTGCGCCGGGCCCAACATTTCTATATCTAATCTTAATACTAGAGAATGAGTCTTTTTTTCTTTGTTTAGAACCTGAAAGGAAGTGATGTCTTAGGCTGCCTGTAGCTTCGCAGATAATTACACGGTGGGTTATCAACCAAAGCTAATTAAACTATGACAGTTTCTTTCATTAATTGCATTTTAGTTGGTTCAGTTATGGCAATGAGGAAAATAGTTATGATCCACACCCTGAGGGTTTATTGTGTTCAAAGTGTTGTATACTGAAATATGGAGATGTCTGGTTATGAATGTGTATTACTTGTTCATATGTGAAGTACTTAATGAGACAGTGAACTGTTAACTTCATAGAGAACTGCATTTGGTTATGCGGCCTTTGAAAAATGGACAAAATCATGAAATTTCTTAATAACTTTGCTAATGTCTTCTCAAATAGAAGGAGTGGGATTATCTTTGCTGGAGTCCAAATTGTAAGCCAAAAGACTGTGTCCTCTGTGGATTTCTCAGTGAACTAGTTTGCAGGGGCCAATGTGAAATAAAAATGCAATTCCTGGAATTTGGTTTAAGAGTAAAGTGAAATGTGGTATAAGTAGGGTACACAAGTCCTTTTTTTGGCTGGTCTGTGTTGAACAAAGACCTAGTAGCTGCATGCTTGGAAAACTTTCCTGTGTTCGTGCAGTCTTCGTCCTTATTGTAGCCAGGCAGCTGAGGAGATATCCCCTAAAGAGGCAGAACTCCCCATCCTCCCTGTTCTCCTGCTTTTAATTTTTTTTTTTTTTTTTACACTATATACTGGGACAGTGAAAGGCCTTCCATTGACCAGAAAGACAAAGAGTGCTTTCATACTCAGGGTTTAGCCATACCCAGTGTACAGGGCTTTTGTTAGGGCTTGCACTAGTCGTTTCTCTCTTACCTCCCTCAATCTTATTATTCATACTTTGCAGCAGCAACTATATCATTTTGAAAATTTTACTTCCTAATTTAAAAATAAATAGTTGCAAAAGAAAAATTCAGTTTCTTATAATGAACAATGCAAAGCAAAGCTTTTCTTGTGTTTATTTGGATAAAGAAAGTACACTGTTATAGCTGAGTGCCACACTGCAGCATTTGGTTTTGTTGGAATTACTGTGTCATTTAAAAAGTACAGTCAAAATAAATATTATTTTTTTGTGTGTGACTGTATCTCATCTAACTCATTGTTGGTGCTTGATACTCATTCATGAAATACAAGAATCTTTTACCAGTGCCAGGTGATTTTGAAATTACTTAATATTTTTATGTTTTATTAGATAAGATGAAGAGGAGAGTTTAGACAATTATGTGGATAATTTAAAAATGCCTTTAGCCTCAGTTCAGATTGACATATCTCCTTAAGATAAACCTTGTAGTATTGTCTTTGTCTTTCACCTTTCTTGTATAGAAGTAAACCATTAAGATGAAATAAAAAAGTTATTATTTAATAGATGTTACATTTGGATAGGTAGGCTTTATCAGATAGAGCTGGACTATATTTTACAATTTTATTTCCAATTTACAATACCCAAGAGTTCTCTTTCATTTTTTTATGCAAGTGATTAATCTTTTAATGAAATGTTTAATGCATATGGAAAATTATAAAAATAATACAACAGATGCTTGTGTGCCTGCCACCTAGCTTTGTTGTACTTGCATGTTTTTTTTTTTTTTGAGAAGGAGTCTCGCTCTGTCGCCCAGGCTGAAGTGCAGTGGTGGGATCTTGGCTCACTGCAACCTCCACCTCCTGGGTTCAAGCGATTCTCCTGCCTCAGCCTCTTGAGTAGCTGGGATTATAGGCGTCCGCCACCACGCCCAGCTAATTTTTGTATTTTTGGTAGAGACAGGGTTTCACTTTGTTTGTCAGGCTGGTCTCGAACTCCTGACCTCGTGATCCGCCCCCCTCAGCCTCCCAAAGTGCTGGGATTACAGGCGTGAGCCGCTTGTATTTGGATTTTTAAACGAGATTTTGGAGGATTTTGTTGATCCTAATATCTGAATCTGTGTCTTACTTATGATTATTTTATTTTCTCATTTGTCTCAAATTTCCCTCCTAGACAAGTCATTTGTTAAGATAAACCTAGTGAGTGCTCTTGATTACCCTTGATGTTACATGGTTTCTGGCTGGAAAGTATCAAATAGAACTTTCAAAATTATGTTTAACAATCTCAATATTAAACAAGCTGATACACTAAATTTTTAGATACTAAAGCTTGGTTGTCACATATTCGCAGAAGGGAATATAATGTATTACACATAGTGAAAATTTATGTGTATATAAATTTTACTGTTATATATTATATAGACTGTTACACAAATACAGGGTTGAAGTCTGAGAGAAATTTTCTGTTATTCTGTCATTAATTCAGCTGCTATTAAAGTATTGTACCTCATTTTGACCTTTATTATTAGACGATTGCTCTTAGAGGTCATAATAGTAGCAGTGGTTTGTGGTATGCCTACAATATACAAGGCACTGGGTATCCTTTAAATTGTCTGGGCACAGTGGCTCACACCTGTAATTGTAGCACTTTGGGAGGCTGAGGCAAGAGGATTGGTTAAGGCCAGGAGTTCTAGACCAACCTGGGTAACATGATGAGACTCCTGTCTCTGCAAAAACAAAAACAAAAACAAAAAAATGAATTAGCTGGGCATGGTGGGTCCCTACCTGTATATTCCTAGATACCTGGGAGACTGAGGCAGGAGGACTGTTTGAGCCCAGGAGTTCACGGGTGCAGTAAGCTATGATCGTGCCATTGCATTCTGCCTGGGCAGCAGAGTGGGACCCTGTTTCTTTAAGAACAACAACAACAACAAATTATTCTAATGAATCATCTTATTTAACTCTATATCAGCTCTCTGAAGTAGTACATGTTTTTTTTTTTTTTTTTTTTCCCCTTCATTTTGCAGGTGAAGAAACAATCTTACAGACACATCTCACTTTATTTCACCTCAGTCTGTTGCACTTCACATTACTTTTTTGTTTGTTGGTTTCCTAACAAATTTAAGGTTTGTGGCAGCTGAATGAAGCAAAGCTTTCGGCATCATTTTTAACAGCATGTGCCCACTTCGTGTCTCTTTATAATTATTTTTAGTGATCTTTGATCTTACTATTATAATTGTTTTGAGGTGCCATGCTCATGTAATATGGCAAATGTAATAAAAAATACTGTGTGCTGATTGTTCCACTGAAAGGCCATTCCCCTCTCTCCCCATGGGCCTTGCTCTTTTCTGAGATATGACAATATTGAAATTAGGCCAGTAACCCTGCGGTGTCCTCTAAGGGTCATGTGAAAGGAAGAGTTACATGTCTCACTTTAAATCAATAGCTAGAAATGATTCAGCTTTGCAAGGAAGGTGTTAGCCAAGTTGTGAATGCAAAGGAAAAGTTCTTGAAGGAAATTAAAAGTGCTGCTCCAGTGAACACATAAGATTATAGTAAGATTTTTTTTTTGCCCTTATTTTATATACATTTTCACCAATTGTGAATAAAGAAACATATTTTTTTTTCCGTAGAGATGGGGTCTCACCATGTTGCCCAGGTTGGTCTAGAACTCCGGGACGTAAGTGGTCCTCTTGCCTCAGCCTCTCAAAATGCTAGGATTAGAGGCGTAAGCAAAGTGACTTGCACAATTGATTTGTTGCTGGCACCTTAGCACAAATCAAGGTAGTGGTACCAAACCATGCTAATAGTAATGATTGGGTTTTTCCCCAACATGCACACTCAAACAAACAAACAAAACAGCAGTTTTACTTTTCATTTAATATCTTTGATGAAACAGCAAAAAAAATTTTTTTATTAATTCTTGGCCTTTGAATATACATCTTCTTAATATTCTGTGTGATAAAATGGGAAGTACACATACAGCAGTTCTGTTGCATAATTGTCCAATAGTGGTCTTAATGAATAACACTTGTGTGAATGAGTGGCAAGCCCAAATAGCGGCTTCTTTCAGGCATCACCATTTTGAAATGATAAACTGGTTATTTCTGCTTGGATATTTTCCAGATAAATTATCAAAAATAGATGATTGTGCTTGTGATTTCAAGGAAAACTGTTGCCCATGGTAAAATTACAGCTTTGAAGGGCCGGACACGGTGGCTCATGCCTGTAATCCCAGTACTCTGGGAGGCCAAGGTGGGTGGATCACGAGGTGAGGAGATCGAGACTATCCTGGCCAACATGGTGAAACCCCGTCTCTACTAAAAATACAAAGAGTAGCTGGGCATGGTGGCGCGCACCTGTAGTCCCAGCTACTCGTGAGACTGAGGCAGGAGAATGGCTTGAACCCGGGAGGTGGAGGTTTCAGTGAGCCAAGATCACGCCACTGCACTCCAGCCTGGCTAGAGAGTGAGACTCCGTCTCAAGAAAAACAAAAAAAACCAAAACAAAACAAAACGAAACAAAATTACAGCTTTCAAGTGAAAATTAGAATTTTAGACACTTGAATCCACCGCCATGAACTTGACAACTTTCCAATACTTAATAGACTTTTTTCATGATATCAGTAGAGATATGAACAGATAAAATTAAAAAAAAATTGAGGCAGGATGTCACTGTGTCACTCTGGCTGGAGTGTAGTGGTGCAATCATGGCTCACTACAGCCTCGACCTCCTGAACTCAGGTATTCTTCCCACTTCAGCCTCCCAAATAGCTGGGAATATAGGCATGTGCCACCACATCCAGCTAATTTTTTGTAATTTTTGAAGAGATTGGGTTTTGCCATGTTGCCCAGGATAGTCTCAAACTCTTGGTTCAAGGGATCCTCCCGCCTCAGCCTCTCAAAGTACTGGGATTCCAAGTCATGAGCCACTTTGCCTGGCCCAGATAAGATTTTTGATACTGTACAATGAAATGTGTCAAGGAAGTCCTGTATAACAGTGCACCAATATTTTCCGGGTGACCAATGCATGATGTTACAAAATCATGGACAGGTGAAAGATACATTTAAAATTCAGTATTGACCAGTTGATTTTAGTGTAACAGCATATGAAAAGTTCATTCATTTGGTTTTAGATTAGAACTTAATCTAATTTAGATTAGCACCTAAGTCTTAAAAACTATCACTCATTGAATTTTGGTGTAATGAAAAAAAAAAGCCCAGTATTTAGGAAACAGTATTAAAATACTCATCCTTTTTTTCTGGTGTGAGACCAGGTTTTTTCCACAGACTTCAAAATAACATGTAACAGATTAAATGCAGAAGCACATCTAAGAATTCATTCTTCTGTCTGAATCCGTTTGATAGAATTAAAAAGAAAATCATTCAGCCTAAGAAAGCTTATTTTTAAAAAAAGAAAATAATTCAGCTGGTCTACCATTAAACCAGACATGAAAGTGATTTGCAAAAAATGTACAGTGCGGCTGGGCGCGGTAGCTCAAGCCTGTAATCCCAGCACTTTGAGAGGCCGAGACGGGCGGATCACGAGGTCAGGAGATCGAGACCATCCTGGCTAACACGGTGAAACCCTGTCTCTA
>NW_012103921.1:1270430-1284388 GCF_000951045.1 Mandrillus leucophaeus
CGAGACTCCGTCTCAAAAAAAAAAAAAAAAAAAAGTACAGTGCTACTCTTCTCCCTTCATTAAAAAAAAATTACATGACTCTTTTTTTTGATACAGGGTCTCACTTTGTCAGCCGGACTGGAGTACAGTGGCTCAATCATAGCTCACTGCAGCTTCGACTCCTGAGCTCAAGCCATTCTCCTACCTCAGCCTCCTTAGTAGCTGAGACTACAGGTGCACGCCACCATGCTCAGCTTATATGGCTATCCTTAAAAATTAAAAAAACATTACTTAGGCCAGGCCAAGGAGGGAAGATTACTTGAGCCTGGGACGCGGAGATTGCAATGAGCCAAGATTGCACCATTGCATTCCACCCTGGGTGACAGAGCGAGACTCTGTCTCAAAACAAGCATTACTTAATGATAACATATAGTTGGCTTATTATTATCCTAGAATAAGTTAATATTTAATTTTTTCTTAGTTTTAACTTCTAATTTGGCAAATATAGGTGGAAGTAACCTGTTTAAGCAAAAGCTGTTTATGTTGCTTGATAATTTTTAGATGTAAAGGGATTCTAAGACCATAAAGTTTAGATACACTGAATTAGGCCACTCCCAACAATTAAAGCTGTTGTTGCTTAGACTTGATTATTTTAATGAGGCAGTTAAATAAAGAGAGAAATAAACTTTTTCTGTTGTAACTTACTTAGTTGCTGTAATTATTAGGGATTATATCAAGCATATCACATACATTATTTAATTTTCACTGCAACTATATGAAGTGTAAGGGCTATTAATCTTGCTGTTTACATATAGGAAAATTGGGGCTCAGAAAATAATGTGTCTCCACCACAAGTAGTAAGTGGTGGAGTCAGAATATGAATTAGGAACTTGACACCAGAGTTCACGTTTGTAATCACATAACGTGTTTGCCATAATGGCCTGCTTTTATTTTAGATTTAATGTCATTGTTAGCAAATGTATCTAAGATGACATCTACTTAAAATATTACCATAATTCTGTGAGACATCTGCTATCATTTATGAGGAAACTGAGGTTTGGGGAGATGAAGTGACTTTCCCTTTTTAGAAAGTACAGGGATCAAGATTCAAAGTAAGATCATCTTTTTTCTTTTTTTTTATTTTTGAGACTGAGTCTCTTGCTGTCCCCCAGGCTGGAGAGCAGTGGCGCCATCTTGGCTCACTGCAACCTGCACCTCCAGGTTTCAAGCGATTCTCCTGCCTCAGCCTCCTAAGTAGCTGGGACTAAAGGCATGCACCACTACGCCGGACTAATTTTTATTTTTGGGACAGAGTTTCACTCTTGTTGCCCAGGCTGGAGTGCAATGGCGTGATCTTGGTTCACCACAACCTCTTCCTTTTGGGTTCAAACGATTCTCCTCCCTCAGCCTCCTGAGTAGCTGGGATTATAGGCATGCGCCATCTCGCCCAGCTAATTTTGTATTTTTAGAAGAGACGGGGTTTCTCTATGTTGGTCAGGCTGGTCTCTAACTCCCGACCTTAGGTGATCCACCTGCCTTGGCCTCCCAAAGTGCTGGGATTACAGGCGTGAGCCACCGTGCCCGGCCAGTAAGACCTTATTTTTTCTGCAAGTGAACACTTTTCATTTTATCTGCTGTCTCCCAAGTAACTTGAGTGGATGGGGAAAAATGGAGGAGTCAGCACTTACTTCTCTACCCATTTTTTCCCCTGCCCCTTTTTCTGCATGCGTTGGGTATCTCCCCTGAACATGGGTCATTTGGGTGGTTGTTACCTCTTTTAGCTGACTGATCTGTGATGACTGTAGCTGGATAGGCTGGCTAGAAGAGAGGCAGGATTTCGATTTAGTACTTTGATTTGATGTTTGAGGCAATGTTTATACTCTTGTGGGAGATGCTGGTTTGGCGCTGGTGGCATGTCGTTTTTTTCCAGTCTTCACATAAGAAAATGATCCTTTTGGTCATTCAGACCAAGACTTGTTAATAATCCCTGCCTTCAAATCTTTTACCAGTATAGAAAAAGGGCAGGCAGCTTTGGGTTCAAATCAGCTTTGGAACTAATTTGCTTCTGTGGATTCTTCAACCATTCATCCTTCAGAAAGCGTATGTGTTCTAAAAATTAGCTAGGCGTGGTGGCAGGTGCCTGTAATCTTAACACTTTGGGAGGCTGAGGTGAATGGATCATCTGAGGTTAGGAGTTCGAGATCAGCCTGACCAACATGGCAAAACCCTGTCTGTACTAAAAATACAAAAATTAGCTGGGCGTGGTGGTGCGTGCCTATAATCCCAGCTGCTTGGGAGGCTGAGGCAGGAGAATTCCTTGAAGCCGGGAGGCAGAGGTTGCAGTGAGTTTGAGATCATGCCATTGCACTCCAGCCTGGGAGACAAGAGCAAGACTGTGTCCAAAAAAAAAAAAAAAAAAGTCTGTATTCTAGCTGGAGAAAGGATGTTAACATAAGAAATAACAACATCATTTACTGAACACCTGTTATGTACTATGTTTTTTATAAGGAGTATTTCATTTAATCCCTACAACATTCTTTGTACAGCATTTCATTATTTCATGTTTTCTTTTACAAATAAATAGATAACTGAGGCTAAGTGAAAGGAAGACACATGTGATCTTTCTTTAAATTCTTTTAGAGACAGTGTCTTGGTCTGTCACCCAGGCTGGAATGCAGTGTCACCATCATAGGTCACTACAGCCTCAAACCCCCAGGCTCAAGTGATTGATTCTCTTGCCTCACCCTTCTGACTAGTTAGGACTACAAGTGCATATCACTATGCCCAGCTAAATTTTGTATTTTTGGTAGAGATGAGGTTTTGCCATGTTGGCCAGTCTGGTCTGGAACTCCTGACCTCAAATGATCCACCTGCCTCGACCTCCCCAAGTGCTGGGATTCCAGGCGTGAGCCACCTTGCCTGGCAGAGACTGGCATTTTGATTAATTAATTAATTTATTTTGAGACGGAGTCTTGCTCTGTCGCTCAGACAGGAGTGTAGTGGCGTGATCTCGGCTCACTGCAACCTGCGCCTCCTGGGTTCAAACAATTCTCCTGCCTCAGCCTACAGAGTAGCTGGGATTACAGGTGTGCGCCACCACGCCCAGCTAATTTTTTTGTATTTTTAGTAGAGACAAGGTTTCGCCATATTGACCAGGGTGGTCTCGAACTCCTGACCTTGTGATCCACCTGCCTAGGCCTCCCAAAGTGCTGGGATTACAGGGGTGAGCAACCATACCCTGCAGGGACTGGTAGTTTTTATTTAGGGAAGGTTTCATGGTGTGGAGTATAAAAATAGGTTTAGTTGGAGGGATCCCATGTATGGTGGTAATTGAATCACAGGGTCTGTACTTGGAGGTAAAAAATAACATTTGATGTTCATTGATGACTATAATGTTGTTCATGAAGATTGGTCTGATAATATTGTGCTGTATGAATTTAAGTGGAAGAGATTCCAGTCAGGAAAGTCCAAGCAGCTACTGCAGATAGAGAGGCTACAAGAGAAGAAATAAATATCTGAGTTGTAGTGGTGGCCATGGGCTTAGGAAACGGAAGATGAGGGTGGCTTTTAGAAAAATTTTACAAGAGGTATAGAGAGGAAATTGAATGAATTTGAGGGCTAAAATTGTATACTAGCAATTAGCTTGCATATTAGTTAATAATTGGACTCTTGTATTAGGTAATTTTAAGAAGTATACAATTGATAAACCAACCGTATGTTAACATTTTTTATTTTAGAAAATAGTCATATATATTTTTTTAATTTAGGGAAAAATGGTATTGTTTTACAGTGTTTGCAAACCTCATTAATATCTTGTGTAATAGAAGACTGGCTGAATTCTTACATGTAGCACAAAGACCAATTTTACCCAGTAGGATTTTTTTTCTTGAATTTAAAAAAAAATGTAGTATAGCTCATTAATGTATTATATAACATTTTGGCTTTTGGATAGAATCATTATATTATATTGATCTCTGCAGAGATTGATAAGAATGTGACTGATTTGGCCTTGGAACAAAGTTGGACACTGAGTAATGGGAGAGTGGTTGGGATATTTTATACACAGTGGTGTGCTGGTGTGAGGGATGGTTGATTCTGAAGCTGCATAGGGTCAAAATTACTTTTGAAAACCTTTTTAAAGTGGTCATATCAGATATACTGTACTGTGTCTCAGTAAGTCCAGCACAGTCAGTTTTTCTTTCAGTTTATATTTCCTCCCTGTCTGAGCACAGGATAATTCACTGTTACTTCGGGGTCAGATTGTATAGCAAATTATGTGCTTGACATTAGAATCACACTTAGGATCTTGAGAACTAAAGAAATTAGTTGGTTTAGATCTAAGTCTCATGCGGACTCTGGAGCTCCTTGAGTGGAATGACAGGAGTCAGCACTGTTCACGTTTCTCTGCATCTCTCTTCTCCTCTACCTTTCCCATGGCATGGTTGAGTTTGTTCAAGTGTAGGAATTGTGCAGGATTGATGGGACTCTTATCTATACAAATACATAATCCATACACATGCATGTTGTATTTTATGTATGTATATATATAATCAGAAACTAGACGACCCTATTAATTTCTGTGGCTTCAATTCTAAAAGGAATGTTTCTTTAAATGTTATAGAAACAGGAGTTAAAATTTGAATTAAAAATAATTTGTTACATTTGCATAGCCTATCTTGAACCTACTTCCTCCTTCCAAGTAAGTTGAGCAGTAACTATTACGGTATCAATGATACCATTTAACTATTATATCAGTGTACACACGTTATACTTTTTTTTTTTTTTTGAGACGGAGTCTTGCTCTGTCGCCCAGGTTGGAGCGCAGTGGCACGTTTCGGCTTGCTGCAAGCTCTGTCTTCTGGGTTCACACCTTTCTCCTGCTTCAGCCTCCTGAGCAGCTGGGACTACAGGCGCCCGTCACCACGCTCGGCTAATTTTTTGTATTTTTAGTAGAGACTGTGCTAGCCAGGATGGTCTCGATCGCCTGACCTTGTGATCCGCCCACCTCAGCCTCCCAAAGTGCTGGGATTACAGGCGTGAGCCACCGCGCCCAGCCAATTTAGTGATTTTTAAATCACATATTAAAAACATAGTATTTGTAGGTTTTTGGTAGACAATGAAAAAGTTAAACATGACAAAAGAGTGTATACATTGAAAAGTAAATCTCCTAATATTCAATTCCCTAACTCCCTTTCTTAGGGCAGCCACTGTTGTCATTTTATTTTCTTTTTTTTTTGGGACAGTGTCTTGCTCTGTTGCCTAGGCTGGAGTGCAGTGGAGTGATCTTGGCTCACTATAACCTCTGCCTCCCGGGTTCAAGCGATTCTCGTTTCTCAGCCTCCTGAGTTGCTGGGATTACAGGCTTGTGCCACCACATCTTGCTAGTTTTTGTATCTTTAGTAGAGATGAGGTTTTGCCTTGTTGGTCAGGCTGGTCTTAAACTCCTGGCCTCAAGTGATCCTCCTGCCTCGGCCTCCCAAAGTGCTGGGATTACAGGCATGAGTCACTGCACCAGGCCTGTTGTCAGTTTCTTATGTGCTCTTTCAGAGGTGTTTTATGCATATGCATGCATAGAGTAAAGCTTTTAAACATTTAACATTCGCAGAGCCGTCAAATATATTAAATATTTCTAGGTACCAAGCAATTGTGGAAAATTTTCCCAGTCCTTAAAAAAACAGTAGTAAATTTTAATGGAGAACCAGGTTATAGATTTTAATCCTGATTTTATGGTTTCTATCCTGTGTAACCTAGGGCAAGCTGAATTTCAACTTTTGCCTTTATATAATTAACATTTATTAGGCTTATAATGTATTTAGAATTCTATGCAACTTTAGTGGTTTCTTTTTAATAGAGAAACCATATGTAATTTTGTTATAGGCAGTAGATCTTGAGAATCTAGATTGCCTACTTAAGCATTTTCACAAGATTTTAATGTTCAATTAGCAAAGCTAGAAAGTATCCAGCATCCTATTGGACTCAGTTATCAGCTTAGAGGGAAGCCTCTACCTTAGCCTGACTTGAACATGTAATGGTCTGAATGGGATATTTACAGTGAAAAATGACCAGAATGGGATACTGAGAGGGAGACGTGAATCAGTGGGGTAGAAGAGGAGCAGCGTTCTTGATTAAATGTTCACATTCTGGTGGCATTGTTTTATTTGAAGCATTATATAATTTTAGAATATTTATATACCTATCAATGCTTGAATATTTTATATACCAAAGTATATTAGAACTGATGATAAGTTTCTTCTTATTAAAATATCACTTGATTGGCTGGGCACAGTGACTCATGCCTGTAATCCCAGCACTTTCGGAGGCTGAGGTGGGTGGATCATCTGGGGTCAGGAGTTCGAGACCAGCCTCGGCAGCATGGTGAAACCTCGTCTCTACTAAAAATACAAAAATTAGCCAGGCATGGTGGCGGACGCCTGCAATCCCAGCTACTCAGGAGGCTTAGGTAGAATTCTTGAATCCAGGAGGGGGAGGTTGCTGTGAGTCAAGATCGTGCCGTTTGCACTCCAGCCTGGGCGACGAGCAAAACTCTGCCTCTAAATAAATAAATAAATAAATAAATAAATAAATAAATAAAATATCACTTGATCTTTTTTGTTTTGTTTTAAGATGGAGTCTCGCTCTATTACCCAGTCTGGAGTGCAGTGATGCAATATCGGCTCACTGCAACCTCCACTTCCTGGGATCAAGCTATTCTCCTGCCTCAGCCTCCCGAGTAGCTAGGACTACAGGCACATGCCACCACGCCTGGCTAATTTTTTTGTATTTCTAATAGAGACAGGATTTTACCATATTGGCCAGGCAGGTCTCGAACTCCTGACTTCAGGCTAACCGCTCGCCTCTGCCTCCCAAAGTGCTGGGATTACAGACATGAGCCACTGCGCTCAGCCCTTTTTCTAAATATTTATGTTTCTGATTTTTACCACTCACATTTATTTTGAAGTCACTTTATAAATTGGCTGTCTTTGAGAAATGGCATTTGATTATTCAAAACTTTTTTTTTTGGTAGACTCTTAAATTTGGACTTATGATACTGGATAAGTAGTGATTACATTGTGCTGAAATTTATGGAAGAAAGTCACTTTGAGTATACCCCTTCTACATAAGAACATAGAATGTGCTGAAAAGCTTTCTATTTGAGAATATTTTTATTATAACATGCTTTCCTTTAGGCATTTTATTTTAAATGAAATGCTGCTGAATGCTATAAGAAAGAAAACATCTTTGTGGGAATTCGGTCTAGAATGAGAAAGTAAAATATTGCCTGTAGAATTTTTATACCTCAGAAAAACCAAATAAAGTAACATTGACTTCACATGGGTATCCATCTGAAGAAATTATATTTAGAGTTTTGATAGTTTGTAGGATGTTTTTTCTCAGTAAGGGCATTTTAATTGAATTTAGGAAGTAAATTATAAATGATGTAAAAGTTTGTATTCTTCTTGTTCATGTTATAACCAAAAGCTAAAGATAATGTAGTTCACTTTTGTGCTTAGTGGTCAGACATTTTATTTTGTTTATTCATTGCTGCTCACTAGAGGGCCTGCTGTCTTAAGCAGCTCTGAGTGGGGTGAGACTGGCTTATAGAATGGTTTTCAACTCTTACTGGTTGTGAATTTACAAATACAGGTAGTGAGGAAAAGTGTTTCCAGTGTACTTTGATATTGTTAAGAATGATGACTACAGGATGAAGGAAGAGAATTTTATTTTCTGAGTGGTGGTAGCTAATATTTTATGTTACTGTTGATATTCATCAGATCATGCTTCTTTAACGGGAAAAATAGACTTAATTAAAAAGTGTAAGTGGAGGCCTTTGGAGAAAAGTCTTGCTAATAAAAGGAGTAATGATTTTTTCCATAATTTTCCTTGATAGCTGGCATGGTGAGAACAAGTATATTCAATAAACTAGATCTTTGGAATGTGACAACTGGGTGATTAATTTGGCTAATGACACTAGTCGTTTAGATGTAAGTCATTTAGATGTAAGTAAGAAAAGCAGTTTTCTCTCTGACCCTTCTGTGAAAACTACTTTGAGCAGAGAACTGTTATTATTCTGTAGTATTCCCACCTTGGGAATAGCTGTTAAATCAGAATTAACAGCTTTCATGGCAGAGAGACATTCTTTCAGGAAGTGAATAAATGCACGTAAAAGTTCACCATGCAAAGTAGCAAAAGTGGATCAATATCTTTCAGAATTTTGTCAAATGTGTAGCAGATTGCATTCTTTTTAGCTTCTGTTTTGTATGTCATGATATGTGTATATATCTATCTCACATGCTCCCAAGGACCTACTTTTCCTTATAATATATTTTATTGTAGCTTTTCTAAGCTCTAAAGAATGAAGTTAGGAGATCTGTTGGTGTTCTTAGATAATTAGGAATCTGGGAGAGTTGTCTTAAAGGCGGTGTCACCTGGATAGTCCGCAGAAAGGAAAACTCATGATCTTTATGGAAGAGTTATTTATAATAATGAAGTATTGCTTATGTGCTAAGCCCATCCTAAGCCTTATTTTGCTAATTCTTTCCAGCAGTCTCACAGAGTATTGATGAGGAAACTGAAGTTTGGAGAGATCACATCATTTTCCCAAGATAATCTAACTGGCAAACAAATCTAGGATTCAAATTTTCGTTTTTTCCAGCTTCAGAGTCCATGCTGTCATAGAGTGCTACTTGTTTGTTAGTACTCAGGAATGTGCAACACATTTTAAAAGCAACAGAAATTGTTCATTTTGTCCTGAAATGTATCTTGTGTTTACATTCAGTGACAGATTAAGTTTATAGCCCATGTAATTAAATTTTCATTATCTCATTTAACAAGAGCCTGAAAGTTCCTTTTCTGAACGTATTTTCTTGAAAGATAAATTATCTAAGATTAGTTCAAAGTACAATCTTAGGTGAACTACTTGTATGTGTGTTTTATGTTCTTCATAGTTTAACAGAGAAAGTCAAGTGTTTTAGCATAGATTGGATGCAGACATTAAGGAGGAAACAAAAGCGTGTATTAGTTGCAATGGTTGAATAATACAGTATTTTGAAAAAATTACTCTGGGTCTAGGCGCAGTGACTCAACGCCTATAATCCTAGCACTTTGAGAGGCTGAGGTGGGTGGATGACTTGAGGTCAGGAGTTTGAAACCAGCCTGGCCAACATGGTGAAACCCTGTCTTTACTAAAAATACAAGAAAAAAAGGCTAGGCGTGGTGGCTCATGCCTGTTATCCCAGCACTTTGGGAGGCTGAGGTGGGTGGATCACCTGAGGTCAGGAGTTTGAGACCAGTCTGACCAATATGGTGAAACTTCATCTCTACTGAAAATACAAAAATTAGGCCAGGCGTGGTGGCTCATGCCTGTAATCCTTGCACTTTGGGAGGCCAAGGTGGGCGAATTGCCTGAGCTCAGGAGTTCAAGACCAGCCTGGGCAACATGGTGAAACCCCGTCTCTACTGAAATACAAAAAATTAGCTGGGCGTGGTGGTATGCTCCTGTAATCCCAGCTACTCAGGAGGCTGAGACAGGAGAATCACTTTAACCTGGAGGGTGGAGGTTGCAGTGAGCCGCGATTACGCCACTGTACTCCAGCCTGGGTGACAGAGCAGGACCCCGTCTCAAAAAAAAAAAAAGAAAAAGAAAAAGTTGCTCTGAAACCTGTGCTGAATTACAGCATTTAGGTGTTGAAATAAGGGCTCCCTGTAGAATATTGGTTAGATTTGAATATGAATTTACTTGCCTTGTCATCAAATTATCCTTGTGAGAAATTAAAAAAATATAGAAATTATCCTTATGATTGTGCACCTTTATATTTCACTTTACTTTAAAGTTTCTACTTTAAAATTTGTTGGTCGGGCATGGTGGCTCATGCCTATAATCCTAGCACTTTGAGAGGCTGAGACAGGTGGATCACTTGAGGTCAGGAGTTTGAGACCAGCCTGGCCAACATGGTGCAAAGTTTCCATCTCTACCCAAAATACAAAATTTAGCTGGGCATGGTGGCATGCACCTGTAATCCCAGCTACTTGGGTGGCTGCAGGAGAATCGCTTGAACCTAGAAGGGGGATGTTGCGGTGAGCCGAGATCATGCCACTGCGCTGCAGCCTGGATGTCGGAGTGAGATGCTATCAAAAAAATAAAAATAAAAATTTTATTTATTTATTTATTTTTTATGAAGTATATTTTTTTTCTGTTGAAATGGGCCATACACTTCATTTCAGTGTTGTGTTAGTCCTCAAAAATTGGTATTAATTCCTAGAGGAACTGCAACATTCAAATGCTTCTTCTGTTCCTTGCATTAAAAATTGGGAATTATGTAAATGATACTGCGGCCACCAGGAAACTATGAACCAAATTCATGGCCCAAGTTTTGCAATATTGTGGGAATTTATAGACTGCTAGTCTATGTCTTATTATTTACTTTCATTTAAATATTCTTCTTCTTGTTGTTTCTTTTATACTTATTTTAATTTTATAGAGACGAAGTTTTGCAATGTTGCCCGGGCTCGTCTGGAGCTCCTGGGCTTAAGCGATCCTTCTACTTCAGTCTTCCAAAGTGTTAGGATTACAGCATGAGCCACCATGTCTAGTCCCATTTAAATATTCTATTATATATGTTTTTTGTAAGCTATCTCAGATCCATTGTGGAATAAAGCAAGACATAAAATAGGGGAAAAATAAACATCATGACCAGGGCTGAAACAAAGTAAAGGTATAAAACCCTTGTAGTTTTTTCCTTGAGACAGTCTTGCTCAGTTGCCCAGGCTGGAGTGCGGCGCTATGATCTCAGCTCATTGCAACCTCTGTCACCCAGGTTCAAGCGATTCTTGTGCATCAGCCTACCGAGCAGCTGAGATTACAGACAGGCACCACCATGCCCAGTTAATTTTTGTATTTTTAGTAGAGATGGCGTTTCTTCATGTTTGCCAAACTGGTCTCAAACTCCTTGCCTCATGTGATCCACCCGCCTTAGCCTCCCAAAATGCTGGGATTACAGGCATTGAGCCACCACACCTGGCCCCTTGTAGGTTTTTTCTTTTCTTTTTTTTTTTTGAGACGGAGTCTTACTCTGTCGCCCAGTCTGAAGTGTATTGGCGCGATCTCAGCTCACTGCGATCTCCATCTCCCGGGTTGAAGTGATTCTCCTGCCTCAGCCTCACGAGTAGCTGGGATTGCAGGCGTGTGCCACCACACTCAGCTAATTTTTGTATTTTAGTAGAGACGGGGTTTTGCCATGTTGGCCAGGCTGGTCTCGAACACCTGACCTCAGGTAATCTGCCCGCCTTGGCCTCCCAAAGTGTTGGGATTACAGGTGTCAGCCACCACACCTGGCCCCTTGTAGTTTTAGAAGATAAAACATTTATTTCTTTAACATCTTTTTGCATTTATATTAGTACTTTTATATTTAAGCCTTCATATTCAGAAATTAATAATGAAATGAAATACCTTACTAAACTTTAAAATAGTGTCCTACACTGGAAGGATGTAATACAGTAAAATTGACAACCCGTTTTGTCAACATTCCCCTCCTTTCTCCATTGTCTAATAATCTAATGATGAGTGAAAAGACAATAGTAGAAGTGGTTATACATATTTATATATATTACATATAAACATGTACAATAGTTTATATGTAACATAGGAAATTGATTTCTGAATAATAGGGTTGATTGTACATCTGTTTTATATACCTAGCTTATTTTAGACCTTCCTCATGGATATTACTTAAGAGATGGTTTCTTAGCAAGTGGTCAGATTTTCTTTGTTTATTCTTTCAAAGATTGTATTTTTTCTTTGTTTGAGACAGGGCCTTGCTATGTGCAGTGGTTGGAGTGCCCAGGCTGGAATGTAGTGGTGTGATCTCAACACTGCGTCCTCTGCCTCCCAGTCTTAAGCGATCCTCCCACTTCAATCTTCCGAGTAGCTGGGACTGCAGGAGTATGCCACTGTGCCTGGCTAATTTTTTTATTATTTGTAGAGATGAGTTCTCCTTGTGTTGCCCAGGCTGGCCTTAAATTCCTGGGCTCAAGCAGTCCTCCTGCCTTGGCCTCCCAAAGTTCTGGGATTGCAGGCATGAGCCAATCTGGCCAAAAAAGAATTGTAACTTGTGTGACCTGGGCATGGTGGCGCATGTCTGTAGTCCCAGCTACTCAGGAGGCTGAAGCAGGAGAATTGCTTGAGTCCGGGCAGTTGAGGCTGCAGTGAGCCATGATTGTACCACTTCACTCCAGCCTGGGTGACAGCATGAGATCCTGTTTCAAACAAGAAGAAAAACAGAAACCAAATAACTTGTATGAATAGCTGTAATGCTCACACTAATAGTATCACTTGTTTCATTAATAAAACTTTATACATTTGACAAACCTATTAAGATTGTAGCTATCTTGTGGAGACCCCTGCTCTGGAACCTCAGAACTCATCTCTTAGCCAATAAAACTTGTGACTGTAAATGCTAAGCCATTTTTAAAAATTGGATAGTTTTCAGGTCGGGCGCGGTAGCTCATTCCTGTAATCCCAGCACTTTGGGAATCTGAGGCAGGCAGATCACTTGAGGTCAGGAGTTTGAGACCAGCCTGGCCAACATGTCCAGTCTCTACTAAAAATACAAAAAAATTAGCCGGACATGGTGGTACACACCTGTAGTCCCAGTTATTAAGGAGGCTGAGGCAGGAGAATTGCTTGAATTAAGAGGCAGAGGTTGCAGCGAGCCAAGATGGTGCCATTGCATTCCAGTCTGGGCAACAGAGTAAGACTCCATCTCAATAAGTAAATAATAAAATAAAAAATTGGATAGTTTTCTAAATAACCACCATGATAGTAACATTTATTGAACTTTCGTATCTGCCAGACACTGTTAGATACTCTGAATGTATTATTTCAGTTCCAAGAGAGAGTTTGCATTTTCCCATACTTTTTTTTGTACGCTGAAAGAAATTTTAGCAATATATTGTATAGAGTACAGTAGCCCATGTGGTGTGAAACTTGATTCTCTGGTTTCCTGTAGGGCTGGTAGGTAAGTTGCCCTTGTCCTGATGTGTCAACAATAGAGTGTAAAGTGTGAAGAGTATTTTGAATACAATAGTTCCTTCTGTGAATGGTGGTGTCCTAACATCTGTTTGTTTTCCTCCGACCTCAGTTGCCCCTTCGCTGCAAGTTGCTTTACTAATTCCTCCTTTGTCTTATTGTCAGGTCCTTTACCTCTTCCTTTTTTTTTTTTTTAAATTTTTTATTTTGGCATTAAATGCCACTTTTATGTTCATTACTTTCAAATTTGTATCTTTGGATCAGAGTTTTAGCCTGAATTGCATATTCATATATTCACTTTGTGTATTTACATCTCCTCCTGGATTTTTCATAGACATTTCAGAATTTATATGCTTAAAATAGAACTTTTGGTTTCCTTTATACTTCTGTTTCAACCTGTTCCTTTCCAGTTTTGGCAACTAGTACTGCTGTCTGCTTAACTACTCAAGATAAACTATCTGTAAACTATTCTTGATTATTCCTTTCCTTCATGCCTCTTATGCAATAGCTAATCCCCTTGGTTTTACTATTTAAACTAGTCCTTTTCTCCTCATTCATTTCTGTTTTCCTACTGTCTTCTAGGCCACTACCTTTTATTTGGACAACTACTATAATCTCCCAGCTTCTTTTCTTTCCTCTCCTACCCTTCTCCGGTTTATTTATTTTTTTATAAACAATGAATGGTCTTTAACAGTACTATTATGGATCTCCTCTGTTTAAATTCTCCCATTGTCGCCTGTTAATCTTAAAAGAATTCATATTGCTTACCAGGCCCTACAAGCCTCTCAGTGATGTAGCTCCGGCTTAAATTTCCAAACTCTAATTACTACTCTCTGCATAGCTCCCTTGATCCTTAACAAAAAAAAAAAAAAAAGAGAGACAGGGTTTTGCTGTCATTCAGGCTGGAGTGCAGTGGCACATTCATAGCTTACTGTAACCTTGAACTCCTTGGCTC
>NW_012103921.1:1286213-1286874 GCF_000951045.1 Mandrillus leucophaeus
ACGTCCTGAGTAGCTGGGACTACAGGTACCACGCCCAGCTCATGCTTTGTATTTTTTTATTTTTAGTAGAGACGGAGTTTCACTGTGTTAGCCAGGATGATCTCGATCTCCTAACCTCGTGATCCGCCCGCCTTGGCCTCCCAATAGTGCTGGGATTACAGGCATGAGCCACCAAGAAGGCTTAAGCGTTTGTCTTTCTAGTACCACTTTCCTGGTCATGATCATATCATATTACTTCTAGTTTGAGGGCCAGGAAGGGGAATTAACAGATTGAATGTCATGTACCAGGCATTGTGCAGAGTATTTCATGTAGTGATTTAGTTAATACTCAGAGCAATTTATGACTGTTTTTACTATCACCATTTTATAATTGAGGAGCTAATGCTTCGAGGTTAACTATGATTGCACAGTTTACTAAGGGATAAAGTTAGAAATGGAACCCAAGATTGTCTGACTCCAAAACACCTGCAGCATGAAATGGTAAGGAATTCTGTGGACAAAGTGCTATACGAACACAGAATTTTGGTCACTTAAAAAAGCAGAGATGGATCTTTTCTTTTTTTTTTTTTTTTTTTTTTCCTGAGACAGAGTCTTGCTCTGTCACCCAGGTTGGAGTGCAGTGGCGTGATCTTGGCTCACTGCAACCGCTGCCTCCCAGGTT
>NW_012103921.1:1286924-1288721 GCF_000951045.1 Mandrillus leucophaeus
GCTTACCAGGCCCTACAAGCCTCTCAGTGATGTAGCTCCGGCTTAAATTTCCAAACTCTAATTACTACTCTCTGCATAGCTCCCTTGATCCTTAACAAAAAAAAAAAAAAGAGAGACAGGGTTTTGCTGTCATTCAGGCTGGAGTGCAGTGGCACATTCATAGCTTACTGTAACCTTGAACTCCTTGGCTCAAGCGACCCTCCCGCCTCAGCTTCCTGAGTAGCTAGGACTACAGGCACATGCCACCATGCCCACGTAATTTTTTATTTGTATTTTTGTAGGGATGAGTTCTTGCCAAGTTGCCCAGGCTGGCCTCGAACTCCTGGCTTCAACTGATCCTCCTACCATGACCTTCCAAAGTGCTGGGATTATAGGAGTGAGTCTCTGTGCCCGACCACTCTTATCCTTGATCATAGCCCTTTTCCACCTAAAACCTGTACGCCAGATGCCTACCTTCCTGGAATGCTCTTTCCCTTTCTCTTCATAGGATGGGCTTATTTGTATTATTCAGATTTCAATTCAGAAATTACTTCTACTTTATCTAGAATACTATTGCCTTCCTCTCATGTCATTTAACAAAATTTTCTTCATACCATTTTCACTATTTTTTATGTATTTTATTTAATCTTATCAAAACATTTTAGGTTCAGGGGTATATATGCAGGTTTGTTTATATAGGTAAATTGCATGTCATGGTGGGGGTTTGGTGTACAGTTTTTTTTTTTGTTTTTTTTTTTTAAAGACAGAGTTTCTCCCGTTGTCCAGGCTGGAGTGCAATGGTGCAATCTCCGCTCACTGCAACCTCCGCCTCCTGGGTTCAAGTGATTCTCCTGCCTCAGCCTCCTGAGTAGCTGGGATGACAGGCTTGCGCCACCATCTTTGGCTAATTTTTGTATTTTTCTTTTTTTTTTTAGTAGGGATGGGGTTTCACCATGTTGGCCAGGCTGGTCTCGAACTCCTGACCTCAGATGATCCACCTGCCTTGGCCTCCCAAAGTGCTGGGATTACAGGTGTGAGCCAACGCGCCTGGCCTGTACACATTATTTTATCACCCAGGTAATAAGCATAGTACTTGGATAGGTAGTTTTTCGATCCTCACTCTCCATTCACACTTCACCCTCAGGTAGGCTCTGGTGTCTGTTGTTCCCTTCTTTGTGTTAATGTGTACTCAAATTTTAGCTCCCACTTGTGAGAACATGCAGTATTTGGTTTTCTGTTCCTTCATTAGTTGTCTTAGGATGACTTCCAGCGCCATGCATGTTCCTGCAAGGGACATGATCTCATTTTTTTTAATGGGCATATAGTATTTCATGGTGTATATATACTACATTTTCTTTAGTCTACCACTGAAGGGCATTTAGGTTGGTTGTATGTCTTTGCTGTTGTGAGTAGTGCTATGACAAACATACCTGTGCATGTGTCTTTATAGTAGAACGATTTATATTCCTTTGGGTATATACCCAATAATGGGATTACTGGGTCAAATGGTTTAAGTTCTTTGAGAAATTGCTAAACTGCTTTCCACAATGACTGAAGTAATTTACATTTCCACAGTAGCAGTATGTAAGTATTCCCTTTGCTCCACAACCTAGTCAGCCTCTGTTAGTTTTTGACTTTTTAGTAATGGCCATCGTGACTGGTGTAAGGTAGTATCTCATTGTGGTTTTGATTTGCATTTCTTTAATGATAGTTATGTGGAGCATTTTTTCATATGCTTGTTGGCTATGTATATGTCTTCTTTAGAAAAGTGTTCATGTTCTTTGCCCACTTTATAATTTTTACTATTTTAATTTTCTC
>NW_012103921.1:1289516-1294827 GCF_000951045.1 Mandrillus leucophaeus
TGAAATGGTAAGGAATTCTGTGGACAAAGTGCTATACGAACACAGAATTTTGGTCACTTAAAAAAGCAGAGATGGATCTTTTCTTTTTTTTTTTTCCTGAGACAGAGTCTTGCTCTGTCACCCAGGTTGGAGTGCAGTGGCGTGATCTTGGCTCACTGCAACCGCTGCCTCCCAGGTTTAAGCAATTCTCGTGCCTCAGCCTCCCAAGTAGCTGGGACTACAGACGCACATCACCACACCTGGCTGATTTTTTTATTTTTTGTAGAGATGAGGTTTCACCATGTTAGCCAGAGTGGTCTCGAACTCCTGGCCTCAGATGATCCATCCACCTTGGTCTCCCAAAGTTCTGGGATTGCAGGCGTGAGCCAGCGTGCCTGGCCTGGATCTTGTTTCTTCATGCATTTTTCCTCTTTCATTCTTCCACTGCTGTAAGTTTATCCTCATAGTCATCATTTACCCATTCATCTCCAGATAAAATGAATCACACTCAATATTCTCTAGGGCATTATTTATAATTTTAATATATATATATATATTTTACAGTTCTCTTAAAACAGGATTTATAAAAGTTAAGTGATACAGGGTAGGGAGGATTTAGCATTCCTTTTTGGTTGCCTCCTTGCCTCCTTGCTGTGTAAATAGTGAACTTTTGGTGTAGGGGACTGGGTAGATAGTAATAGTCAAGAGTATGGAAGAGGGACAGGGAAAGTGAATAGAAAGTGATATAGGAGTAGAGTTTAGCTGACCATATGAACTGGGTTGCTGGACTGCAATTTTCAGTCTGTTATTATAGTACATTAAATCAAACAAATCACACCAATGCCTATCTTAAAAGCATTAAGGAGCTTTAGTGAGACATTGTGCTACGAGGAGATCCATGTGTTTTTACAAATATTATCAATTACAAAAATACATCCAAATATTTCCCCTTTATTATAGTAACTTTGTCAGAATTAAAGCATATTTGGTTTCAATATAAATTTTTAGTACTAGTGAAGGTGGTTGAATAGGAAAGAGAATTGAAATGGAATGTATTTGTGATCCTGTTCCTTTTACTATGGATGGATACATCATTTTTTTCTCTTGACATCTATTATTTTAATTTTTAAGTAATTACTTGAGGTTATAGAATAAAATTACTTAAGAATTTACTGCCGTTATTACTGAATTAACATTTCAGTGGACTATTGGCATATCAGAAATTGCTTTAATTATTGATGACTACGAAGAATATCTGGAGAGGAGGAAAATTAGGAGGATGGGGTGGAAGAGATGCCAAGAGTCAAGGCGGTGGGAGGGTGTCAATTAATAAAGAAATTGCTCTAATTATTAAGAACCTAGTCCTGAGTTTAAGTCATGTATACTCTGTTTCAAATAATCCCATCAAATTTTTATTAATGATGATTTTAAGAATGTCTCTTTAGCACTGTCCATTTATTAACATAGCACTATAAGTATATCATGGATTAATTTAATTAATGTTTGGTAACTTACAGTTTTTGTTATCAAATGTATTATATAACCATAGCATTTATAATCTGAACTGTTTTATTAGGTAAAAATCAGGGTTTGCAATCTGTGGCCCACTGGCTGGCTACCTGTTTTTATAAATAATTTTTGTATTTTTAGTGGAGACAGGGTTTCACCATGATGGCCAGGCTGGTCTCAAACTCCTAATCTCAGGTGATCAACCCGCCTTGGCCTCCCAAAATGGTGGGATTACAAGCATGAGCCACCATGCCCAGTCAGAAATACCTCCATTTTTAAAACTATTTCCTTTTTGGTGTTTTCTTTTTTCCTCAGATAGCTTACCATATAAAACTAGCAACATTCTTTAGTTGCATTCTAGGCCTGAGAATTCACAGCATCTTAATTGGGCTTTGGCACGTATTTCATAAATCTTCTCAAGCTTATTCCATTTTTAATTTGTAATTTATGATTTCATTTATAAGTTTTTTGTATATAACTTATAACTTTAGCAGATGGCCAGTCTCTCAAGTGTGATGAAAAGAAAGTTTTTTTTTTGTTACCGGTTATACTCTGAAGGTCTGGATGTACTTTATTGTAGCTCCCTGCCTGTGTGTGCAGAATACAAGTTATTTGATTCCAGAAAGTATTTATGATACGTTCTTGGACAATATAATGATTTAATAAATACAATAATAACATAAAGGTGAAATTTGTAGCTGTTTCATCAGTTTCACTCACAGTGGTATTGATTACATTGATTTAAAGTTGGAGGAATGTCTGTTGGAATGAGTCCCTCCCTGCCTCCCTCCCTCCGTTTCTTCCTTCCTTGCTCTGTTTTTTTGAGACCCTGTTGCCCACGCTAGAGTGTAGTGGTGCCATCTTGGCTTACAGCAACCTCTGCCTCCCGGGTTCGAGCGATTCTACCACCTCCGCCTCCCGAGTAGCTTGGAATTACTAGTGTTCGCCACCACGCCTGGCTAACTTTTGTATTTTTTGGCAGACACAGAGTTTTGCCATGTTGGCCAGGCTGGTCTCGAACTCCTGACCTCAAGTAATCCGCCCGCCTCAGCCTCCCTAAGTGCTGAGTTTACTGATGTGAGCCATCGTGCCCGGCCCTATTGCATATTTTATCCTGCAATATTGCATATTTCATCTTAAATTAAGATGAAATTCTTGACCAGGCACGGTGGCTCATGCCTGTAATCCCAGCACTTTGGGAGGATGTTTTTCTCTGATAATTAACCATGATTTTTCACTTCATGAAGTTATTTTTACCGTTAAACTTTGATCTCTTTTATCTGAAAATAACGTTGACTTATTTCTAGGCACCGTAACTAAATCTCTCCTTAGGTATGTTGACAGTCTTCATCCACTGATTTAGTACAAGTGTGCTTTGACTTGGGTTTATTGGCTGTGGAGAAGGATCTTTTCTTGATATTAGTGAAGAGAGAATTTTGTTAGGAGTAGTGTCAAAAAGCAGGTTGGGCGGGTTTCCATCTTGTGAGGTCATTAAGCAAGATTTCAGGAGTGTGGATACTAGATTGCTTTTTTCCTGTCCTTGAAAAAGGACGTAGTTTGTCGCACAAGCCCAGCTGTTTTCCTGTGTGGTGCCTGTTTAACTATTCCTGTTGCATAACAATTCTCTTTGTTTGTGTAGGTTCGCAGGATGAGCCGTACTACTTTTTTTTTTTTTTTTTAATTTGTAAGAGATGGAATCTCCCTGGAGAGCAGCTTGGGCTAATCATAGTGCATTTCAGCCTTGAACTTCATGGACTCAAGGAGTCCTCCTGCCTCAGACTCCTGAGTAGTTGGGACTATAGGCATGTGAAACTGTGCTTGGCAAGCCATACTTTTTAAAAGTCTATTGAACCAGATCCGGAAGATGAAACATTTTGAGTTTATGACTTCTTTCTGCAATATTCTGGATTCTGGGGTGAGAGTGGTAGAACAGATAAGATGCTTGTCTCACCATGGAGTTCTAATATTTGTAAATTACATGCAGTAATACTTACTTTTTTTGGTAACAGCATTATTGAGATATAATTCACACACCATAAAATTCACCCAATTAAAATGTAAAAATGTACAGTTAACTGTATTAAATTATACTTAATATCCAGAGTTGTGCATCCATCACCACAGTTTGAGAATGTTGTTTATCTTAAAAGGAAACCCAGGATCCTTTAGCAGTCACCCTCCTTCCTCCCACCTCTCCCTTCAGCTTAGGCAACCACTAACCTACTTTCTGTCTCTATGGATTTACCTATTCTGGACATTTCATAGAAGCAGAATCCCACGATATTACAGTCTTTGGTGATTGGCTTCTTTCACTTACCATATGTTTTCAAGGTTTATCCGTAATATACATGTATCAGCACTTTCTTTTTATTGCCAGATAAAATCCCATTGTATTGATATGCCACAATTTGTCCATCTAACAGTTGATGGACATTTATCCCCACTTTTTTGCTATTATATATAATGCTGATGTGAACATTCATGTACAAGTTTTACATGGACATGCTTTTTATTTTTCTGTTGAATACGTGCCTAAGAGTGAAATTACTGAACCCTATGGTGACTCTATTGCTTAACCTTTTGAGGAACTGACTATTCATTTATTTTAGATACATAGTTTATAAGTTCTGAAAAATGAATGGTTTTTGTAACCTACTACATAGAAGACACAGAAAACTTCCATTTACCCTGTTATATTCCTTTGACAAAGTCCGTTTGTGGATAAACTCTGCCTCCAACCTCTAGCCCCTGGCAAGCACTGATCTGTTTCCCATTTCTACAGTTTTGTGTTAAGTAGAATATTATATAAATGGACTTACAGTCTTTTGGAGTCTAGCTTCTCCACCACTTGCACTCCCTCAGGGACAGGGTCTCAGTCTGTTGCCCAGGCAGAAGTGCAGTGAGTCTAGGTTCTTTTACTTAAAATGATCAGCATTTGAATCCATTCATGTCTTTGTGTCTATTAATAGTTAATTCCTTTTAAATGCCTACTAGTAATCAATTATATGGATGTGCCATAGTTTGTATATTGGCCGGAAGATATTTGACTAATTTCCAGTTTTTTTGGATATTATGAATGAAACTACTACAAGCATTTGTGTTCAGGGTTTTGTGTGAATTTAAGTTGTCATTTATCTTGGGTAAATACCTACGGGTGGGATTGCTGAGTCAGATGGTTAGTGTATGTTTAACTTTCGTAAGAAACTGCCAAACTGCTTTCCAAAGTGACTGTACCATTTTGCACTCTACCAACAATGTGTGAGACTTCCAAATTGCTCCTCATCCTTGTCAGCACTTAATGATGTTTCATTAAGGAAATAAAGATCCTTTTGTGTCTTTATTTGCGACGCGTATATTTTCTTTGATTAGGTGTCATTCATTTAAGACTTTTCCCTATTTGAGGCCAGGCACTGTGGGTCATGCCTATAATCCTAGCACTTTGGAAGGCTAAGGCCAGGAGCATTGCTTGAACTCAGTTTAGGACCAGCTTGGGCAACATAGCGAGACTTCATCTTTACAAAAAATGAAAAAATTAGCTGGGCATGCTGGCACATACCAGTTACAGGTTGAGCTGGGAGGATTGCTTAAGCTGTAGTGAGCCATGATCCTGCAACTGCACTCCAGCGTGGGGCGACAGAGCAAGACCCTGTCTCTCAAAACAGCAACCACAGCAAACTTTTGTCCATTTGAAAAATATTAGGTTGGTTGTTGTCTTGTTATTGAGTGTTTAGTTTCTTTCTTCTTTCTTTCTTTTTTTTTTTTTTTTTTTTTGAGACGGAGTCTGGCTCTATGGACTCAAGGAGTCCTCCTGCCTCAGACTCCT
>NW_012103921.1:1296268-1297119 GCF_000951045.1 Mandrillus leucophaeus
GCCAGGATGGTCTCGATCTCCTGAACTCGTGATCCGCCCGTCTCGGCCTCCCAAAGTGCTGGGATTACAGGCTTGAGCCACCGCGCCCGGCCTGTGTGGGCCTTCTTAAGGGTTTTACATTCTGTTTATTGATTCGTTCGTATGTCCTTTTGCCAGTACCACAGTATCTTGCTTTTCAAGTGTTAATTTTAAGGTTTGGATGTTTATCTAAAGCCCCCTTCCTTTTAGTTTTTCAAAGTTAAAAACTTCAGTTTCATATCATAAAAAACAGCCATTTTATTTTACCTGAGGTAACATATAGCAATACCTCAAATTCATGAGTTATTCCTTTCTTCCTATCTGAATTGAGAACCACGGTTTGGAATACTGAGGTAGAGGATATGTGAAGTTGAGGATGATGTGGATGACTGCTTGTCCTTTTTCCTAGGGATACATACTGAAAGTGGTTGCATTGCGTACAAGTCTGATCGTTAGCTGCATCATCTTAGCACAAAGCACCTTTTTCGATGAAAAGAGTCTCACTTTTACTCCAGAAAGGAAATACAAAATCGGAAAGATTGTGTATCCTTGATAGAATGTGCACGCTATTTGTACAGAATAGTAAAGCCAAACTTAGAAGAATCTCCTCTGCCTGTTCCATAGTCATGGTTCTTTTATCTATTTATTTTAAAAGTTTGTTTTTTATTGTGGTAAAATATACATAACACAGTATTTACCATTTTAATCATTTTTCAGTGTACAGTTCTGTCGCATTAAGTAAATTCACATCGTGCAGCCATAACCACCATTCATGTTCAAGATTAATCATGATTTTTTTTTTTTTTTTTTTTTTTTTGAGACGGAGTCTCGCT
>NW_012103921.1:1302616-1302982 GCF_000951045.1 Mandrillus leucophaeus
CCCAGGCTAGTCCTGAACTCCTGGATTCAAGCAATTCACCCACCACAGCCTCCCAAAGTGTTGGGATTACCAGCATGAGCCACTGTGCCCAGCCTAGTTTCTTCATGTATTTTAGATACAAATCCTTTATCTTATTTACGTAAGTTTTACAAGTATTTACCACAGTCTGTATCTTGTCCCTTTGTTCTTATAACAATGTCTTTCACAGTGGAAATGTTTTTAGTTTTGATGATGTTCAGTTTATCAATTTTCTTCTTTTTAAAAAATATTTTGAGGCCGGGCGCAGTGGCTCAAGCCTGTAATCCCAGCACTTTGGGAGGCCGAGACAGGCGGATCACGAGGTCAGGAGATCGAGACCATCCTGGC
>NW_012103921.1:1307827-1320637 GCF_000951045.1 Mandrillus leucophaeus
TCCTGACCTCGTGATCCGCCCGTCTCGGCCTCCCAAAGTGCTGGGATTACAGGCTTGAGCCACCGTGCCTGGCCAATCATGATTATTTTTTAACGTAAGTTCCATCACTGAAACTTTTAGCACATTAAAGTTACATTCACTTTTTGAAATTACATATTAACAGTGCTCTAGCATTTCAGGTCAATGACAAGGCCTTAACATTTTTGTAAATCTTATAGTTACACCTATAAAAACTTTCAGCCAGTAGTATAACTTCCAGCAAACTTTGATTTTTGTCATATACGAGTAGCATTCAGTTATTCTTTAAAATATAGCTTTTTAAAGTCTGCCAAATGTATGTAGCTCACCTATTATTATCCACATCTATGTCCAGAGAAATTTGGTGAATCAGCATGTTTTATTTTGGTTATTATCAAGGCCATTTGAGTGGTTCAGATATAGGTCCAACTGGAATTGTTAACTTCAACTTGTTTTTGTTACTGATACTTCTTCAAGGTGGGCAATTAAAAAATTGTATAAATTTGTGGGGGACAAGTGTAATTTTGTTCAATGGATATATTGCTGTAGTGGTGAAGTCAGGGTTTTCAGTGTGTCCATCACCTGAAAAAACGTATGTTGTACCCATTAAGTAATTTCTCATCATCCCCCTACTCCCTTGTGAGTCTTTGTTTTCTGACATTCCACACTCTGCCTCCATGTGCATACATTATTTAAATCTCATTAGTAAATGAGAACATGTATTTGTCTTTCTGAGTTGTTTCACCTAAGATAATGACTTCCAGTTCCATCTACGTTGCTGCAAAAGACATGACTTCATTTTTTATGGTTGGATAGTATTCCATTGTGTCTATATACCACATCTTCTTTATGCAGTCATCTTCTGATGGACACTTAGGTTGATTCCATATTTTTCCTATTGTGCAAGGTGGGCATTTTTGAGGAGAGAGGCTTACTTTGTTGCCTTCTGCCTTTGCTTTGTCATATGGATTGATTGTATTTGAATCTGAATTGGGCATTAGAAAACACTGTTAAAGCATATTAGTCTGTTGTAGAACTAAAAATGTGAGGGCATTTGAAACTTGTGAGTGTATCACTCATTTTTGCATGTGTATATCATTTTGTCTCACAGAAAATGTGTATTTTTATCTTGTGTAGAAGTAACAGTGTAGTCAGCAGCCATTGTTGCATAGGCTCTAGCAATATTGTTTTGGTTTTTTGTTTGTATGTTTCTAAACTTATACACCGGATATGTTTCTGGGTAAACTTAAATATGACTGGTAGGAAATCAGTTAGCAATATGTGCTGACTTGTGTCTGAGTTCATAGAAAATCAGAGCCAGAACAAGGGGTTTTCTGGCTAAGCTCTTTGAGACTAATGTTTCTGAATTTGTTAAAAATCTAATATAGGTCAGGTGTGGTGGCTCGTGCCTGTAATCCCAGAAATTTGGGAGGCCAAGGCGAGAGGATTACTTGAACCCAGGATTTTGAGACTAGCCTGGGCAACATAGGGAGACACCACCTCTACCAAAAAATTTAAAGATTAGCTGAGCATGATGGTGCACACCTGTAGGCCCAGCTACTCTGGAGACTGAGGTGAGAAGATCACTTGAGCTCAGGAGGTTGAGGCTGCAGTCAACTGTGATCAGACCACTATACTCCAAAACAAAACAAAATCTAATGTAATGGTTTCTAGTTGTGTACATTCAGAGATACTAATTGCAAAGATTCAATGATAAACATAGTATAGTCTTGCAGTTCTAAAATCCCAAGAGCTTGGAAAACTATTCTTTTTCTTGCATTGGTAAATTTCTGGACAGAAGGGTAGAAGTTTGAATATTCATATATTTTGCTGTAGAGATATTAATGTGTTTAATTAAGGGTGCTGTCTAGATTCTGCTAGGGGTGTTAGGTAGTATACATAAGCACTATGTTTGCGCTCTAGTAGTGGAAAAATTCTTGATTTCCAATAGGGTTTTTGGACCTGAATTAACAGCCAGCATTAAATAGAGTTGAAACAGAGTTTAAAATTGGTTAGTTTTATTTCCTTAGATCTCAATGGTAAAAGGTAAGGAGAGTAAAGAAAGAATTGCCCAGGTGAATGTTTGGGCTCGAGGGATCCTGCCATCACAGCTTTCTTAGTGGCTGGAACTACAGGTATGCACCACTGTGCCAGGCTCTTTTTAAAAATAGGTTATTTTTTCTTTTGTAGGGGCTATTTACAAAAAGAAATCCTGGCTTTTTTTTTTTTTTTTTTTTAAATATATACTTATAGAGACAGGGTCTCTTGTGGGCTGGGCTGGAGCTGGTTTGTTTAAATTGAATTTTTTTAATTTTTGAAAAACATATTCGTGTGGTTCAGAAGTAATATTAAAAGACTGTAGCTATGGTCAGGTGTGGTGACTCATGCCTGTAATCCTAGCACTTTGGGAGGCTGAGGTGGGCGGATTGCCTGAGCTCAGGAGTTCGAGACCAGCCTGGGCACCATGGCAAAGCCCCATCTCTACTAAAAATACAAAAAATTAGCCAGCTGTGGTAGTGCATGCCTGTAGTCTCAGCTACTTGAGAGACTGAGTCACAGAAGGCTGAGTCATGAGAATCGCTTGAACCTGGAAGGCAGAGGTTGCAGTGAGCTGAGATTGTGCCACTGAACTCCAGCCTGGGTGACAGAGCTAGACTCTGTCTCAAAAAATAAAAAACTAAAAAAAGAAGACTATAGCTATTTCCAGAGTAACTGTATTTTAAAAAGTACATCTTTTGAGAAATTATGTTCGGCATCTTTGTGAAATAGTGTATAGTTTAGAAATTCTGCCATTATTTTATGTATTATAGAAGTTAACTTCCTTTTTTATTGTCAGAACTATGTAGAAATAAGAAGTAAAGAAAGCATAAATTGACATCGACATATTTGCCTAAATAATAAATAATATAGAAAAAGACCCTTTGCATTATTTTTTTATCTCCTGATACTAGTTGCTTATTTTACCTGTAAATCAGTATTTATTTGATGACATTGGTATCCTTGATCTTCCTTTCAATGAGGAAATGATAACCTGAGTCTTTCACTTTAAGAATATTGCTTATGCTGATAGGGCAGTAGTTTTTCTTGTAGTGGAGTGGGGCAAGGTTTAGGAATGTTCAGCTGGGAATTATAAATGACTTTAGTATTTTGTTAGACTGAAAAACATTTTCTGTTTATTTTCACTTCTTGTTTTTACTTTGTGAAAATGCACCTTTTAAGGAGGTACTGACTATAAACAACTCCAGTGCGAGATACGATTGCCATCGATCAAGAGGGTTTATTTTGAAGAGAGTTCATCCTTCATGAAGTTTCATAAACATTTGTTCTTTAAAATGTATTGGAGCTCTCTTTTCTGCATAAGTGGGAAACATATCATTAATACATATCATGTAACCTCCTCATGGATTCTTGGACTTCTCTGATGAAATTTAGTCTCTGCAAGTGTATTTGCCTAGTTGGTATTTGTTGTAACATGTATGTAGTGAGTACTTTAATAATCAGAGTCTGTTGTGCTTCAGTAATCTTTAACCATCAAATTGTATTTATTTATGAAATTTGCCTTGTATTCTACTAGAAAAAGAAAGTGGAGAATTTGAAATTTTTTACATTTATATTTCTACTTAGAGTCTTAATTCAGTATTGCATACCATCTATATAATCTTACTAATAGTTTTGCTTGTATTTCCTAATGATATAAATTACAGCAATTTGAAATACAGAAATATCAAGTGGATGTACTACTGTATTTCAGTCATGGATTTTAAAAAATCAGCATGTTCTGAATTATTGTATGTGCATGTTACACTGCTCAATTATTGAATTAGAATTTTAAGTAGCACTGTGAAAAGCTGTTTGGCCTGTATCTTGAGCTCAGAGAGAAAGAAACATCCAGTGATTTATGCTTGGAGATACAGAGTTTGGTGAGAACTGGTAATAAGCACGATGGCAGGCAGAATTAGGAAGGAAATATGTGGTAGTGTACAAAGTTTTACGGGGGTCATTTCTTTGAATTCAAATTCTGTAGAAAATTTCTGGCAGTTCCTGTCTCATATTGATTTATTTAGGCTTTTTTTTTGGTAGAGAGGTGTGCTAATTGCAACTGGTTAAACTCCTGTGCTCAAGTGATCCTACCACCTCAGCCTCCCGAGTAGCTGAGACTACAGGTGCTGGCAGCCACACTCGGCTAATTTAGTAGAGACGAGGTCTTGCTGTGTTGCCCAGGCTTGTCTTGAACTCTTGGGGTTTAAGTAGTTCTCTCAATTTGACCTCCAAAAGTGTTGGGATTATAGGCTTGAGCCACTGCACCCAGCCAGTTATTTTTAGTAGAAAATAAAGGTGGCAGAATCTCATCATGGGCCTAAAGTTTGGACTCTTACTGTATAGTTGTGTTTGTTTTGAGATTCCATGGAATGTTTATCATGGGAAGGCTTTTGAAGAGATTGATATAGTCATTTTAGGACGTTTGAAGTATTTTATTTTTTAGTTTTGGTGGAGAAGTATATAACTTACTAATTGGGTGAAAGTGCTTAGGTCGTTGGTGGAAATTTGTGGTGGCAGTTGTCTCTAACTATTAAGCATCCATTTTTGAATTCTCTTATCCTTAACTCGCTCTTCTAGAATTCCTAGAGGACCTGTGCAACAGCCTCTTGAGGATCGAATCTTCACTCCCACTGTCTCAGCAGTCTACAGCACGGTGAGTGTCTGCAGCTTGTCAAATTGTGTGTGTGCTTTTGTGTGTGAATCCTTGGTATTAATTATAGGCAGTGTTTGATTGACACATGACAAATTTTTGGCAAAAAGTTCAATAAAATTCTGAATAGAATGAGATGTATGTAATAGGATAAGGTGAATAGGTTCTTTCCCCATCATCTTAATCTAAGAAATGGAGTGAAACAAATACTATGTTAAGATAGAGAGACTTGCCGGGTGCGGTGGCTCACGCCTGTAATCCCAGCACTTTGGGAGGCTGAGACGGGCGGATCACGAGGTCAGGAGATCAACAAGACCTTGCATCCTGGCTAACACGGTGAAACCCCGTCTCTACTAAAAATACAAAAAATTAGCCGGGCATGGTGGCGGGCGCCTGTAGTCCCAGCTACTCAGGAGGTGGAGCTTGCAGTGAGCCGAGATCGCGCCACTGCGCTCCAAACTGGGCGACAAAGCGGGACTCCGTCTCAAAAAAAAAAAAAACAAAAAAACAAAACAAAACAACAACAACAAAAAGATAGACTTATTTTTCCTTTCTGTAAATATTAACCTCTGGCCTTATTATTATTATTATTTTTATTATTTTCGAGATGGAGTTTCACTGTGTCACCCAGGCTGGAGTGCAGTGGTATGATCTTGGCTTATTGCAACCTCCGCCTCCTGGGTTCAAGCGATTCTCCCTCCTCAGCCTCCCAGTAACTGGGACTACAGGCACGTGCCACCACACCTGGCTAATTCTTGTATTTTTAGTACAGGTGGGGTTTCACCATGGTGGCCAGGCTGGTCTCAAACTCCTGACCTCAGGTGATCTGCCCACCTTGGCCTCCTAACGTGCTGGGATTACAGGCAGCTTTGTATTCTTTTTGCACTCTGAGTTTTATTTTCTTTCTGGATTTTTTTTCTTAAAAATTTCACCAGTTTTATGTTTTCTAAACTTTAAATTTTTAAAATTTTACTTTTTATTCTCCTTGATTATGTATTTTCAAAATGCTGAAAGTTTAGAAGAGTGAACACTTTTTTTAAAAATTTGAGATGGAGATTTGCTCTTGTTGCCCAGGCTGGAATGTAATGGTGCGATCTCGGCTCACTGCAACCTCTGCCTTCCCAGTTCAAGCGATTCATCTGCCTCAGCCTCCGAAGTAGCTGGGATTATAGGCATGCGCCACCACGCCTTGCTAATTTTGTACTTTTAGTAGAGACAGAGTTTCACCATGTTGGTTAGGCTGGTCTTGAACTCCTGACCTCAAGTGATCCACCACCTCAGCCCCTCAAAGTGCTGGAATTATAGGTGTGAGCCACTGTGCCTGGCTGTGAACACCGTTTTTAACAGAAGGAAATTTAATTTTTTTTTCATTTTTAAGAGATCAGGTCTCACTCTGTCACCCAGGCTGGAGTGCAGTGGCATGATTATGGATTACTGCGCCTTGAACTCCTGGCCTCAAGTTATCCTCCTGCCTCAGCCTCCCAAGTAATTGGGACTACAGTCACATTGCTCTGTGCATGCTAA
The DNA here is from genome assembly GCF_000951045.1 of Mandrillus leucophaeus. Taxonomy (NCBI): domain Eukaryota; kingdom Metazoa; phylum Chordata; class Mammalia; order Primates; family Cercopithecidae; genus Mandrillus; species Mandrillus leucophaeus. Next base: position 1,314,060 of record NW_012103921.1, read on the forward strand.
TTAAAATAATTTTTTGGCTAGGCAAGATGGCTCACGCCTGTAATCCCAGCACTTTGGGAGGCCAAGGTGAGTGGATCACGAGGTCAGGAGATCGAGACCATCTGGCTAACACAGTGAAACCCCGTCTCTACTAAAAATACAAAAAATTAGCTGGGCGTGGTGGCGGGCGCCTGTAGTCCCAGCTACTTCGGAGGCTGAGCTTGCAGTGAGCCGAGATTGCGCCACTGCACTCCAGCCTGGGCAACAGAGCGAGACTCTGTCTCAAAAAAAAAAAAAAAAAAAAATTATATTTTGGCAGAGGCAGGGTCTTACGATGTTGCTCAGGCTGGTCAGACTCCCAAACTCAAGCAGTCCGCCTTCCTCCACCTCCCAAAGTGCTGGGATTATAGACATGAGCCATTATGCCCAGCCCCTTTAATTTTTTATATTAGATGATTCAAATTCATAAATGAAGGGAAAATAATTATTTTGAGGATTCTTACTTGGTTGAGCAGGCTGGTTTCAGGTTCCTGGGCTCAAGTGATCCATCCACCTTGGCCTCCCAAAGTGCTGGGATTACAGGCGTGAGCCACTATGCCTAGCCATATGAAAGAAAATTTAAAAGTTAGAGGATGAAGGTAACAATATTAGAAGTAAGTTTTAGGTGTTTTACAGCGAGCCTAAGATAATTTAGGGGAATTAGGGAGTGAAACCTATCTTTTAAATATTTCGACTCAACATACCATTAGATAGAATGCTTTTAAAGGACTCACAGTCTACTGAGGGAGATAAGAAAATAAATAATTCTAATATAAAGTGATATGATAGAGAAGTGATTCATATGGTTTTGGGTTATGAATCACTTTTAGAATCTGAAAATAGTTTTAATGTTCTCTCTTTCAAGAGGAACATATATTCAGTGTTTACATATAATTTCAGAATTTGCCAGATGTCCATCAGGCCATTTCTTTTTTTTGAGATGGAATCTCACTCTGTTGCCCAGGCTAGAGTGCAGGGGCTCGATCTCGGCTCACTACAGCCTCCGCCTCCTGGTTCAAGTGATTCTCCTGCCTCAGCCTTCCAAGTAGCTGGGATTACAGGTGCGCATCACCACACCTGGCTAATTTTTGTATTTTTAGTAAAGATAGGGTTTCACCATATTAGTCAGGCTGGTCTCAAACTCCTGACCTCCAGTGATCCACCCACCTCGGCCTCCCAGTGTTCTGGGATTACAGGTGTGAGACCCTGCGCTCCACCTCATCAGGCCATTTCTAAGCTCCAGATTAAGAACCTTTGATTGGTGACAGGAACATGTTAATTGCATGCGAAAGGAAGAGGTGACTGCATTCAGAAAGTGACACTTAAAGCAGAAGATGCAAGACTTCTGTAGGTAGAGAACGGAAGGCAAAGCCTTCTAGGAAGTGAAGATTCAGACGCGTGGTTAACGGAGTGGCCAGTAGTCAGTTCACTGTGACATAATATGAAGTGAAATAAAGAGTATGTAGGTTGGTTGGGGGGCGGGGGTTTAAGCTGACCTTTGTATATTTGCAAATTAACTAAGCATGGTGGCATGTACCTGTAGTCCCAGGTACTTTAGAGGCTGAGGCAAGGGGATCACTTGAGGCCAGGAGTTCAAGGCTGCAGTGAGCTTTGATCAAACCTCTATGCTCCAGCCTGGGTGACAGAGTGAGACCCTCAACAAAAAAAGGAGTATCATGCAGGTAATGGATAGGATGATAGTTTTTCTTGGTTTGTCTGAAACAAGGCTCAGTAACACCTATTGTAGATCAATTTATTATTTCTGCAGCCCTAGTCACTCTTAGAATTGACCCAGTTTCTATTATAAATTATCTGATCACCCTAATCATTAGGAATCTTCAATTCATTGAAAAATAGCATTTTGAATAACACATTGAAAAATAACCTTTGGGCCCAGGGTAGTGGCTTACTCCTGTAATCCTGGGGCTTTGGGAGGCCAAGGCGAGTGGATCACAAGGTCAGGAGATCGAGACCATTCTGGCCAACATAGTGAAACCCCGTCTCTACTATTAATACAAAAATTAGCCGGGTGTGGTGGTGTGAACCTGTAGTCCCAGCTACTCGGGAGACTGAGGCAGGAGAATAGCTTAAATCTGGGAGGCAGAGGTTACAGTGAGCCGAGATCGTGCCACTGCACTCCAGCCTGGCGCCAGAGCGAGACTGTGTCTCAAAAGAAAAGAAAAGAAAAGAAAAATAACCTTTGGCTGATTGTGCTGTTTCCTACCTGTAATCCCAGTAGTAGGGGAGGCCAAGGCGGGAGGATTGCTTGAACCCAGTAGTTTGATACCAGCCTGTGCAACATAATGAGACCCCATCTCAACAAAAAATAAAAAAAAACTAGCCAGTCATGGTGATGTGAGCCTGTAATTTTAGGTAGTTGGGAGACTGAGGCAGGAGAATCACTTGAGCCCAGGAGGTCGAGGCTGCAGTGCGATATCTGATTGTGCCTCTGCGTTCCAGTCTGGGCAGTAGAGCAAGACCCTGTGTCTTAAGAAAAAAAAGAAAACTTAAAATATTTTTTTCTGGCACAACCTTCCTCTAGGTCTTAGTTTTTTATGGTTTTTAAAAAAAGTACTATGCAAAAGAACAGCATCATTGTCAGAATCCCTCTTAAAATATGATGTTTTCTAATTACCTAAGTGTACTTTCACCATTTAAATATTATTTTTAAACTAAGATAAGTGAAAGAAAATGAAAACTTGTAGTAATCCTGAGTGATTTATAGAGACAAATACTATAACCATTTTTTGGGGTATAGTTTAGTTTGTCTTTCTTGTCTGTTTTGTAGGCCCTATGCTTTATCTTGTCACTTTATCTCATATCAGCTTTTCGTATGCCATTCCTTAGATAACAGTTCTTAAATAATAAGTGGTTATATATTGTTTATTATAGAATCTAATCACTCAGCATTGAATACTTAAGCTTAAGCTTTTATTGTGTGTCATGCAGTGGTCTAGGTGTTCAGGATATGGTAATGGAGCAACACAGACCCTCAGCCCTCATGGATATTACATCTTTATGGTATAAGAAGACAGCAAACAAATATATATATACAGTTTCCTATTGGGTTGTAATAAGTAGCTTGATGAGAATAAAGCAGGATACTGGTCATTCTACCTTAACTAATTATCTCAGGGAAAGTCTCTCTGAAAAGGTGGCAATTAAGCTGAAAGTGAAGATTTCTAGGGGAAAAAAGCATTTGTGGTAGAAGGTACAGCAGTGCAGACGCCCAGAGATAGTAGTGAGCTCAATGTAGTCTTAGAAATGGAAGAAAGCCAGTGTGGCTGGAATGGAGAGAGGTTGGATTTGAGACATCAGATTATGTGGACTGGTTTGGTTTGACTCTGTGTCCTTACTCAAATCTCATGTGGAATTGTAATCCCCAACATGTCCGGAGGGACCTGGTGGGAGGTGATTGGATCATGGGGGCGGATTTTCCCCGTGCTGTTCTTGTGATAGTGAATGAGTTCTCCTGAGATCTGATGGTTTAAAGGTGCGGCGCTTCCCCCCTTGCTTTCTCTCTCTCTCTCCTGCCACCATGTAAGACATGCCTTGCTTCCTCTTCATTTTCCACCATTATTGTAAGTTTCTTGGGGCCTCCCCAGCCATGTGGAACTGTGAGTCAGTTAAACCTCTTTTTTTTTTTTTCCTTTTTCTTTTTTCTTAATAAATTACGCAGTCTCAGGTAGTTCTCTGTAGCAGTGTGAGAATGGACTAATACATGGACATTACAGACCATAGTAAAGATTTTGGATTTTAATCTAGATATACTAGAAAGGCAGTGGAGGATTCAGAGCAGTAGATGTGAATTTTCTTTTAGAAGGTCAATGTGGCTGCTGTATGGAGAATAGACTGTGTGATGTGGACATGTGGTGGTGATTGAAGTGGGAGTAAGGAGAAGTAAAGTCAGTAGAATATGTTGATGTCTTGGATGTGGGATGTGAGAGAAAAGAGTAAAGGTGGTGTCATAGATCTTGGTTTGGACAACTCAGTAGTCCTGTTTGTGGAGATGAATACTGAATGAGGAACAAGTATTTTGTTGAAAAAACCTTAGTTATAAAACCTCATAAATGAGGACATATAATTCTGTACATTTATTACTTTGGAGAATAGATCATCAAAATCCTGTGAGCACCAACACACTGCCTGTCATGTAGTTTACATGAAATATTTGAATCTAAGCTTTTGAATGTGTTTTTTGAGTTTGATCTAATTTGATTTTTACTATTTAAAACTACTGTCATATTTATAGTCCTTTGATCAGTTTTAAAAAATCGAGACCAGGCATGGTGGCTCACACCTGTAATCCCAGCACTTTGGGAGGCTGAGGTGGGTGGATCACTGGAGCTCAGGAGTTTGAGACCAGTCTGGGCAACATGGTGAAACCCCGTCTCTATTAGAAAAAAAAAAAAAAAGTGTGTGTGTGGCTGAGTGTGGTGGCTGACACATGTAATCCTAGCACTTTGGCATGCCAAGGTGGGAGGACTGCTCGAGCCCGGGAACTTGAGACCAGGAACTTGAGACCAGCCTGGGAGACAGAATGAAACCATCATCTGCAAAAAAAAAAAAAAAGAAAAAAAAAAAAAAAAAAAAAAAGTGTTTGTGTATATATTATATTTCATGCCTATTCTGGAAGAAAGGATTTTAGGGAGCTAGAAGTTACCTTAAAGTATGATAGTCTTTACTTTTTATTTATTTATTTATTTGACAGAGTCTCACTCTGTCGCCCAGGTCAGAGTGTACTGGCATAATTACAGCTCATCGAAGCCTTGAACTCCTGAGTTCAAATGAACCTCCCATCTCAGCTTCCTAAATAGCTAAGTAACTAGGATTGGAGGCACAAGCCACCGTACCCAGCTAATGTTTTATACTTTTTAACAGAGGCAGAGCCTTGCTGTGTTGCCCTGGCTGGTCTCAAACTCCTGGCTTCAATTGATCCTCTCGCCTCAGCCACTCAAGTGCTGGGATTATGGTGTGAGCTGCTTCATCCTGCTGGTTTCCCCTTTTTTGTTGTTGTTTTTTGTTTGTTTTTAGGTGGAACCTTATTCTGTCACCCAGGCTAGAGTGCAGTGATGCATTCTTGGTTCACTGAAACCTCCATCTCTGGGGTTCAAGTGATTCTCCTGCCTCATCCTCCTGAGTAGCTGGTACTGCAGGCATGTGCCACCACACCCGACAGATTTTTGTATTTTTTAGTAAAGAAGGAGTTTCGCCGTGTTGGCCGGGCTGGTCTTGAACTCCTGACGTCGAGTGATTCACCCGCCTTGGCCTCCCAATGTGCTGGGATTATGTCATGAAGTAAAAGTTAACCCCCAGTTCACCTCCTACTGCCTTAGCATGTGGTGTCCATATGTCACTTTCATTGAATTGGTTAAATTCCTTGAAAGGCTTGAAAGACTCCTGGCCAGTCTCAAAATTACACAAAGATTGTGCTTTTTTGTATCTGGTATGCAGGTTTTATACACTAATGTCCGCCATTTTACATAATAGGGATTTGCTGATAATCAAAGAAGCATTAAAAGTTGGACTTGGCCGGGCATGGTGGCTCACACCTGTCATCCCAGTACTTTGGGAGGCCAAGGTGGTGGGAGGATTGCTTGAGGTCAGGAGTTTGAGACCAGCCTGGGCAACATGGTGAGACCCTGTCTCTGTAGTTTTAAAAAATTAAGAAAAAAAATTTGGGACTGTGCGTGGTTGGCTCACTCCTGTAGTCCCAGCACTTTGAGAGGCTGAGGTGGGTAGATCACTTGAGGTCAGGAGTTTGAGACCAGCTTGGCCAACATGGTGAAACCCTGCCTCTACTAAAAATACAAAAAATTAGCTGGGCATGGTGGTGTGAGCCGGTAGTCCCAGCTACTTGGGAGGCTGAGGTGTGAGAATTGCTTGAACCCGGGAGTCAGAGGTTGTGGTGAACTGAGATTGCACCACTGCACTCCAGCTTGGGTGATAGAGCAAGACTCTGTTTCCAAAAAAAAAAAAAAAAATTGGAGTCATCTTCTGGAATGTGTTCATGTTACATTTAGTCTAGTTATTTTGTATTTATTTTAACTTGCTTTATGCAAGTTTGCCCTGGGTACATTTATCAGGGATGAGAGGGAAGCTTATGTCATTATTCCTTATTAGCCATAATTGAGTGATTGATCATATGAACAAAAAAAGAATCAAGCACATATATATATGTATGTGTGTATGTATATGTATATGTGTGTATATATATGTATATATGTGTATATGTATATATATTTTGAGACGGAGTCTTGCTCTGTCGCCCAGGCTGGAGTGCAGTGGTGCCATCTCGGCTTACTGCAGCTTCTGCCTCCCAGGTTCAAGTGATTCTCCTGCCTCAGCCTCCCGAGTAGCTGGGACTACAGGCGCGCACCACCCATACCCAGCTAATTTTTTGTATTTTTAATACAGACGGGGTTTCACCATGTTAGCCAGGATGGTCTTGATCTCCTGACTTTGTGATCCACCCACCTCAGCCTCCCAAAGTGCTGGGATTACAGGCGTGAGCCACCACACCTGGCCCAAGCACATATTTTTGTTCTTTTTTTTTTTTT
>NW_012103921.1:1322337-1331646 GCF_000951045.1 Mandrillus leucophaeus
TACTCTGTCACCGAGGCTGGAGTCCAGTGGTGGTACCGTGTTGGCTCACTGCAACCTTCGTCTCCTGGGTTCAAGGAATTCTCCTGCCTCAGCCTCCCGAGTAGCTGGGATTACAGGCACCCACCACCATGCCTGGCTAGTTTTTATATTTTCAGTAGTGATGGGGTTTCACCATGTTGGCCAGGCTGGTCTCGAGCTCCTGATCTCAGGTGATCCACCCTCCTCGGCCTCCCAAAGTGCTGGGATTACAGGTGTGAGCCACCGCACCCGGCCCGTACCTGGCTAATTTTTAAAATTTTTGTAGAGATGAGATCTTGCTGTGTTGCCCAGGCTGGTCTCTAATGTCGGGGCTCAAGCAATTCTCCCGCCTCAGCCTTCTAAAGTGCTGGGATTACAGGCATGAGCCACCATGCCCAGCTATACCATAAAATTTCATGATTTTTTTTTTTTTCTTTTGAGATAGGGTCTTACTGTGTCATCCAGGCTGGAGTGCAGTAGCTCAGTCATGGCGCGCTGTAGCCTCAACTTCTTAGGCTCAAGAGATCCTCTTGCCCCAGCCTCCCAAGTAGCCAGGACTACAGATACACATCATGGCTCCTGCTAATTAAAAAACATTTTTTTCTTTTCTGTAGAGACAGGGTCTCACTATGTTGCCCAGGCTGGTCTTGAACTCCTGACTCAAGCAGTGTTTCTGCCTCAGCCTTCTAAAGTGTTGGGATTATAGGTGTGAGCCACTGCTCCTGGCCTCATGATACATTTAGCCATTTTATACTTTACAAAATCTTGATTCTTTTACCCTAAAGCTTTGTTTAATTAGAGAACCATGCTTTTATTTCTTTTGCCAGGTCACTGTTGAGTATTTGCCAGGTCACTGTTGAGTAGGCTAGCATTTCAATGGAGATACCTCGCCAGAGACAAAATTTAGCTTGGATTGATCCATATTCTTTAGGCAGTGGTGTCCAGCCACATGTAAATCTGTTTGATTGTCCTATCATGTAGCACAGATGGCAAATCCATCAGTTAAACTAAAGATTTATTTATAACTTTTTTTAGAAGAAGCATGTATTTATCTTTATATCTCTGCTTTTAAAAATTGATACTTAGTAATTATTTGTGGGATACATGTGCTATTTTATTTATTTATTTGATACGGAGTCTCACTGTGTTGCCCAGGTTGGAGTGTAATGGCATGATCTCAGCTTACTGCAGCCTCCGCCTCCCAGGTTCAAGCTATTCTCCTGCCTCAGCCTCCATAGCTGGGACTATAGGTATGCGCCACCACACCTGGCGAATTTTTGTATTTTTAGTAGAGACGGAGTTTCATCATATTGGCCAGGCTGGTCTTGAACTCCTGACCTCAAGTGATCCACCTGCTTTGGCCTCCCAAAGTGTTGGGATTACAGGCATGAACCACTGTGCCCAGCCACATGTGTCATTTTGATGCATGCAAGTAATGTGTGGTGGTCAAATCAGGGTAATTAGGATATTCATCACCTCAAGTATTTTATCTTTTGTGTTAGAAACGTTTGAAATCTTCTAGCTATTTTGAAATATACGATAAACGAGTGTTAACTATAGTTGCCTTACTCTGCTAACACTAGAACTTACTCCTTTTATCTAACTGTATGTTTGTACTCATTAACCAACCAGTCTTCATATCTCATCACCCTTCCATGCTTCTCAGTCTCCGGTAACCATCATTCTACTCTGTACCTACATGAGATGAAGTTTTTGTAACTCCCACGTAGGAGTGAAGACATGATATTTTTCTTTCTTGGCTTGGCTTATTTCACTTAACATCATTACCTCCTGTTCCATCTCTGTTGTTGCAAATGGATGTGGTTGACTGATATTTCATTGTGTATATGTGACACATTTTTATTATCCATTAATCTGTTGATGTATACTTACATTGATCCACATCTTGGCTATCGTGAATAGTGCTGCAGTAAACATGGGTGGCAGCTATCTCTTTGCACTGAATTCATTGATAAATAAATGAATGCTATAAATTCTAAATGCTATAGAATTCACTTATAATTTTAATGCACTGATTTCCTTTCTTTCGGATATATACCCAGCAGTGGGATTGGCTGGATCATATGGTAGCTTTATTTTAGTTTTTTCATGAACCTTTATACTGTTCTCCATAGTGACCATACTAACATATTCCCGGCAGCGGTGCGAGCATTCTCCTTTCTCTACTTTGTCGGCAGTGTCTTTTTTTTTTTTTTTTTTGAGATGGAGTTTTCTCTGTTGTTGCCCTGGCTGGAGTGCAATGATGTGATCTCGGCTCACCACAACTTCTGCCTCCTGATTTCAAGTGATTCTCCTGCCTCAGCCTCCTGAGTAGCTGGGATTACAGGCATGTGCCACCACTGCCGGCTCATTTTGTATTTTTCATAGAGATGGGGTTTCTCCATGTTGGTCAGGCTGGTCTCGAATTCCCGACCTCATGTGATCTGCCCACCTTGGCTTCCCAAAGTGCTGGGATTACAGGCGTGAGCCACCACGCCCGGCCCTTTTTTTTTTAGTATTTTTAATAATAGCCACTTTATCGGGAGGGAGATGATAGCTCATTGTGTTTCCCTGATGATCGGTGATGTTGAGCACTTTTCATATACTTGTCAGCCATTTGTATGTCTTCTTTTGAGAAATGTCTGTTTAGATCATTTGCCCCTTTTTTTCTTCTAGGCAGGGCCTTGCTCTGTCGCCCAGGCTGGAGGACAGTGGTGCGATGCTCCTGCCTCAGCTTCCTGAGTAGTTGGGACTACAGGCATGCTGCCTCCACACCAGGCCAATTTATTTATTTTTGTAGCTATGGGATCACACTGTATTGCCTAGGATGGTCTTGAATGCCTGGGATCAAGCAGTCCTCCTATCTTGACCTCCTAGAGTGCTGGGATTACAGATGTGAGCCACTGTGCCTGGCTCTGCCTGCCCATTTTTAAGTTGGATTTTTTTTTCTTCTTTTCTTTTTGCTATTGAGTTGTGTTTCTTATATAGTTTTAGCTATTAATCAGTTGTCAAATGGATAGTTCGCATGTATTTTCTCCCATTCTGTAGGTCGTCTCTTCACTCTGTTGACTGTTTCCTTAAATGTGTAGAAATTTTTTAATTGGATGTAATCCCATTTCTCTATTTTTGCTTTTGTTTTCTCTTCCTAGATTTTACCCAAAAGAAATAACTTTTTTCAGACCAATGTTCTGAAGCATTTCCCTGGTGTTGTCTTGTATTCGTTTCATGGTTTCAGATCTTAACATTTAAAAATTTAATCCATTTTGGTTTGATTTTGGTATATGGTTAGAGATAGGAGTCTAGTTTCATTTCTCTGCATGTAGATATCCAGTTTTCCCAGCACTGTTGGTTGAGGAGACTGTCCTTTCTCCTGTGTATATTCTTGGCACCTTTAAAAAGATGAATTGGCTGTAAATAAATGGATTTATTTCTTTATTCTCTGTTGTCTTCCATTGGTCTGTGTTTTTAGTCCAGTACCATGCTGTTTTGGTTACTGTAGCTGTGCAGTATAGTTTGAAGTTAGGCAGTATGATGTCTCTAGTTTTTTTCATTTTTTATTTTTATTTTTTGAGACAGAGTCTTGCTCTCTCTCCCAGACTGGAGAGCAATGGCCAGATCTTGGCTTTTTTGCCTTTCTGCTGTTTTGCTTTTGCTTTTCTTTCTGCTTTTTTGATGTAGGTGTTTATTGCAATAAACTTTCCTCTTACTGCTGCTTTTGCTGTGTCCCATAGATTTTAGTATTTTGTTTTTCTACTGTCATTTATTTCAGGAAATTTTAAAATTTTCTTCTTAATTTTTTCATTGATCCATTGTTCCTTCAGGAGGATGTTGCTTAATTTCCATGTATTTGTACAGATCTATTTCCAAAGATCTTTTTGTTACTGATTTCTAGTTTCATTGTATATCGGTCAGAAAAGATACTTGGTATGATTTTATTTCTTTTAAATTTGCTGAGACTTGTTTTGTGGCCTAAGTGGTCTATTTTGGAGAATACGTGTGCTGATGAAGAGAATATGCCTTCTGCAGCTGTTGGATGAAATGTTCTATAATGTCTGTTAGGTATATTTCGTTTAAAATGCAGTTTAAATCCAACGTTTGGTTATTGATTTTCTTTCTAGATCATCTGTCCAATGCTGAGAGTGGGATATTTAAGTTGAATAATAGTTCAAGTCCCCAACTATTATTTTATTGTAGTCTATCTCACCCTTTAGATCAAATAGTACTCGCTATATATGTCTGGGTGCTCTTTTGTTGCGTGCATATGTATTTATAATTGTTATATTTTCTTGCTGAATTGATCCATTTATCATCATATGGTGTACCTTTTCTGTCTTTTTTACAGTTTTTGACTTAAAACCTGTTTTATCTGATATAAGTATAGCTACTCCCGCTTACTTTTGGTTTGTGTTTGTGATGAATAACTTTTTTTATCTCTTCACTTTTAGTCTATGTGTGTCTTTTTTTTGTGTGTGTGACTTGGAGTCTCACTCTGTTGCCCAGGCTGAAGTACAATGGCACAATCTCGGCTCCAGTGATTCTCCTGCCTCAACCTCCCAAGTGGCTGGGATTACCATCACCCACCACCATACCTGGCTAATTTTTGGATTTTTAGTAGAGATGGGGTTTCACCATGTTGGCCAGCCTGGTCTCAAACTCCTGGCCTCAGGTAATCTGCCCACCTTGGCCTTCGAAAGTGCTAGGATTACAGACATGAGCCACCATGCCTGCCCTGTGTGTGTCTTTATGGGGAATTTTGTATAGGCAACATATAGTCATGTAATGTTTTTTAATCCAGCCAGTCTGTATTTTTTAATTGGGAAATTTAATTCATTTACATTCATGGTTATTATTGACAGATAAGTACTAATTCCTATCATTTTGTTAATTGTCTTCTTGTTGTTTTGTATATCCTTTGTTCCTTTTTTCCCTCTCCTTATTACTGTGGTTTGTTGGTTTTGTGTAGTGATAAGATTTTACTCTTTTTTCTTTCTTGTTTGTGTATCTGATCTATCAGTGAGTTTTATACTTTTCCATGTTTTCATGATTGTGATTATCATCTTTTCACTTATGGTAACCACCCCTGGTGAATACTTTACTTTTTGTAGAGGTGGAGTCTTGCAGTGTTTCCCAGACTGGTCTCAAACTCCTGGGCTCAAGTGCTCCTCTCACCTTGGCCTCTCCAAGTCCTGGGATTAAAGGCATGAGCCAGTGTACCTGGATTAGTTTTCTTTTTTAATGTAACATTTTTTAGGAAAATATTTTTCCAAGTTGCTACACAGCAGTTATAATCTTCCTAATTCTGTAGGAACATAATAATTAGGAATTTTTAAAGAACTTTCTTCTTAGCTGTTTAATCTTTTTTTCCTGTTTAATGCATTTGAATTATTTGGTATGGGAAAGTAATGAAATTTTCTTGATTGTTAAGACAAAAAGGATTTGGTTGTAAGAAGATTTATATGTATAAATTATTATTATTAGTTTTTTCCAGTAGCATTTATGAGTGATAACTGACCATAGTTAGAAATCTAGATTTTTGTGTTTGATAAATTTAAATAAAAGATGAAAACCATGTTTAGATATTTTCATAATGTTAGGCATTGTTATAATATTTAGCTTAGAATTTGCCAATCATTTGGAAATACCTAGGTCAGCTGTTCTCAACTGGAGGTGAGTTTACCCCCAGGTATATTTAGTTATGTGTGGAAATGTTTTTGACTGCCACAGCTGGTGAGGGTTGAGGAGATGGACAGAGGATGCTGCTGTCATTTAGTGGGTAGAGGCCAGGTAAGTATCTAAACATCCAAGTGCACATAACAATCTCATGATAAAGAATTATTCTGGCCCTAATGTCAGTAGTATCACTGTTGAGAAACTTGAACCTAGATTTTCTCAAATGTTAGGCAAAATTATTAAGATTAGTTAATATTACTAATATTTATTCATCTAGCCAGTATTTGTTCAATACTATCTATGTTACTATACTAGATGGTGGTAAAAAAAAAAATGAAAGTAAAAAATAATGGAAATTGTAGTAAGTGTTTAGAAATAGAGAAACAGTATTTAAAACTGATAATTCCTGTTAAGATATGAGAGAAGGTAGAAGGATCATTTGAACCTCAGAGTTCGAGGCTGCAGTGAGCCATTGTCACACCACTGCACTCCAGCCTGGACAACAAAGTGAAAACCTGATTCCATTAAAAATTAAAAATATCTCTTCCAGGAATGTTGTCTACAGGCACTCAGAATGATCCAGCATGTGACCGTACCATCGTAGGCTTCCCTACAGTATAGCCTCTAACAAAACTAGGCTGTCATGAGCCCTTGGTAATAGAATTGTTGACCTTTATACCAAGAAGATTGGGAAAGAACTGAAATCTGCATGTGACGTGTGTCCAGGGAGACTTCGAGGGGTCCATGCTGTGAGGCTTACAGTTCTTATGAGAAGATGGCATTTTAGGTGACATCTGAACCATGAAATGTATTCAGCTCTTCATGGATGAGGAGGAAGAGCATGAACCTTCCAAATAGATATTGCAGAGCTCCAAGGCTTCAAGGTGGGAGCCTCCTGATGATTGGAGGCTCAGAACCATGCTGTCTAGTAGAACATTTCCTTTTGAGCACTTGAAATGTGGGTAATGCAATTCAGGACCTGAATTTTAAGTTTTATTTAATTTTCATTAATTTAAATGTGAATAGCTGCATGTGGTTCCTACTAAATTTGAAAATGCCCTTCTAGAGGCCGACAGAATCTAGGTCATGTAATTTTATAAGGTTTTGATTAGGTATTTGGGTTTTATCTGATGTATAGAAGGAGCTATTGAAGAGTTTCTACTAAGGGAATGACATAATATTTAAATCATGAAAATACTCATTTATTACCAGATGAATTGGAGTTTATAGGTTACATGGGGAGCAGAATGTTAAGAGCAGCTAAGTGACTCTGGAATCTGACCAAATGAATTCAGATCCTGGTGTTTCCACATAGCAGCTGTGTGTCTCATTGGGCAAGTTTCTTGCACCTCAGTTTCCTTCCTCATTAGTAAAATGGAGATAATAGTAGTGCTGATCTACGAAGGTCCTTATGAAGGTTAAATGGGACAAATCCATTTAAACCTCCTAGAGCTTGATACACAGTCATCACTCAGATATGTACTAGCAGCTGCTGCTACCATCAGTACTCTATTCTTACAACTAGGATGAAGAAACTAACTATTCATACCATTTATTTGATACAAAATCTGAACAAGCTTAATGTGGTGTTAGATAAAACGCTTATGATTTTCATTTCAATAGTGTTGCTTTTTTATTTTTTAAAAATATTAAAAGCCGGGCATGGTGGCTCATGCCTGTAATTCTAGCACTTTGGGAGGCTGAGGCGGGCGGATCATGAGGTCAGGAGATCGAGACCATCCTGGCTAACACGGTGAAATCCCATCTCTACTAAAATACAAAAAATTAGCCGGGCGAGGTGGCAGGCACCTGTAGTCCCAGCTACAATGGAGGCTGAGGCAGGAGAATGGCGTGAACCCGGGAGGCGGAGCTTGCAGTGAACCGAGATGGCACCACTGCACTCCAGCCTGGGCGACAGTGAGACTCCGTTTCAAAAAAAAAAAAAAAAAAATTAAATGTTTTTTCTGTATAGACATGGGGTCTATGTTGCCTACACTGGCCTCAAACTCCTGGGCTCAAGCAATCCTTCTACCTCGGCCTCCCAAAGTGTTGGGATTACTGGCATGAGCCACTGCACCCAGCCAGTAGTGTTGCTTTTCAAACTTTAGTATTTATCATCAATACTTATTATATGTTTGTCATATTGGAATGTCCAACTTTATTACCTTAGAAAAGTAAACTCCTTTAATAAACTACTAGATATACATGATACAAAACTTAGGAAGTTAAGGGATAAAAGACTTGTGGTATAATTATCCCTGTGTTAAATATATTTTCTCTTTTGACTTAACTGTTGCCATATTATTAGACCCATTGTTTTATTTTTAATAATTCCATACCAAATTGTTTGTAGAAATAATATAATTTTAATAGTGTTGCCCAGCTGTAGTTGTAGATTATTGTCACTTTATGTTTAAAAGCTATTTCTTTCTCTCTGTCTTTGACTTATTTGGGAAGTAGCTGTACGTGCTTTTCTTTTTCTTTTCCTCTTTTTTTTTTTGAGGCGGAGCCTCGCTGTGTCACCTCGGCTGGAGTGCAGTGGCGCAATCTTGACTCCCTGTAACCTCTTCCTCCTGGGTTCAAGCGATTCTCCTGCCTCAGCCTCCTGAGTAGCTGGGATTACAGGCGTGCACCACCATGCTCGGCTAATTTTTGTATTTTCGGTAGAGACAGGGTGTCAACATGTTGGTCAGGCTGGTCTTGAACTCCTGACCTCATGATCCTCCTGCCTTGGCCTCCCAAAGTGCTGGGATTACAGGCTTGAGCCACCATGCCCGGCCTTGTAAGTGCTTTTCAAATGCCAGTTTTGACAGATGGTAGTAGTGGATACAGTTTTTATCTGTGATGCCTTCTGTGGAGTGCCAGGACTGCACTAGAGGATTACATGGAGTAGATGTGTTTCTCTTTGTTGTTTTGGAGACAGGTTCTCACCCTGTTGTCCAGGCTGGAGCATGGTGGCACAATTATAGTTCACTGTAATTAACTTGGAACTCCTGGGCTCAAGCAATCTTCCTGCCTCAGCCTCCCAAGTAGCTGGGACTATAGGTGCATGCGGTCATGCCCGGCTAATTTTGTTTTGTTTCATTTTCTGTGGTGACAGGATCTCACTGTGTTGCCCAGGCTGGTCTAAAACTCCTGGCCTGAGACGATCCTCCTGCCTTAGCCTTCCAAGGTTCTGAGATTACAGACATGAGCCATGCCACCTGGCTATCATGTTTCTTATATTAGATCAATCATTTATTTTGGCTACTAAATCAAGCTAATGTGAATTTTTAATTTATTCTTTATATCTGATATGAATTGCATTAACCAATAGTGAAAATCAGTCATTTGCACTGAAGAACCTATTGTATGCAAGGTATGGTGGGTGGTAGTGGTTGTACCTACTCTCAAGATATGGAATGAAATAGAATAAAATGAAGTTACTAGACAGCAATAAATATCAATTAGTCTACTTTCAAGTTCTTTGGAAGTTTCTGTTTACACTTATAAAAATATTCAGTCTATTATCACTAGTTACTTAAGAATTATTATTGTGCTGTCAAGAATGTTTATGGAATATCAGTTTACCTTTGATATTCTAAAACTGCCCTCTCTCAAGTTTTTGGGTGGTTCCAATTT
>NW_012103921.1:1333741-1336279 GCF_000951045.1 Mandrillus leucophaeus
ACTGGTGTAGTTTTCCTGGATTCTCATTAAGCAAAAGTACTTGGAGTGAAGCAGAGTTATAATAGAGAAAGGTGGTATCTAGATGAACTCTAAGAAGCCATGAAATGTAGATGGGCAGCAAATTTGGACTGCATCTTACAAGATACTGGAATGAGTGTACACACATCAGTTAAAGCCTTTGAGGTGGAGGATAAGGTTACAGCTACACAGTGTAATGAGCCATGAAATAGGTATGAAAATTGACCAAACCCAGGCAGAGGAGTTAACTGGTAAAAAACTTGATAGAATAGTTTATACAGGTTGAGCATCCCTAATCAAAACATTCAAAATCTGGTATGTGCTAAAACCTGAGACTTTTTGTGTACCAGCATTATTCTCAAAGGAAATGCTCAGTGGAGCAGTTCAGATTTTGGATTTTCAGATTGGGGATGCTGAACTGGTAAGTATAATGCAGGTGTTCCAAAATCTGAAATCTGAAACATTTCTGGTTCCAAATTTTTCAGATAGGGATACTCACCTGTAGAATATTTTCTTTATTACTATAAGTAACACTTACTTGTAGCAATTACTTTTCTAAGCATTTTAAGTATTTTTTTTTTTTGGGGGGGGATGGAGTCTCGCTCTGTCGCCCAGGCTGGAGTGCAGTGGCGCGATCTCCGCTCACTGCAAGTTCCGCCACCTCCTGGGTTCATGCCATTCTCCTGCCTCAGCTTCCCTAGAAGCTGGGACTACAGGCGCCCGGCACCATGCCCGGCTAATTTTTTTATGTTTTTAGTAGAGACGGGGTTTCACTGTGTTCTCCAGGATGGTCTTGATCTCCTGACCTCGTGATCCGCCCGCCTCGGCCTCCCAAAGTGCTGGGATTACAGGCGTGAGCCACCGCGCCCGGCCGCATTTTAAGTATTAACTCAACCCTTATGACAACTGTTTGAGGTAGGTATAATTACATTCCCCATTGTTAGTTGGCAAATAGACACAGAGGTGACGTATCCTGCCCAAAGTTATCCAGGTAGTGTGTGGTAGAGGTTGGATTTGAACTTTGGTGGATCTTTAACATTTATTGAGTGATTACAGTGTCCCAGACACTGTGCTAAATGCTTTACATTCATGATGTTTAATACTTATGACAACCTTTATTTACAAAAAAGGAAAATGGGACTTGGAAACATGTAATTTGAATACAGGTCTGTTTGAGTCTATAAGTTCATGTGAAGTATTCTGTTTTACTGTGTGGGAACCCCCCCCTTTTTTTTTTTTTTAAAGACAAGAGTCTCACAATGTCGCCCAGACTAGAGTGCAGTTATACGATCTCGGCTCACTGCAACCTCCGCCTCATAGGTTCAAGCAATACTTTTGCCTCAGCCACCTGAGTAGCTGGGATTACAGGTGCCTCATGCCCAGCTAATTTTTTGTATTTTTGGTAGAGACAAGGTTTCACCATCTTGACCAGGCTGGTCTTGAACTCCTGACCTCAGGTGATACACCCACCTTGGCCTCCGAAAGTGCTGGGATTATAGGCATGAGCCACTGTGCCTGGCCCCTTCTTTTTGTTAAGATCACAAATAAGGTCAAAAGCAATACTCAATTTTGGGGGGATTAGGACCCTTTTGAAAATCTGATGAAAGTTATGGATCTACTTTGCATAACAATAAACATACAAACATAGGGGTTTTCTTTTTTTATTTTATTATTTATTTATTTTTTTGAGAGACGGAGTCTCCCTCTGTCGCCCAGGCTGGAGTGCAGTGATGTGAGCCACCGTGTCTGGCGTCTTTTTATTTTTTAACTGCAGTTTTAAGAGAGTTCAATAACAAGATTCCTTATTCTAGTTTAGACAGATTTTCTCCTTGCAGGGGTGCTGTGTTGCACATTGACCCTGATTCCTAGGATTTGGAAATAGCTCAACTTCGACTTTATAGTGTATTAAATGGATAGGTATCTTATTAAGATTTTATTTACCCTTCTATTTTGAATTATTTTCTTAAAAAGCATTTTTACTTGTGGTACTTAATTGTGTTCTGGTTATTAACAATTTTATGTCTTTTTCTACCCATCATGGTATCTGCTTGCTGATTAATGATATTTATCAAAGTTAGGATTCCTTGTTGTTAATATTTACTATGAATTTGCTCATTAAATGTTAAATCAGATACCTTGTTAAAATATTATTTAGTAAAAGCTGGACGTGGTGGCTCATGCCTGTAATCCTAGCACTTGGGGGGGCTATGGCGGGCACTTCACCTGAGGTTGGGAGTTCGAGACCAGCCTGGTCTTTACTAAAAATACAAAAATTAGCCAGGCGTGGTGGTGGGCGCCTGTAATCCCAGCTGTTTGGGAGGCTGAGGCGGGGGAATCCCTTAAACCCCGGAAGCAGAGGTTGCAGTGAGCTAAGATCATGCCATTGCAATCCAGTCTAGGTGACAAGAATGAAACTCCATCTCAAAAAAAAAAAAAAAAGAAAAAGAAAAATTATTTAATATATATTTATTTGATTACTTTTCTTCAAAATTAACCTTAAAGATACAAAGGTGTGTTCTG
>NW_012103921.1:1338739-1341195 GCF_000951045.1 Mandrillus leucophaeus
CCCAGCCGGTAGTTTGGTTTTCATTTTATGTTTGCACATACATGTTTGACTCTTAAAATGTTAGTAGGTTGTATAGTTCTTTTCATTAAGGGGTTTTAAAAAAATTAGTAGTTAAAAAGAAAGTAGTTACTACTTAATTTAGAACAAGAATGAAGCAGGTATGTTTATTGACTTGGAAAGATCTCTAATGTTTTGATAAGTGGAGAGGAAAATGTCATTGGATATTTATTATTATATTGTTGCAATTATTTTTATACATTTGTAAATGTATAGAAAGGTTTGTAATAATGTGCTTCAGAGTATTAATCATTTTGCCATAGGGAATGGAGTGGGATTTGAAGGGTGAAGTGGGCACTACTTTTTCTTTTTTTGAACAAAAATCATGTTTATACATTATTTTAGCAATTACAGAAAGTGAGCATCAAGCTCTTTTTTTTTCTCACAATCTTAGTTGCCACTGCCTGATACGCAAATTGGTAATAATTCTATCCTGATTCAATCACTAGATGCAAATGGTTTTCCACAGTGGCCTTAAAAATTTCCCAGATTATTGAAAAATCAGATTGTATTAGTTGTGACTTGCAGTTTTCCTTTGTGGTCTGAAATTTATTTTTCCAAAATTTTAATATAGGACAGTTAGCTGAGTTCAGGTCTTGCATTACTTTGAAAGATCATCTTTGACTGAATTCTATTATGATTTATAAGATACCCACGATTGAGTATATTTCGTTTCCCTATTCTTCCTGTGCTCTTTTACTTTAAAAAAAAACAAATCTCATTCTTACCCATGATTAACTCATCCTCTTTTCTTTCGACAAACTTCACAGTCAGCGTCATCAAATATTTGTGAAATCCAGATGCTGCTGCTGCACCCCCACCCTCCCCCGGTAAAAATTCCTACGAATTAGACTCAGTCTTTTTTCTGTTTTGCCTTTCTTTCTAAATAGAGAACAGCTTTTCCTGTTGTGACAGTCTAAAAAGTGTTTGAAGTTACTTTTCTGTGTTGTCCTAAGTATAAAATAACTGAAAGATCCTTTGGCCTCTTGGAGCTTGCTTTTCCAGGGGCCTACATTGGAGATGTTGCAGAACTTTTAAGAATATTGAGATAAACTTAATTTAGAAAACAAATATTGAATGAGAGCCATATGCAAGGTTTTGTGCCTGGTAATGTGAGAAAGCAGTGGTGGACACTATGATCCTTGTCTTTAAGAGTGCTCATTTTACATTGTTTTAAGTACATATGGGAATGTGAGGAAGAGACAATGATTATGTAAATGAGAACAAAAATATGTAAATAAGTAGTAACACTTACTGGTGTAGTTTTCCTGGATTCTCATTAAGCAAAAGTACTTGGAGTGAAGCAGAGTTATAATAGAGAAAGGTGGTATCTAGATGAACTCTAAGAAGCCATGAAATGTAGATGGGCAGCAAATTTGGACTGCATCTTACAAGATACTGGAATGAGTGTACACACATCAGTTAAAGCCTTTGAGGTGGAGGATAAGGTTACAGCTACACAGTGTAATGAGCCATGAAATAGGTATGAAAATTGACCAAACCCAGGCAGAGGAGTTAACTGGTAAAAAACTTGATAGAATAGTTTATACAGGTTGAGCATCCCTAATCAAAACATTCAAAATCTGGTATGTGCTAAAACCTGAGACTTTTTGTGTACCAGCATTATTCTCAAAGGAAATGCTCAGTGGAGCAGTTCAGATTTTGGATTTTCAGATTGGGGATGCTGAACTGGTAAGTATAATGCAGGTGTTCCAAAATCTGAAATCTGAAACATTTCTGGTTCCAAATTTTTCAGATAGGGATACTCACCTGTAGAATATTTTCTTTATTACTATAAGTAACACTTACTTGTAGCAATTACTTTTCTAAGCATTTTAAGTATTTTTTTTTTTTGGGGGGGGATGGAGTCTCGCTCTGTCGCCCAGGCTGGAGTGCAGTGGCGCGATCTCCGCTCACTGCAAGTTCCGCCACCTCCTGGGTTCATGCCATTCTCCTGCCTCAGCTTCCCTAGAAGCTGGGACTACAGGCGCCCGGCACCATGCCCGGCTAATTTTTTTATGTTTTTAGTAGAGACGGGGTTTCACTGTGTTCTCCAGGATGGTCTTGATCTCCTGACCTCGTGATCCGCCCGCCTCGGCCTCCCAAAGTGCTGGGATTACAGGCGTGAGCCACCGCGCCCGGCCGCATTTTAAGTATTAACTCAACCCTTATGACAACTGTTTGAGGTAGGTATAATTACATTCCCCATTGTTAGTTGGCAAATAGACACAGAGGTGACGTATCCTGCCCAAAGTTATCCAGGTAGTGTGTGGTAGAGGTTGGATTTGAACTTTGGTGGATCTTTAACATTTATTGAGTGATTACAGTGTCCCAGACACTGTGCTAAATGCTTTACATTCATGATGTTTAATACTTATGACAACCTTTATTTACAAAAA
>NW_012103921.1:1342415-1389594 GCF_000951045.1 Mandrillus leucophaeus
AAAAAAAAAAAAAAAGAAAAAGAAAAATTATTTAATATATATTTATTTGATTACTTTTCTTCAAAATTAACCTTAAAGATACAAAGGTGTGTTCTGTTGTTAAATGCCAGTTATAAATGTCTTTTGAATTTCTGGGATAAGAAAACAGTAGAAATAATAATAAAGTTCTTTAATGTTTGAAAACTATGAAAATGTGTTTCTTTGAAGTGTGGGATATTCCCTTCACAGTAATTTTACAAAGTATATGTACTGTTTTTAAAAATAAAACAACTGATATGGAGCACATTTAACTGAAATGAGTCATAGGAAATTAGATTTTAATAACTAGTTGTGTGGTAAATGGAGTTTAATTATTTTAAGGAAAAAGAAACAAAGACCATTAGTATCTCCAGGCATGGATTTATTATTGCCATGAAGTTGTTGGCATGAATAGAAAGATCAGTTTTTACTGTAAACTTTGATAGGCACTGGAGCATTTATTTAACTTCAACTTTATACAATTCCGTTTTTATCTTTTAAAAGCACGTCTGGCTGTCAGGGGAATTCTGTAGGCAAGAAATTGTAAAGGGTTAGAAACTGTTCTTTGTGCATTTAAACTGTCATTCTGTGGTTGCTTAAGTGCCATATAGAATGCAGAATGCTAGATTAGAAAGGTGTTTAGTTTCTTTAGCTGTTACAAATCCCAAATAACTTTTGACTATGTTAATTTCTTATGGCTGTAACATTTCTTTCTTCCTTTTTTTTTTCCTAGCTAGATAAAAAGTTTATACAAGTTGCCACCTTCCAAATCTCTATTCTTTTTTTTTTCATTTGGAGACAGTGTCTTGCTCTGCCGCCCAGGCTGGAGTGCAGTGGTGCGATCTTGGCTCACTGCAACCTCTGCCTCCCGGGTTCATGACATTCTCCTGCCTCAGCCTCCTGACTAGCTGGGACTATAGTTGCTCACCACCACGCCCGGCTAGTTTTTTGTATTCTTTAGTAGAGACGGGGTTTCACTGTGTTAGCCAGGATGGTCTCGATCACCTAACCTCGTAATCCACCCGCCTCAGCTTCCCAAAGTGCTGGGATTACAGGCGTGAGCCACCGTGCCCGGCTGGCTATAACATTTCTATGTTAATTTTTTACATATCTAATGTAAAATCAGTGGTATATTGTTATTCTTTGTTCACTAATCATTTGTTTAGTAACTTTATTTTTTTAAATGTTTTTATATTTTTTACCTTTTTTTCATTTTTTACCTCCAGGAGTGGACTGAGTCTGATGAAGCTGCAGGACCTGGCCCCTCATGCTTCCCCGTCCCCCAATAACTTTTTTAAAAATTCAGAAAAATCAATTAGGATGAGGTGTCAAGTATTTAGTTATTTGTTATTATTAATTTTCTTTTGAGTCTCACTCTGTTGCCCAGTGGTATGATCATGGCTCACTGCAGCCTTGACCTCCTGGGGTCAGTTGGCACTCTCCCAGCCTCTTGAGTAGCCACAGCCTCTGGCTAATTTTTGTACTTTTATTAGAGACAGGGTTTTGCCATGTTTCCTAGGCTGGTCAAGTATTTATTTTAAACTTGCTTAAAGGATTAGACTTTGAAAGACCAATTTAGAGCTTGTTCTCTTGATAAAGACATTTATAGAAAAGAAAAGGAAAGAGGTACAGTCATGCATTCCGTAATGACATTTAGGTCAGTGACAGAGTGTGATAGTGGTGCCACAAGATTTCTACCATATTTTTACTGTACCTTTTCTATATTTATATATACAAATACCTACTGTTGTGTTACAATTACCTACAGTTTTCAGTACAGTAACATGTGCAGGTTTGTAGCCTAGGAGCAATAGGCTGTACCACATAACCTAGGTAGGTGGTAGGCTGTACCATCTAGGTTTATGTAAGTACCCTCTGTTTGCACAGCATCTAAATCACATAATAATGTGTTTCTCAGAGTGTAGGCCTGTTGTTTAACCACACATGACAGTATAATATTGAAATCTATGACTAAAGATTATTTGGCTGCATTGGGTGGGAAGCTTTCTGGAGGACAACTCATTAACGTCTGTGAAAATTGGTCAAGTATTAGGAGTCCCAATTATTTTTTAAAAGAAGCTAAGAAATGTTATAAAATAAGTTTAACCCAGGTCATGTTTAGGGGCAGATTTTTTTTTTCTCATTGTTATTATTTGTTGGGTTAGGTTCTGTGGGAGAAAAAACAATGGAAAAGAGGGTTCTCTTTATATTCTTACATTTTGGCTGGAAAGACAAAATGTGCTGAGAAGTTGGTGAGTAGCTAAAAGAATTAGAGGAAAGAAATTGTTCAACACCTTGTTGGAAGTGAAGAAAATAAAAATCAAACAGTAACACTGAACAAAAGCAAAGTCCTGTAATTTAGACAAAGCAGATACTGTATCATTGAGCCAAAGTTCTTATGCTTCCCTGGCAAGGGTTTTTCCCCCCAGACCATAGCCTGTTCCTCTTTTTTAGAGTATCTGCTTGCAAGCATTGTGCACAGTAGATACACTGCTCCCTGCCCTCAAGGTACTTACAACCTAGTGGGAAAGCTGAAAGTGAAGTCTAGTTTAAGTGCAGTGAGATAAATGCTTATAGAAGGACAGGCAGAGAATGTCTTGCTATTCTTGTAAGTGTGGAGTAGCAGTGTGAAACCCAGTTAGGGAGACAGGGTTTTAAGAAATTTTTCTCATGGGAGGTGAGATTTGGGCTGAATTTCTTTCTTTCTTTCTTTTTTTTTTTTTTTTGAGATGGGAGTCTCGCTCTGTCGCGCAGGCTGGGGTGCAGTGGCCGGATCTCAGCTCACTGCAGGCTCCGCCTCCCGGGTTTACGCCATTCTCCTGCCTCAGCCTCCCGAGTAGCTGGGACTACAGGCGCCCGCCACCTCGCCCGGCTAGTTTTTTTGTATTTTTTAGTAGAGACGGGGTTTCACCATGTTAACCAGGATGGTCGCGATCTCCTGACCTCGTGATCCGCCCATCTCGGCCTCCCAAAGTGCTGGGATTACAGGCTTGAGCCACCGCGCCCGGCCCTGGGCTGAATTTCTAAGGATAAGTGGAAAGTATGCAGAAGAAAAAGATTTATATGTTTAGGAGATTGAAGGAATACTAGGGAACTAAGAAAAGGTATCAGAATATTGGTTGAGTTTCGATGCCCACCTAAGATTATTAGAAAGATGGAATAACAAACAAGTAAACTTATAGCCTCAGGTTGGAATGTTGGTAGCAGCTGAAAATCATAGCTAACTGCATGATAGCAAATGTAGATGCAGAAAAGTATACAGACTGGTTTAGAGTTTTATTGACACTTCATGAAGTATATTTGTGCATAAAACTTGGTGTTCATAATGATGAATTTATGTGGCCAAGAAAAAAGTTTGGATTACATTCAATGTGGACAATGCTAAAGATTTCCATTTAAAACAGTTACATGAGGAAAATAAGTTTTGTAAAGAGATTAATTCCTAGCGTTCTGGAAAATCTAGTAGTGTAGTCAGTTCTTCCCTCAAGGATTTCAAGAAATTGAGGTTTTATCATAACCTAGTATAAGATGTTCCTTAGGTGCAATGTGAATGCAGGGTAAAGGAGAGAGCAGGATGAGTCTGTTAAGTCAAGAAAGTGGTTTTTACCTTTTTTGGGGGAAGAAAGCACATTTTAGGGATAAAAATGTTTATAAATGACAGTGTTCCATCATACCCAGCAATAATATAGTATAGCCATATATATGTCCAGTAATCTGTCTTCTGCTAATTTGTGTTGTAATTCAGCAGATTAAAAAAAGAAAAGCAGGCATATCATGCAGGTGCTGTGAATGTTAGTGCAAACTTGCCATTATTGTGTTTAGGTCAGTGGTTGTTAACTGGTGTGTTTGTTAACCATACGTTTATGGGTCTCACCCTTGGAGTTACTGAATCAGCAGGTCTTGGTGAGACCTGTGAATTTGTTTTCAGAAAGTTTCTAAGTGATGCTTATGCCTCTGACCTAGGGACCACACTTTGCAAACCACAGCTTTAGGGTTATTGTAACACCCTCACTCCCATTTGTATAAATGAAAATCAAGCAGGAATCATTTCACCCCAAAACTGTTCTACACTTACTGGCTTAATATTAGGATTTTAAACCAACAGTTTAAATATTGGTAAATAATTAAACACAAAGAGCTACCACTTTAGAACACTTTTTATATACTGGGCGTTATGATAAATATTGTCTTAATGTGTTGAATAAATCAGCATGATAAGACCTTACTTTTCACTTTTACAGAAGAGGAAACTAAATTTAAGTAATTTGCTTATATAGTTTCTGTGTAGTAGAGCCAGAATTCAAGCTTAGGTCTCTGACACCGAAACCCATGCTCATTTTTTTCTTTTTTCTTCCCCCTGCTGCCACCACGGTTTTTTTTTTTTTTTTTTTTTGAGAGGGTGTTTTTTTTTTTTTTTTTTTTTTTTTTTAAGATAGGGTTTCAGTCTGTCTCCCAGGCTAGAGTGCAGTAGCATGATCATAGCTTGCTGCAACTTTTGGGCTTAATCCTCCCATCCCAGCCTCCCTAGAGCTAGGACTACAAGTGCACACCACCATGCCTAATTTTTTTTTTTTTTTGGTAGAAACAACTCTGTGCTCTTTTATTGATGCTGTTTAGCCTACTTGGATACGTTGAATCTGTTTACCTTCTGCTTATGTTCCTTCTTTCAAGTTTGTGTTTGGAAAGTGGTAATTCATGACTCAGCTGCAAAAGGGGGGCACATATATCACACATCTTATATGATTTGGGATCTGTGTCAGAGGAACTTAATATTGTGGTTTTGATAATATAATTGAATGTGTGCTTATTTATAGTTGAATACTAAAATCTGAGATTTGTTAATACCTTGGAATTAAAATAGAATTCACTTACCTTGGGTCAGTTAAATAACTAGTTGACTAGCAACTGACTAAAGATCAACAGGGAAATAGTAAAGCATTAGTTTTAAAAAATTAAGTTGTAAGTTGGTAAATGACTAATTCCATTGCAGTCACTGAATGTATATTAGTAATCTCCAGACTCACATACAACCTTGTCCTGGTGGAAAGCTCTGACTGTGGGTTTTGAACATAAGAAAGAGAATGTGAGCGTCTGTTAAAAGCTATCACTTCTCAGAAGATCAGTTGTCACGTGTTCCTGCTTCTGACCACAGGGACAGCAGTTGGTCTCTAATATATGTATATTCCTTGAAAAAGTAAGGAGTTAATTTTTTGTGCTTATGTAGATTTTATTAATTTTATGTGTAGTTCTACTAAATGATTGGATTTAGTAGAACAGATAAACCTTACCACCCTTTTTTTTTTTTTTTATTCAAGACAGTCATTCCTAACTGATCAAGCTTTAGCTGTTGAACTGGGAAAGGACCTTGGAATTGTAATACAGTTCTCCAGGATTCTATTAGCAGTGAAAGAAATAAAAATCTTTTTATTATCTTGGCTTCCTCCCTTTAGGCTGTAAACCAGCCCTGGTTACCTGATGTCTTCATGAGTTGATATTCTAAATAATTTTACCCTCAAGTAGCCATATAATAGTAAGATTTGGTTGAGTTCGTAACAGAGAAAATATTTACACTTAAACGTCTGAGTATCCACTGGTCTGCAAGCACTGTCATAAGTATTCATTAAGTCTTATTCCTGTCCACAAGGATTGCAAGGATGCAAACAGATGATAAGAATCAGTGATCACTCACTGACTGTGTCCTTGCAGTCTCTGGGTGACTGCAGGGCACAAAGGATAGCATGAACCTCGCCATCCTCAACTACATCATTGGCTTAAGCAGGATTTTATAAGACAGTCTGGATACCTCACTGCCAAGTTCCAAATAGCAGATTTTGCTCACCATAAAATTAATGTGTCTGCTAGAAAAATTGAAACACAGAGAAAAGTATGACAGGAGACTGGGCACAGTGGCTCACGCCTATAATCCCAGCACTTTGGGAGGCTGAGGCAAGCGAATCACTTGAGGTAAGGAGTTGCAGACTAGCCTGGCCAAGGTAGCAAAACCCCATCTCTAATAAAAATACAAAAAAAAAAAAAAATTAGCTGGGTGTGATGGCATGTGCCTGTAATCCCAGCTACTTGGGAGGCTGAGGCAGGAGAATTGCTTGAACCTGGGAGGCAGAGGTTGCAGTGAGCCGAGG
This sequence comes from Mandrillus leucophaeus, assembly GCF_000951045.1. Lineage (NCBI taxonomy): Eukaryota > Metazoa > Chordata > Mammalia > Primates > Cercopithecidae > Mandrillus > Mandrillus leucophaeus. The sequence goes on from NW_012103921.1 coordinate 1,348,574, forward strand.
TTGCACCACTGCACTCTAGTCTGGGCAACAGAGTGAGACTCCTTCACCCGCAACCACCCGCCCCCCCACCCCCGCAAAATGAAAAGTATGACAGGAAAAACATGATCCATGATGTTGTTAACAAAAGACTCATACCACCCATTTTAACAGGATCCTTCAAGTTGTTTTGCTGTGCACTTAAAAAAAAAAGTTATCAGTACACCACAAATTTCTGTCCTGCTTTCTTTACTTAAAATTATACCATAAGCAACTTCCCATTTTTAAAACATTTTTCTAAATATATATTGTAAGAATGTGTTTACTTGTTCTCTAATGAGTTAGTATTTTTTACTCTTACAGTGTTCAAACAACTGTCACATAGTTTCTTGGCATCTGTTAATTTTCTATATTTTTTAATGCTCTCTCAACAGAATCAATGTTTTTTTTCAAAATACTGCCTCTAACTTTTGATCTGAACTGAACCCTTGTTGTTCTCAAGGTGTAAGTCAGATGCCACTAAACCCTTCCAGATTCTTCTCAGACCTGGTTACTTTATTTTTCAGCAGTACTTTAAATATATCTCCTGTTAGCCGGGCGTTGTAACATGTACCTGTAGTCCCAGCTACTCAGGAGGCTGAGGAGAGAGGATTGATTGAGCTTGGGAAGTGGAGGCTCCAGTGAGTTGTGGTTGTGCCACTGCATTCTAGCTTGGGTGACAAAGTGAGACCCTGCCTCAAAAAAATAAAACTAAAAAAATAAATTTTCTATGGTATTTATCACATAATTCATTTATGATGACAGAGTAGGTGAAATTAGGAATCATATCAAATTGGTTTGGATTGCTGTATGGTATCCTTCCTATCCTTTATATTCTGTCCCAGCATCAGCAGACCCATTATTTAAAAAAATATATATCAGCTGAGCGTGGTGGCTCATGCCTGTAATCCTAGCACTTTGGGAGGCCGAGGTGGGCGGATCATCTGAGGTCGGTAGTTGAAGACCAGCTTGGCTAACATGGTGAAACCCTGTTTCTATTAAAAATACAAAAAATTAGCCAGGTGTGGTGGCGCACGCCTGTAATCCCAGCTATTTGGGAGGCTGAGGCAGGAGAAACGCTTGAACCCGGGAGGCAGAGGTTGCAGTGAGCCAAGATTGCACCATTGCATTCCAGTTTGGGCAATAAGAGTAGAACTCCATCTCAAAATAGTATCAATATCTATATCTATATATCTATATCTATATCTATATCTATATCTATATCTATATCTATATCTATAGATATATCTACTGCTTGTGTCTTCTCTGTGGTGCTAGGTCCATATCCATCCTGAGACTACTGACATTGGTTTGATTGTTCCTTAGTCACCTTTTGCCTGTATTTTGAAATTTTGAGATTCTGACTTTGATTTAATTTTAGTTTAGGATATTACTGATTTATTCTCTGATGATCATGTTTTTTTTCTTTTAGAATTACAAGCAGAGGCTAGGAATAGTGGCTCATGCCTGTAATCCCAGCACTTTGGGAGGCTGAGGTGGGAGGATCGCTTGAACCCAGGAGTTTGAAGCCAGCCTGGGCAACATAGTGAGGCCCTGTCTCTCCAAAAAATAAAACAAATTAGCCCAGTGTAGTGGCACACACATGTAGTTTTAACTACTTGGGAGGCTGAAACGGGAGGATTGCTTGAGCCCTGGAGTTTGAGGTTGCAGTGGGCTGTGATTGCATCCCTTCACTATGCTTCAGCCTGAGTGACAGAGCAAGACCCTGCGTCAGAAACAAACAAACAAAAAGCAAGCAGAAAGACCGGGCGCAGTGACTCACGCCTGTAATCTCAGCACTTTGGAAGTCTAAGGCAGATGGATCACTTGAGGTCAGGTGTTTGAGACCAGCCTAGCCAACATGATGAAACCAGACTATTAAAAATACAAAAATTAGCCAGGCATGGTGGCATGTGCCTGTAGTCTCGGCTAATTGGGAGACTGAGGCAGGAGAATTGCTTGAACCTGGGAGATGGAGGTTGCAGTGAGCCAAGATTGCACCACTATACTTCAGCCTGGGTGACAGAGTGAGTCTCTGTCTCCAAACAAACAAACAAAAAAAACCCTAAAAAACTAAGCAGAGAAATAAACCGTACTGATTACATAATGAGAGTAAGCACAACCTTGAGTATGTAACAATTGACATTGACAAAATTGATCCAGAAATAAATTTTAGCTTTGCCTTTTGCTGTCTTCCTCTCATACGTTTCCGACGGTTTCATCTGAAATTTGCTGGTTTTGATAATTAGCTTAGATGCTATGTGGAATGTTGGTAATGAACCTACCTCTAGATTTACTTGCTTGGCCCTGACTGCTCTCCTGAGCTTAGATTCATATAGTCAACACACTATTTATTATTTCCATTTGAGTCTCTGATAGGCATCTAAAACTACTTGTGATTATCCCTTTCCCTTTGTCTATTCTGCCTCTAATCCTGTCTCACAGTAATACAGGTTGAACATCCCGATCCAAAAATATACAGTGCTTCACAGTCTGAATGTTTTGGAGTGCCAACATGATGGCTCAAGGAAAATGATCATTAGAGCATTTGGATTTTGGATTTTCGGATTAGGGCTGCTGAAGTGGTACAGTGCATACATTCAACAATTAAAAAAAACAACTGAAATACTTCTGGTACCTGGCATTTTGGATTAGGAGTACTTTCCCTTCTTCCCACCTAATCTTTCAAGCCATAAACTTAAAATCCATCCCTGATATTCATAATCTATCACTTTCAAGTACACTATATAATTTATTTAAGTATTATGGCTGTTAGTATTTCAGCTAGACTGTAAACTCCAGGAATGCAGGGATTTTAGTCTCTCTTACTCACTGATGTATTCCATGCACCCAGTACAACGCTTGGTATAAAGTTCTCAGTAAATATATGTTAAACGAATGAATGAATGAATGAGTCTACATTCCTTTCTGTCCCACCTGCTCAAACAAATTATCTTGTTATTACCATGTTCTAAGCTACCATCAGTTGTGGCCGAGATGATTGCAGTAGCTTTTTTTTTTCCCCTTTAAGAGACACGATCTCGCTATGTTGACCAGGCTACAATGCAGTGGCTTTTCACAGGCATGATCATCGTGCCTTACAGCCCCGAACTGTTGGGCCTCTTGCCTTACACTCCTAAGTTGCTGGGACTACAGATGTGAGCCACTGCGGCCTGGCATGATAGCTTTTAACTAATCTCTCTGCTTCTATTCTTGTACTCTTCAGTTCTTATTCTTACAGAGCAACCAAAATGATCTTTGGAAAACATTGGATCTTTTCACACTCCTACTTAAAACTTCCTTTAGGTTCCCAATCATGTTAGAATAAAACCCTAAGTCCTTACCATGCCAACAAGGACTTAAATGTTTGGTGTTTTAAGCTGTTAAGTTTGTGAGTTGTCTCTTGATTAATTCAGATAACTAATAAATTACCTAGCCACATCAGCCTACTATATTCACTGGCCCCCCTCTTTCTTCAGAGGAGGGAATTATTCAGGGTGTGTACACCAAGTATAGGAATACTGAGAGCCATCTTAGATTTGAATCCACCCTGGCTGGATGCGGTGATGCATGCCTGTAATTTCAGCACTTTGGAGGGCCAAGGCGGGTGGACTCCTTGAGCCCATAAGTTTAAGACCAGCCTGGGCAACATGGCGAAATCTTGTCTCTACAAAAAATAAAAAATTAGCTGCACGCCTGTAGTCCCAGCTACTCAGGAGGCTGAGTTGGGAGGATCACTTGATCCTGGGAGGTAGTTGGAACCTGCAGTGAGCCGAGATCGGGCCACTATACACCTGCCTAGGCAATACAGACCGTCTCAATAAAAATAGTTTGCCCTGTGGTCCTCAAGGATTCACATATGGTCCACTTTCGCTAACCTTTAATACCTAGACATTTTTGGAAGTGTTTCTTTCTTATTTATTTTTTCGTTTGTTAGCATTGTTACTGACCCTCCAACTTTGAAATGTTCTTTGAAATAGAACATTTTCCTGTTTCTGTTGGACAGTTAGTAAATAAGAAAAGCAACCCTCAGAATTAAACCCAGTGCTGACAAAGTCCATAGTAGAACATATATGGTGTGTGTTTGCTTGAGTTTTTAAGTATGACTCGAATCATATAAAATTACCTTTTCTTTTTTAAGGTTAAAATATACTTGAATATCTGTAAATCTGGAATTTCATGTAATTCAACTTATTAAGTATAGGTAAGAGTAGAGCAAGGAGGAATACCATTTTCTATTTCTCTTTTTTTCTTGGTGATTGGGGATTGGCAGTGATATTAACAGAATTCAAATAGTGTCAGGTATAAGTAAAACTTCCATCCTAGTATCCACTGTAGTGCTCCTTTTAGTTGAGCAGACCAGCTTTTATTTAGTTCTCAATATCTATAGATTTTGGAAAATAAATGATCTGAAGGAAGAACTAGGATGATACAAAATATTAATGAAGGGAAAGACTTTACTTATCTATCCTGCTGCTTGAGGAGCATAAACTATAGAAATTACCCAGGTAAGAAAAGCTTTGGGATCTTTCCGAACTACCCAGAATGGAACTTGGTTATTTCTGTGTATGAGTTGCAGCTGCTGAAATGTTTTTAGGTGACCTCGCTAAATAAACTTTATCTTGGGATTTATAAAATAAGGGATGTCACACACATAAACCATGTGCCTTTTACCTTTATATGAATCATTTGTTGCTGAAAATTTAATTTACTTGATAGGAATCCTGGAGTTTCCTGTTATTCTTTTAGTAACTGATTAATTACTATACTTTTAAAAGCAGTATGTTTTTATTCATATTATATAAAATATATATAATAAAAACATAGTGCTTTCTGCGTGTGTTATATTTAACAATATATCTGTATTCAGTCAATGCCTATTTGTGTAGAATCCAGTCACAAGTCTATATCTGAGTATTTATAGAAAGTTTGGCCAGGTGTAGTGGCTCATACCTGTGATCCTGGCACCTTGGGAAGCGGAGGTAGGAAGATCACTTGAGTTTCAGAGTTTGAGACCTGTCCGGACAACACAATGAGAACTTGTCTCTACAAAACACACACACACACACACACACACACACGCGCGCGCACACACACACACACACACACATTACTGAGCCATCCGGACAACACAATGAGAACTTGTCTCTGCAAAACACACACACACACACACACACACACACACACACTACTGAGCCATCCAGACAACACAATGAGAACTTGTCTCTACAAAACACACACACACACACACACACACATAACTGAGCCATGGTGGCATGTGCCTGTAGTCCCAGATGCTCTGTAGTCTGAGGTGGGTGGATCACTGGGAGATGGAGGCTGCAGTGAGCTGTGATCACACCAGTGCACCCCAGCCTGGGCAACACAATGAGACCCCATCACTTAAAAAAAAATTAAAAAGCAAGTTTATATTTGATGATGATCATGACATACCCCTAGAGCCATGTCCATACTCTGGCTGCCTGTGTATTTAATATACCAATATATGGTTTATTTGGCTTGTAGTGTGTATGGGAAATCAGGACAATTTCATGCAGAAAGCCTTATTTTTGGTTACTCTTGAAAATTTTGAAGAAGTAGCATTGCTTATCTGGAATTCCTGCATGCCAGTATCTCAGTATCTGCTGCCCCCTGGGTAGTGGCCATTCTCTACCGTTTTTCATAGTCGCTAATCTCTGTTGTTTACATCTGGCCAGTTTTTTTTCCCATTTTGTTTCCTTCAGGGGATATTTCCCTTGCTCTGGAGTCATGTAAGGATGATCATATTAAGGAAACTTTGTTTTCCATATTTTATTTGTTATTTGAACATTGTGGTTTATGTATGATAGCTCTTAATTGGGCAGAATATAATCAAATCTGATAAGTTAGTGCTAGATAAATACATTTTATACCTAATGACTAATCTTAACTTGCACGATCTTTATGGTCTACTTTAAATTTTTGTAAAACTCTGTGAAGTTAATATTGGTCACCAACCACCAAATGTCGTTAATTTTATAGGAGATTATTTTTTGGTGGAAATCTTGAATGAAAAATCACTAGCTACCTGAAGTTTCCACTGAGTCAAAATTTTAGAGCTTTTCTTTCTTGCAGCAGTATTTCTTTTTAAATTTTCTTTCTACTATGCAGAGTAACAGTGTAATACCAATGTAAGTGATATTTTATCACAGGTGTTAGTAGTTCACTTGTTTTTGTCTTTAATCTTGTTTTTGAGGTAGGTGGTATGGAAGAGGATTAAAATACACATTCATAAAAGTACATAAAACTTAAAGGTAGAGTTTAACAAATAATTTTAAAGCAACAAAAATGTTTCAAACCAATTTTAAAAAAAATTACATGACGTGTCATAATTTCCTCTCTCCCCAGAAATAATACTATCTGCCTTTTAAAAGTCATTTTCCTGCTTCTCTTTATAGTGTTGCTAAACATGTATATACCTCTATTGACTAATATGGTCCAGTTTTGCTGGTTTTGGGTATTTGGATAAATGAAGTCATACTTTATATATTGTTCTTAATCTTTTACTCAGTACCATTTATGAGGGTCATCTAAATTGTATTATGCTAGTTTTTTATTCTGTTTCTGTATAGGAAAATTTTCTGTGTATGAAAATTTCATTATTGATCAATTCTATTAATGAACAGTTGGGTTGTTTCCAGTTTTGGGTTATTAAAACAATACAACTATAAACATTTTTGTTCTTGTACCCTGGGGCACGTTTTCATTGTTTTTTCCCAGAAGTGTATCTGGGAGTGGAATGGCTGGGTCATAGGGCATGACTGTTTCCAAGCTTACCAGCTAATGCCAAATTGCTTCCCCAAGTGGTTGTACCAGTTTACATTTCTACCAGAAAGAGAATGAGAATTTTGTAAGCCCCACATTGTTACCAATGCAAAAATATAATATCTATAAGAAACAAAAACGTTTCTTGGTCATATTTTCTTTTAAACACAATAAACAGTACACACAAACATATATTGCACTACAAGAAATGGTTGATGTATTTTGCTTAGGATTAGTATTATAGAAAAGACAACAATCTGTTTAGCTTTGGAGGTAGTTAAGTAGTTGCTGTTATCAGCTGTTCTACACCTCTGCTCCCTCCCAGCCTTCATAGTTGAGAAGGTAGCAATTTCTTTCAAATAATGGGAAAATGTACGTTGTTTTCTTTGCATAATAACTTCTTGCTACTACCTTTAAAGGAGATGGATTTCAACAGTATGACCTGAAATTGAACAGTTTAGCAAGAGAGAAGCACCCTTAGCTAGATAGTATAACATTCGTTAATCATTAATTTAGGAATATTTTGCAAGAGGTATTTAAATTTTAGTCTAAATTTGATTTTTATCTATGGCAATTTTATTTTCTTTGTGGCATTTCTTTGGGATAAGATTGTGCTAACTATTTCTGTTCTGTATAATTTCTAGTTAAAGATGGTATACCTTTTTTCCCTGGCAGAGACATTAAGCCCTGTAACAAACACACTAAAAGCAAATATGGAATGCCTAATGCAGTGTGACATATGTAATAGAGGATCTTATTTGAATTGAATACAGCACAGTGAAGCTGAGAGATTTTTATTATATGTAACAGCCTGTTTCTAGAAAGAATTTATTAGAAATTCTAGTTCTTCTATTATTTTGATACAGACTTATTTTCTTTGACCTGCTTTTATTAGTAGACATCCCCCAATTTAGGAGGAAGTGCCCTTTTAGAATATCTGATACCAAAGGATTACTAGTTAGGCAGAACTATTTAGAGTTGCAAAGGATGCATACCATAGGCATATACCCATGAAAGTTGTTTTTCATCGGTGTTTCCTTTAAGGAAGCTTTTTATGTAGCAAGAGCATACCACTTTTGGCTTTGGCACAATGCTTTTTCTCCTTCTCTCAAACATTTGTGTTTTATGGGGCAATATAATAGTTTTCTGACAAATCAGTGGATACTAATTTTATTTGTAATGATTTAATTTGTTCTTTCAGTATTCTTTAGTATATGTCAGTACCTCTTTACAGTTCTGTAGGAAACATAGCTTACAATCTTTACAACTCTGCAGATGTATTTTTCTTTACAACTCTGCAGTGTACGGGTTTATATTTTGTATGTATTTAGTTCAGTTATATTACTTCATTTTCCCATTAGTTGGTATTTCTACCTGTTTTTGCCATCATGTGAAATGCTGCTGGATATATCTTTAAGTTCCTAATTTTTGAGGTGAGATTTTCTTTAGGGTATGTACTCTAAAGTGAAATAATTTTGGAGTGATGGTTTTGAAGCATTTACTTGGTGACACATTGTTCTATAATCCTGGGAAGATAGTAACCGATTCACAGTATCTTATCTGTGTCCTGCTTCCTTAGATCCCTGCCAATAATGGGGCAAAGATTTTTTTTTAACTTACTTTTGTTAGTTTAGTTGATAAACATATAATGTATTTTAATATTTTTTATCAATAGTATTTAAAAACTTTACTATGATTTATTGTCATGGGCAAATTTGATATTTAATTTTTATCAGAATAAATCTGAAAACTGGTCTAAGATTTTATATAGTTAACTTCTTTGCTCTCTTTTTATTTTTACTTTATTTCACTGTACAGAATTTTTCCCCTGTTAAAAATGTGTATTCATATTGAGGTTTTACTTTAGCAAAATATCAAAATAATTAATTCTAAAACATGGGAAATAATATAAATTCATAAGCTTTGTTGGTAAGAAATTTACTTATAAGAACTCTTCATTTCTGATTATTAATTTTCTAAAGTAGATGTTTAAATAGCAATCCAACTTTTCTCCTTTGAAAAATTTCCTTGGTGAGATTTATATATGCTGTTACATTTCATGGTAAACTTTATGCCCTTATAAAGGTAATAGTCACTCAAAATTGGAAACAAAATTTTCCCAAGAAAAAAGATTCCCAAGAAAATCATAATCAAAGTTATTTACAAAACAGGGATGAAACTAGTTACAATTATTTGTAGCATCATTTATGTGTCTTTTAACTCGTAAGCTTTTAGTTCTAGTTAGTTCTGTGTGAGTCCATTTGATTTCAGTATTGGGATCGGGTAGCTGATCCTGAAGATGTTTCTGTCTGTTTAGAGAGTTGTAAGTGATTTGAAGATTAGAGTACCAGGGACTAGATTTTCTTCAGACCTTTTGACTGAGTGAATTCCAGGCCATTTTCCTTTTTCCCTGGGCACAGTTTTTAACTTTATGATAAAATTCAGAAGACCTATGAACTGAAAGTAGAGAATATGTCTAATGATGAATTTTAACATTTCTTTGTATTATGACTATAGACAACAATTGCTGTTAGTTATTATATTTAATGCACCAATAAAGAACGTATATTACTATGTCAGGAATTTGTTTTAATATTTTTATACCTGTATTTCAATATAGATCACTTGTTGTCATAATCCTATATATTTTATGCATTTAATAGTATGATTCTGAGAAGTCTGTATTTTATTCTAGATTGGCAAAGGGTTCATGTTCCTCTCAAATTTAAGAACTATTGCTTAAGGAGAATGGCTTCTTTGATTTTCGCAGAGTATAGAACTGTCCATAATTCATGAAAGTTTGCAAAACCATCAGTGTTAGTCTGGATTAGACTATGAGAGGGAAGAGCTGGCTAGGATTGATTGGTAGACACTTCCACTAGGGGTCTGAGTAAAGTGGTTTCATATCTGTCATGGGCTGATGAGCAATTTACTGCCTGCAAAAAATGGAGAAAATAAAGTTTTTGGTTACATAAAAACATGCTGATTTTTTTCAGTTGTATAAATTTATGATTATTGTATTATATTAGAAAATGTAAATGAGAAAATAAAGAAATACCTGTAATGCTTTCTGTTATGATTTTGGTGTGTTTCCTTACAGATCTTTAAAAATATTATATATACATGTTTTTAGATGTGTATGTGTATATTATATACCTACATAAACAAATATGTGTATAGAAACATTCCTACACACGTGTATGTATACACATGTTTAGATGTCCTTTTTAAATTTTTTGTATTTAAAGAGATAGGGTCTTCCTCTGTCACCCAGGTTATAGGACAGTGGTGTGATCATAGCTCACTGTAATCCTTGAACTCCTGGGCCCAAGCAGTCCTTTTGCCTCAGCTTCCCAAGTAGCTATGTCTACAGGTGGATGCCACCATGCCTAGCTAATGAAAAAAAATATTTTTTAAAAATAGAGATGAAGTCTTGCTGTGTTGCACAGGCTGGTCTGAAACTTCTGTTCTTAAGCAGCCTTCTTGTGTTGGCCTCCCAAAGTGCTGGGATTACAGGAATCAGCCACAGCACCTGGCCAGATATACATTTTTAAAGACAAAAATGAGATTATGTCGTATAAGTAACTTACCATTTTTGGAGTTTAGATTTATTGAGATGTAATTTCGTAAGATTCACCCTTTTTAGTGTATATGTCCATAAGTCTTGACAAGCACGGAGACATTCAGTTCTCACTATAAGCATGATACAGACAGTTCTGTCACCCTCAAAACTCTCCTTATTCCTCTTCTGTAGTCATCTCCTTCCTCTTTCAACCATTTATTTCTTTTGTGTTCCTTTTACGAAATGGTATCATACAGTTTGTAGTTTCAAGTATTGTTTCTTTCCTGTAGCATGTGTTTTCTTTTAAGATTTTTACTTTTGAGATCATGCTTCAAGAATCTTTGATCAAATTGATGAGAATATTCATGTATATATTTTTTAAGAAATTTTATTTTTTCAGTTTTGAAAAATTTAAGTGTTTGTTCAGTCAGGTGCTTATTTTAGTGTAAGTTGTGAGGCAGGAAATCCAATTAAAAATCAGATAGTTCAGCTGTATTTATTAAGATTGATTTACTAATATAATGTTCTTACTAAATATTGATTTCCTCACAGGTAACACAAGTAGCAAGACAGCCGGGAACCCCTACCCCATCCCCTTACTCAGCACATGAAATAAACAAGGGGCATCCAAATCTTGCGGCAACGCCCCCGGGACATGCATCGTCCCCTGGACTCTCTCAAGTAAGATAAACCTTTTTTTAAAAAATAAGAAATGTCCTTGTAAAAGCATAATTTTTGTTTTTCTAAAGAGACTCCTAAGCAGTAACATAAAACATTACTTGTAATTTCTAGTTTGTCTTTGGCATCTTTTCAGACTTAACCGTTCATAAAGATGGCTACTAACAAATTTCACACATTTCATTCTGGAGTCATTAAAAATTAACTGTCAGTGATATTTAGTTTTCATTTTCGTTGTTTAAGAAATTAGAGTTTAATTCTAAAGTTTACTTAAACCCCCCCCACAAAACACTGATTTGCTTTTCGATGCTTAATCTGCTACTGTCTCCACCCCTTTTGGGTGAAGCATTGATGGTTATTTTCTACTTATGTGAAAACTTGGTGTCTTCCCCTCTTGAGTAGCATCAGTGGGATTTTTTGTTTGTTGGTTTGGTTGTTTTCTAAGTCGATTATTGTAATTTGATAGGCTTAAGTTTTTGTTGAACTGTTAAAAGAATTGTGAACCCCTTAGTGTATTTCTACTTAATGGGAACAACAGACATTCAGACACTGTTTAAAGATGTTCCTATGTGTTCCTTGCACTTAAGCTGTTTGCCAAGATACATTGTTTAGCTTGCACTGACCTACTGTTGCAAGCTTGTTTGGATTTCCTTGTGGTTAAGAGTTGGCTTAACAGTCCCTTAGGGAATGTGGGGTGAGTCAAGCCAATAACCTTGACCTGTGTGAGATTATCAGTATTTACATGTAAGAGCTACTCTTTTTATAATGAAAATCGTTTTTATAACATTATTTGTGATTTTAGCCTCCATATTTCAGACCTTTTAGAGCTTGAATAATAGGAGAGATCAGGAATTGCTAAAAATAATGCTAAAGATGGTGATTATAAGTTAGGGGCTGATTTTATTTTTTATTCTTCATTTTTTTTAGAGACAATTTTTATTCCTTCTTTATTATTTTTTTAGAGACAGGTTCTTGCCCTGTGGCCCAGGCTGGAGTACAGTGGTGGCGTGATCACAGCTCACTGTAACCTCTAACTCTTGGACTCAAGTGATCTTCTTGCCTCAGTTTCCCAGTTAGCTGAGACTACAGGCTCATGCCACCATGCCCGGCTAATTTTTTTTTTTTTTTTTGGTTAAAGTTTTTTAAAGATAGAGTCTTGTTATGTTGCTCAGATTGGCCTCGAACTCCTGGCCATGTGCTGATTAATTATGTTTTAGACTACAGAATGTTTGGAAAAGGAATGTACAGTTTGCCAAACCATGACTGAAATAGCCCTGTTAATGAATATATAAATAAGTTTGTCAAGAACTTAGTGCTATGCCTAAACTTGGTCTAAATTATTCCTATATAATTTTGAGTTTTAAACATTGAAAACAAAACAAAATGAGCTCCTGTTTGTTTAAATGAGGTTCTTGTATTGGGTTTCTTAGACTGAACACAGCCTCTCAACTTACTGTTAAGGTGTATTAATCTGAGTCTAATCAGGAGAGAAAAACTGTGCACTCTCAAGAACATAAGAATAGCAGATACAAAGAGCAAATGCTTACCTTAGGGCTGAGTAGAGGCTCAGATAGGGAGCCTTTCTCTTTAGGGCTGAGCCAAAGGCTGTGGTAGAAAAGCCACTGTGTTACTGTTCAGAACTTGCTGAAACTCTTTGTTCTGGAACTTGCTGGAAATTTGCCCTATGAAGTATTGGGGAAAGCTTGCTTCTCCAGCACCAATCTCTTATAGCCAAGAGCTAATGCAGTGCATGCTGGCTAAAAGGCTCCTTACAGCATGTCTATTTCCCACAGACGATTCAAAGCGTTAGATCTACTGGATCAAAAGTCCCAAGTGGTAGAGCAGCTTGCACTGCCCATCCCTAATTTGCTGTTGAACCTTCATATATTGTGTTCCTTACTCAAAATTGGTAACTTCCCAGGTGACTCTGTAATCGGTTAAGGTGGCACATTCAGATGTAGTGTATATGTTGCCTCTAAAATCCAAAAGAGGCCTACCAAACCTACCTCTTATTTTTTGTGGTAGTTTTAGGTGAGAGACTGCTACCACTACCCTGGGCTAAGATCTTGACCTTGTTGGAGAGGGCATGGTGTGGCTTTCTGAATGGCAGTGGTGCCATTTCAGTGGAACTTAGTGAAAATCCACCCTCAGAACTTGTCAGAATTCTGCCCTCTAGGATGCCGAGGGAAAGCTGTTCGCAGGGAGGTTTCTTAGAAAAGACCCTGTGCTGCGTATCTTCCTGAGGGAATACCAGGAGTAGCTCTTGGCTGCTGGGTACTGTTGCTTGCTGTGCACTGAAGCAGAAATCTTGCTCTGATGAAGCTATGCCCATGAAGGAAGCCGGTCACTAGAGAAGCCATCTTTTGGAGAAGCTATCTGGGCTTCTCCAGGAACCAGGAACCAGGGAGCAAAACCCTTTCCTCCTACATATCTCTAGGACCTTCTACTGAGAAAATTTAATGTTGTGTCAGCCGAAATATTAAAATATTTATAGAGCTCAGATACATTTTCTCATTACAGGCAAACAGAGTGAATTTTGATATGAAAGACAAGCAGTTGATAACTGGCATGTAAGGGAAATAGCTTAGTTTTCCATTTGAAATTCTTACTGTTTCAAGTTGTGATTTGACCCAAGCAGTTGACCCAAAGGACTTAAGTTTTCTGAAAGATAGGCTGCTCACAAATGCATAGTTTGTGTTTGAAAAGATGGTCTCCCAGCATCTCACTTGTTGAACCTCTCAAGTGCTGTTCTATATGCCATTTTATCAGGTGCCTTTAGAAACCAGAGTACATGAATACCAGGGAGAATGGCCACCAAATATTGTGTTGCATTCTTTTGTGGTCTGTTTTGCCACCATTTTGCCTAAATCTGATGAATGAACCCAGTAAATCACACCTGGTTCACTGCCCTTTTTTCCCCTCCATCCTTTCAGACCGAGGGAAGCTTCTATGGATTCATCTGTCTCCTAGCAATATGTTAACATTTGTTGATATGGTGAGGAAGTTTTTCTAAACTAGCATACCCAGAAAAATGAAGAGTTCTGTGGGAAACTCAAGTTTTTTTTAGGTTTAACAGTTGAAACAGTTTGCAGGGGCTGATGCAAAGCTTCCCTTCTGCCCTCTGAGGGTTTGCTGAAATGACTGACGATAGACAGACTAATAGGAGAAAAAGGCATACAGATTTATCAATGTGCATGGATACATAAGAGTCCTGCACATAGGAAACACAAAGAAGGGAGAGATGGTTGAGGCTTGAGTACCCTCTTCATAGGGGAGAGGGAAGCAGGGTGGGGAATGGGCTGTAGGGAATTTTAGAGGGGAAGTAAATGATTTTTAGGTGAAATGAATGAGTCCAAATTACAATAGTCTGAGACAAAGTTCCTCTGAGCTCCTGGGAGGTGGCAGGAAGGTGAGGAATGAGACTTCAGTGTGAACAAAGGTTGTCTTACTATGAATGTTAAATCTCCTGGAGAATCTCTGAAGAGTTACCCTCAGAAGTAAAATGAAAAGTCTCTCTTGATGTGGTGATAGCTTTAGTCTCTTCTCTCTTCCATAATTTATCTTTTCTGATTATTTGATGAGCTTCCATGGGAGGGTGGTCTTAAGACAATTGTGTTTCTTTTGGAAAGACGTTTTCTTAGTCATATCTCTGTGCCCCACCAAGTTCATGGGTGGTAGTAGAAAGAAGAGCCTTCAGAATAGAGGGGAAAGGATTATAGGCTTGAAGTCAAACCACAGGTTCTAGGGCTGGCTTTGTTACTTTCTGGTTATATGATATTGGGCAAATTATTTAATATCTCTGGAACTTCGTTTCTTCATCTGTTATATAGGGGGAAATTAGAATTCTACTGCCCTGTAAGAGTGTTGTTATGATTATGTAAATTGCTGCCTCAGAACAGGATTTCCTGAATTTAGTAAGTTGCATTTATTATTTTTATGCCTGCCAGACATGGTTCCCCTCAAGATTTATATATATATGTGTGTGTGTATATATATGTTCATGTGTGTGTGTGCATGTATCCTTGTCTGCTAATTCTTTTATTTGGCTACCTGTCAAGATTTAGTGTGAAACTTAGAAGCTATCTCCAAGAGTTTGAAATGTCTTCCATGTCTTTGCCTATTCTGATGTTCAGATAACAGTTGGATTGGTTATTTTCTGTTGGCGGTGATTTGTTTTATTCTTCTATACAAAACAGGTTCGGTCAACTGAGGATACGATCAAAGAAACCATTCTTTAGCTACATGTCCTTTTTGATGTGTCAGTCTCCCCTTCTTCTGTAAATTAAATATTTTTGTCCAAAGTAACTACCTATGTCTGTGACTCAACGTTTGACACTCAGTGAATCTGCTAAGGTCTAAGTGAAAGAAGCTAAGCCGAAGAAAAGTGAATTTCATAGCTTTGAAACATGAAAGAGGGAAAATGTAGAATATTGTTTCCAACCTCCTCAGCAATCTCGTTACCTGCTTCTTTCTCTTTGTTAAGACAGGATTTTACACATAAACAGGTGCTTCACCTCACCTGTCTATGTGCCAAGTTTTAAGGCTTAATGTGCATTTCCTTTTTTTACATGAGTTGTAGTTCTTTCTAACTTTGTCCTCTTTGGAGATTTTGTTTAATTAGTCAAAGACTTAGACTGTGACATTTCAGACAGTGGTAAATTGGTGAGACAGAGTCTTTATAGGCATAGATCAGTTCCCCAGAAATGGCAATACTTTTGAACAATCTTGAAACCCAGCATGTCTGTACTCTGGAAAGAGTAAATAGTGTGGAATTTAAAGATATCCTTTGGTGGCAGATTGCAAAGTAAATCTCCCTGGAGAAGTACACTCTCTAGGGAGTCAGGAGAAAAGACTCTCTAATTGAGAGTTCCAACCCTCCTAACACTGTTTTATAATTTAACCTATGGAAGTTCCTATTAATGCCCAGTTTTCTTCTTTGTGCATGAGCAGCTTTTGTTAGATGGGATAAGAATTTTCTTTAAGACCTCCCTGGGTTTTGGACACTAACTTGAAAGTAGCCAGTTGTTGTTATGGAAAATTACAAAACTATTTTAGATTTAAAATTACCCAAACTTTGCCTTGTTTCATTCTTTTTTTTTTTTTTGAAGAGATGTTTATTTGAATTATTTAAAATTACTTCTCAAGATAAACAAAAACAAAAGAGACTCCTACTTACTGCTTAATTGGTGACGCACATTTGCTTTAACTTAGTTAATTTTCACAAAGTAGCCATTACAAAAAGACCAAACTGGCGCTGATTAACCAGGATCAAAATCTAGGTCTTTTCTTTTTTCTCTTGGCATCGTTGTCTAGATTTCCAGGCTTTTGGAGCTGTATTCACAGAAATTAAATGAGAAGACATGCTCAAAATGATGCCAAAGAAGTGAGGTAATAGGTGTTATCTGCCTGCTGTTTCTGGATTTCATTTGGCTCTGTTTTTTTCTGAGAGAGGAACTCCTTCTATAGCATATAATATATAGTAACTGAGATGGTGATGGCATATGACCCACTGGCTAGATTCTTTATTGTCTCTGGAAATACTAAGCAGAGTTCTTCACTGAGGAGTATTGCTTGATCGTGATGCTTATTGTTACACCACAGTTTTCATCATTAGTGAAGGATGCGTTTCAAATGATGAATGGTCCCAAAAACCATTTTTGCTTTATCCAGCTTCCGGGAATCTTGTTTTATTTACTAAGGAGAATTTCTCTGTGTTGTCCCATAATTGTTCATTGACTGCTCCAGCCTTTGTAAGCTGTTTTTTTCTTTATTTTTTTTTATTTTTTATTTTTAGAGACAGGGCCTCACTCTGTCACCCAAGCTGGAATGCAGTAGTGTGATCATAGCTCACTGCAGCCTTGACCCCCTGGACTCAAGCAGTTCTTCAGGTAGCTGGGACTGTATGCGAGCTCCATGGTGACTGACTCATTTTTTAATTTTTTGCAGAGATGGGATTTGCTTTGTTGCCAAGGCAGGTTTTGTTTCTAAATCTTGGTCTCATACAGTCCTCCAGCCTCAGCCTCACAAGGAAATGGGTTTATAGGCTTGAGCCATGGTGCCCTTCTGAGACCCTGTCTCTACAAAAATGTAAAAAATGCTAGCCAGGTGTGATGGCACACAATCACTACCCCAGCTGCTTGGGAGGCTGAGGTGAGAGGATCGCTGGAGACTGGGACGTTGAGGCTGCAGTGAGCTGGGATTACACCATTAAACTCCAGCCTGGGTGGCAGAGTGAGACCCTGTCTCAAAGGAAACACAAACAAACAAACAAAACGAATGAAGCTGAATAGTGATTTTTCCTTACTGCATATGCTTTTTTTTTTTCGTTACCTTTTGTGAAGAATATAAATTCTGAATTTGATGCATCTTTGTTAACCATGATAAAGTAGAGGAAGCTGTGAAAGTTTGCTTTAAGAAAACATCACATTTCATTGTTGAAATAGATGAGTATTGATTTAATTTAAAAAAAAACAAAATTTATAGTTTTTACACTCCTCAAGGCCCCCACTTTGAAACACATCATATCCGTCTAAGGCAGTATTTGAGGTGAGCTTACCAGGATTCTTTAGCATATCACAAATATAAATATGAATATTTTATAGGCCTTTATAACTTACTTTTAAATTAATGACATTTGCAAAGGCATGTTATTTGTAAAGTGTTTAATGACAAAATTTGTTGACACTTTTAACAAAAAGTAGGTTTTTAAGAACTTACACATATTATCAACTTAGAAAAACCAAATGGAGGATTTGTCACCAAGGGGACCAACTCAGTGCAGTCAGTACTGCAGGTGTCCAGACCCACACCAAGTCCCCATGTACCATGAATACAACTTGTAAAGAATCATGGTAGGCTTTTCTAGTTGTTGAGATTTATTTTAATGTGATACTTGATTAGAAGAGTGTTCAGCTCTTTTGGTCATTTTTTGTTTTTATTTAAAAAATTAGTTGCAACCATATTTATAAAGCGACCTTGATCAAATTTTTTTCTAATAGGTGTTTCCTCTCTCTCTCCCTCCCTCCCTTCCTTCCTTCCTTCCTTCCTTCCTTCCTTCCTTCCTTCCTTCCTTCCTTTCTTTTTCTTTCTTTCTTTCTTTTTCCTTCCTTCCTTCCTTTCTTCCTTCCTTCCTTCTTTTTCTTTCTTTTTCTTTCTTTCTTTTTCTTTCTCTCTTTCCATCCTTCCTTCTTTTTTTTTTTTTGCCAAGGTTTCACTCTGCCACCCAAATTGGAGTGCAATGGTGTGTTTTCTGTTCACTGCAGTCTCCACCTCCCAGGCTCAAGCAATCCTCTTGTCTTAGCCTTCTGAGTAGCTGGGACTAGCTGACTTTTTGTATTTTTTTGTAGGAACTGGGTTTCCCCAAGTTGTGCAGGCTGGTCTTGAAGTCCTGAGTTCAAGCAACCTGCCTGCCTTGGCCTCCCAGAGTGCTAGGATTACAGGTGTGAGCCACCGTGCCTGGCTTAGGTGTTTAATCTTTTATGCAGTCCTGTAACTTACCTTGAAATGTGCCTAAAGCAGCTTTTATATGTTTGATTATACTTCTCTTTGTATTGCCTGTAGCCAAAAAAAAATTCCATTTATTTTCTTTTGACATTTCTGTGGTTAGTTTTTAAATGTTGTTGCAAGAGATTAAGTACAATTATTTTTCAGACTTCTCACCCTGAGTTTTACATTCTGTTTGTCAAATTCACATGGCTGGAACCCACATTTTAGAATATCTGAGTATTAATTCAGCACTATTACAGCAAGCTAAGGAATTTTGTAAGAACCAAACTGATTGTGATTTTGTAAGCATTTCTTTTCTTCTGTTTTATGTAGGCTCAGTCTTTTGTTGATGATGTTCATTTTCACTTAAATCCTGTCAGAGAAAAAAGGTTTAGGATTTCGTCTTTTACATTTGAGCAGCTCTTTCTTTTGGATGCATCCTGGGAGACTCTTGTTTGTTTCTCTGGCTACCTCTCATTTGTTTTAAGAAGTCATGAAAAACTCTGTCAGCATTTTTCTTGCCAGTTTACCTCTTGGGAATATCAGACTTCATTTATTTCCCATAGATTTAGGGGAGAAACTCACTTTAGTGCTACTAATTTATTTTTTATCTGGTTGTGACATTCAGATTTTTAGATATTTATGGTTCTGAAAATTGCTAATTCAGTTCAGCTACGGAGATTAGCATGTGTCAGTAAATTTAAGGATGAGAAGTAGAACAGGTAAGTTTTAAGAATGATGAAGAAATTGTGCAGTTTGACTCTTCAATTTAAAGTGCTTGTGATAGTTCCTGCAAAAATGTATATGTGATTCAGAGAGTGTTGTGGGGGAAGTGAGCAGACAGAACTCTGAGGGAAAGCTCAGCAGAGAGGTTAAGTACCATAGTAGACATAATATTGTCTTGAATTTAGTCAGATAAATGGATATATATGTCTGTTCAGATTTATTGTAGCGGACGGGAGCATGCTGATTGCTGGGAGAGAAATGAGAGGACAAGCTTAATTCAGGACTGTTTTTATAAGGGATCAAATGAAAAAAATTACTTAAAAGTCACAAACTATGAAGTGTAGTATACAAAAGCTAGCTATCTTTATAGAACTAAGAACTGTGAATTTCAGTGACTCAGCAATCAATGAAAAGCCAGCAACACACACAATCAACTTGTAGATGATGGTCATTTTAAATTTTCTCAGTGAATAGTAAAGAGAGGTTAACTTAGTTATATTTAAAGCAAATAGAATCAATTAAGTATAAAGAATGAATATTATAAATTGATATTTAGAATGACTATTAGAAAATAAAAATGTTGGGCTGGATGAGGTGGCTCATGCTTGTAATCCCAGCACTTTGGGAGGCTGAGGTGGGCAGTTCGCTTGAGCTCAGGAGTTTGAGACCAGCCTGGGCAACACAGGGAAACCCCAACTCTACAAAAAGTAGCTGGGTATGGCGGCGTGGGCCTCTAGTCTCATCTGATTGGGAGGCTAAAGTGGGAGCCTCACCTGAGCCCAGGAGGTCAAGGCTGCAGTGAGCCATGCTTGTGCCACTTGCACTCCAGCCTTGGCGGCAGAGTGAGACCCTGTCTCCAAAAAAAAAAATAGTGTTACTTACTAAACCAATAAACTTTTTTCCTCAGTGCATGCATTTATTTACTGTTTCTTTTTTTTTTTTTTTCTCTGATGTCTAGTCACGCTTATAATTAGGTAACACGAAGGGCTAAGTCTGATTTCCAAATTTTTCATCAGTTGATGGACCCTTTTCTCTGTGAAGAATAATGAACTCTCAAACTATCTGAATTCTGTCTCCCTTGTGTGTGTGTGTGTGTGTGTGTTCTCTGTGAAGTATTTTGTTTCGTAAAAAACCCCTAAGTAGGTGACATATCAAAGAAACCATGTTGCCAACATTTTATTATACTTTTCATGTAAAACGT
The DNA here is from genome assembly GCF_000951045.1 of Mandrillus leucophaeus. Classification (NCBI taxonomy): domain Eukaryota; kingdom Metazoa; phylum Chordata; class Mammalia; order Primates; family Cercopithecidae; genus Mandrillus; species Mandrillus leucophaeus. The sequence continues at coordinate 1,369,042 of NW_012103921.1, forward strand.
ATTTCCATTTCTCTTCACTGCCAGTGTTACTCCAGTTTCAAGTACTATACTATATTATTCAAAATTCTGTTTATTATCCACATCTTATTACTCTTGATCATCTTGAAAATTGCCATCTTCTTTTATAGTTCAGTTTCAAATTTTCACATGCCTGTTTAGTGCAGTTGTCAAAGTCTTATAGTAAGAAATAAATTACACTAAACTATTTCAAATGGAGAGGATTTTTAATGTGTGAATTTGTTATACTAGTTGAATGATTAATAAGGGGCATGCTGAGGCTGGGCATTGTGGCTCACACCTGTAATCCTAGCACTTTGGGAGCCTGAGGTGGAAGCATAGCTTGAGCCCAGGAGTTCGAGATGAGCCTGGGCAACATAGTGAGACTTGGTCTCTACAAAAAATAAAAATAAAAAGGAGGATGCAGAGGTAATCTAGAGATTAATAACTGCAGAAAGCAGCTGACATCCCTGAGAGAAAGTCAGGAAAGGGGAAATACAAAGTAAATGTGATAAGACATCTGGACTGTGAAACATATTCATAACTGTTAAAACTTAGTCGAATTAAATTTAAAGGAGTTTAATTGAGCAGTGAACGATTGGTGCAGGCAGCCCCCAGAATCACAGCAAATTCAGAGAGACTCCAGGGGTACCTTTTGGTCAGAACAAATTTATAGACCAAAAAAAGGGGAAAGTGTTGTAAAAAAATATCAGAAGTGAGGTACAGAAACAGCTGAATTGGTTATGGGGTTACGTTTTCCTTGTTTGAACACTCAGCAGTCTATGATTGGTTGAAATATGGCTGCTGGGATTGGCCAAGACTTATCTGTTGTTACAGCTGCATACTCTTAAGTTAGGTTTTCAGTCTTGTCTGCCTTTTAAGCTGAGTTAGGGTTCATCCACCGGGACTCAGATGTAGAAATACAGAGTCCTTCTCAGGCCATATTTAGTTCGCTTTAACATAACTGTAATAATAACACAGTTAAATTATCTCAATTCAGTGGTGACTCAAATTGGTCAAAAACCGAAATCTAGGAATATGCATTTAAACTTGACACAGAAAGATTAAAAACATTCCTCAAGACTGCCTTCCCACACCTTCAGATACCAGCCATACATCCGGACCTCTGGAACTTTCGACTGACTGGCTTCAAGTTGGGGATCTCGTGATCCCCTCTTTGGGTTTGATAAATTTGCTGGAGCAGCTCACAGATCTCAAGAAAACATGTTTTCTTGTTTATTATAAAGGATAACACAAAGGATACAGTTGAAGAGATGCCTAGGGTGAGGTATGGGGGAAGGGGCACAGAGCTTCTCTGCCCTTCCTTGGTGCACCACCCTCCAGCAACTTCCATGTGTTCAGCTACCTAGAAGCTCACTTAACCGTGTCCTAGGTTTTTTGGAGACCTCATTATATGCATAATTGGTTAAACTATTGACCATTGGTGATCAGCTTGACCTTTAGCCCATCTCCTTCCCCTGAGGTTGGGGGTTGGACTGAAAGTCCTAACCCTCTAATCATGCCCTTGTGATGATCAACTCTAGCGATCAGTCAACATTAGCATACAAAAAGACAGACTTTGGAGATTCTAAGGTTTTTAGAAGTTGTATGACAGGAATCAGGATGAAGACCAAATATGTATTTCCTAATATCACCGTGGTGGTATCAGAAACTTTACATGCTGAGAGGCGAGGAGAGAGAGTGTATTTGTAAAATATTTGCATGTCGCTAACGATTATTGATATAGAACGTCTTTTAAAGTGCTTACTGGCCATTTGTCTATTTTTGGAGAAATGTCTATTCAAAGCCCTTTGCCCCTTTTTTAATTGGGTTGCTTGTTTTGTTGTTGTTGAGTTGTAGGAGTTCTTTATATGTTCTGGATATCAATTCCTTATCAGATATGTGATTTACATGTATTTTATCCTATCCTGTCAGGTGCCTTTTCACTTTGTTGATAGTGTTCTTTACAGAAAGTTTTTAATTTTTGGTTTTTTTTTGAGACAGGTCTCATTCTGTACACCAGTCTGGAGTTCAGGGGCATGGACACAACTCACTGTAGCTTCCGTCTCTGGGATACAAGGGATCCCTCCAACTTATCCTCCCAAGTATCTGGGATGACAGGCATGTGCCACCATGCCTCGCTCACAACTTTTTAATTTTGATGAAGTCTAGTTTATCTTTTGTTGTCTGTGCTTTTGGTGTCATAGCTAAGAAACATTGCCAAATTTGATGTTCTGAAAGTTTCCCCCTATGTTCCTTTGTTGGAATTATATACTTTTAGCTCTTACATTTAGATCTGTGATTCATTTAAAAAATTTTATTTTTCTGTGTTCTCTCAGAATGGAACTATGATTCAATTGATCTAATTTTTATGTATGGTTTAAGATAAAGGCCTGGCTTCATTTTTTTGGCATGTGGCTATCCAGTTTTTCTAGCATCATTAGTTGAAAAGACTATCCTTTACCCATTTAATAGTCTTGGCACCTTTGTCAAAAATCGTTTGACCATATATGTGAAGGTTTATTTCTGGGCTCTTTTCTTTTCATCGCTCTATATGTCTGTCTGTATGCCAGTACCATACTGACTTGATTGTTGTAGCTTTGTAGTAAGTTTTAAAATCCAGGTGTGAGACCTGTAGGTTTGTCCTCCTTTTTTGAGATTGTTTTGGCTGTTTGGGGACCCTTGAGATTCCATATGAATTTTAGAATGGGCTTTTCTATTTTTCTAAAATTTGTTTTTGGGATTTTTATAGGATTCTGTGTATTCTTTTTAAAAAATGTGTGTATCATAATGGACACAACATTCTTTTTCTAAGTAGGTGAAGAAAGCATCATTTCTTGAGAGTGGAATTAAGATATAGTATTCACCCTAATAAAGAACTTAAACATAACTTTTATAGATACTCCCAAGAACTGGGAATGTTCTAGTTAATGATTCATTTCATAGGTACTTAAAAATCTAATTTGCAGTCCTAGATTTAAGAGAAACAGAGAGAGAGAGAGAGAGAGAGAGAGAAGAAGAAGAAAAGAAAGAAATTAGTGGAGTAGGAGGTGGTCTGAATTAGGGTTATATCAGGACCTAGAGTGAAGATTGTGTCTAGTGATCTAGTGTGACAAATGAATGAGAACTCTGGCTAGGGATGTTTTAGCTGAGATTTAGAAGAAGAAACTGACAGGAAACCAGAGACTATGTAAAGGTGGGGAAATGAGGGGAAGAAATTAGTAGAGATAATCGTGGTGGCTATCAATAGTAGGTCCAGAGAGGGTCCTAAATAGCAGCCATTGAAGTGGGAAGTGGAGAGCCAGCATTGCAGACATTATAGAATACCTTTGTTGGGCATTCAGTGAACCAACAGCATCTCTCTCTCAGTACACTGGTGCATTTAGCCCACAGTGTTGGGGGAACTGGTCCTGGGATTGGAGAGAAAACTGGGTTGTCATGCTGTATAGGTAAAAGCTAAGCTCTGAATAGTATAGTTGCTTTTGAGAGAACACAAGCAGCCTGTGATCAAGCCATCCTGTTATGTGAGTCCATTATTGTCTTGTGAAGGGCAGAAAGCCATAGCATTTCAGTGTTGAACTAATTATAAAGAGTGCAGAAATGGTGATGATTTCAGCACAGTGTTTCCCTGCTCCATGTAATACCACTGCTCAGAAATGAGAAAGGGTTGGATCAGTGCTTTTCATTTCTGCCTTCCCACTTAGAATCACCTGATGCCTGAGTCCCCTTCTCCAGAGATTCTTATTTAATTGCTTGGGATGAGCCTAGGTAATGCTAATGTGCACCCAGCATTGAGATAAAGCTGTGGAACAGTGCCTTTTCCTCCCTCTAATCCCACAGCCGATTAGGAACAGTGCCTTTTGATACATATTGCCCAAATTATACTTTATAGGCTTTGTTTACTGGGGATGGTTTTCACTGAAAGGAGCAAGATGCCCTCATTTTCAGACCTTATACAAGCAAAGTGAATTGGGCTGGTCTTAATTTAGGGAAAATAGCTCTGGTGATTGAGAAGCCACTTCTGTTTAGTAGCTAAAACAGCCTGTTACAGCTTTTTACAGATAATATGCTTTACATTGTGGTCTGTACTCAGAAAGTTTTTACAGTATTGATTTTATATACCAATTTATTTTGGTGATAGAACCAAATTATACCCTGACAGGTACTATGTAATTGACTCTTCTGATTCACCCAGAATAAGAGTGGGTGCTTTTTGCTTCCATACAATCAGATACTCCTAGATTTATAGTATAGTGTTTTCAAACTTTTAAAAGCAGCAAAACTCTTTTCCACCATATGACTAGCAGTGCCTGATCCATAGTAAGCCCCTAAATAATTGATGAATGAAAACTAGCTCTAAATGAAATTTTCCAGAAGTGTCACTTTTTGACTGTTTGCAGTGTGGATGCTTTATTTGGCTAAAAAAAAAAATGTTTTTTTTCTTTTTCCAACCGGTACTGTTAATTTTGTACAATTCAGTAAAAGTTTACCCCAGTTCAAGCTTAACTTTAAAAGAGCCAAATATTGTGTTTTACACCCTTAGAGACCTTATTCTGTGAGGGTCTGGGAATCTTATTATTCCAGCTGTTCTGTCATCGTGAATCAAATAATTAAGACTGAGTTCCTAAGCTGGAAAAGTCTTTTGTCAGGATGCCATGACAGATTTAGGTCTTTTAAACCAGTTCAGTACTATACTGAATAGAGAATTTCTTACTTTTTCTGAGTAGGTGATCTCATTGTTTAGTATGAATATTTCCAGAATATAACTCATAAATAAGCTTTTATTTTATTATTTTTTTAGAGGTGGAGTCTCATCGTGTCTCCAGACTGGAGTGCAGTGACACGATCTTGACTCACTGTAACCTCCACCTCCTGGGCTCAAGTCATCCTTCCACCTCAGCCTCTCAAGTAGCTGAGACTATAGGTGCATGCCACCGCACCTGGCTACTTTTTGTATTTTTTTGTAGAGAAGGGGTTTTGCCATGTTGCCCAGGCTGGCCTTGAACTCCTGAGCTCAAGTGATCCACCTGCACAGGCTCCCAAAGTGTTGGCATTACAGGTGTGAGCCACTGCACCCAGCCCACAAATAAGCATTTATATAGAGACATGGTATGGTGGCTAGGTACAAAGAAATACCATCTCTGTGTAACTGATTTTAAATATTAAGGTGTTTAAAGAACGGTAATGAGAGACTATGATTCATCCTCTTTTTTTTTGTACTAACATTATAAAGGTATCTTTGGGGTGTCAGTTTTCTGGCCAGAAACCTCTGTGGCCAGTGGCGCCTTTGCCTGAGTTCTTGTCCTACATCCAGGAAGAATGAGGTATGCAGACAAGTGGAGGGTGTGCAAGACGAAGAAGAGCTTTTCTGAGTGTTAGAACAGCTCAGAGGAGACCTGCAGTGGGCAGTTCCTCTCTGTAGGCAGGTTGTCCTGTTGAGTGTTCAGCTCTCGGCGGAGAGGAGGCCCTAGAGTGGGTGGCTCCTCTCTTCAGGCAGATTGTCCCATTATCTCTGCAGCTCTCAGCAGAGAGGAGGCCTGCAGTGGGTGGCTCCTCTCTGCCTCTGGTCGTCCTGATGTCTGTTGCTCTCAGCCAGAGAGGAGGCGCTGGAGCAGGTGGCTTCTCTCTGTAGGCAGGTCATTCCAGTGTCTGCAGCTCTCAGCAGAGAGGAGGCCCTAGAGAGGGTAGCTCCTCTCTGCAGCTGGTCGTCTTGATGTCTCTACTTCCTCTGCCTTGCTCAGGTTGAGCCTGGGGCTTTTATGGGCCTTAGTGGGGAGGTAGTCCATGTCAGTTGGTCCATGGGCAGCCCAGAAAAGGCACTACAAGTCCCCACTCTGGTCCATAGGATGAGTAGCCCACCCCTAACCTTCACAACCTCCCTGGCAAAAGGTGGGGCCTCACTGAGGACTCATCCCTTCTGGCCCAGGAGCCCATTTGCCTCCCACCACTGCCTATGGCCCCCAGGTCACTTGCACCAAGGGATGCCCACGGGCTCTCGCTGAACTGCCCCTGGCCCTATCTTGGCCACCCTCCTGCAGTCTTGGACCAAGCTGGAAGGGGCCCAGCGGGTCAGTGCTGCCCTGAGCTTGTGCATACCCGACTGGGCTGCAACAGTGTCGGGGCTTGGCCCCAATCCCACTTGGAGATAGGAGCGGATGCTGGGAGTGGGGAGAGGCCAAGCAGCAGGAGCAGACACCCCTGAGCCTGTGGTGACAGGGGCTCTCCCGGGCCCCTGAGAGCATCAAGAGACCTGGGCCCACAGCCATAACCTGAGTGACTGGAGCTGTGCCTGGGGAGCTCCTGCCCTGCCAACTCAGGAGGGGCGGGTCTCCTGCCTGTCCCTGGCTGCAGAGTGCACAGCCCTAGCTGTGCTCCTTCTCTGTGTCTTCCCATAGCAGCGGCAGGTGGCATGGTGGCCCTGGCCAGCCCTGCACAAACAAACCTGATGCTCCTGGGGTGGTTCCGCAAGTCCTGGCTGCACCTTCGGCTCCCAGGACACGGCCAGAAGTGAGGTCGAGGCTGTAGCAGCCCCTAGGCCTGGAAGTGGGTCCTACCCAGCTGTGCGAGGGTGGGGGTGGCACAGTTGACTTCCTTGGGGACATGAGCACAGGGGACCTACTGCCGTCACTGCTGCTCCTGCAGCCCTGTCCTCCTCCTTGCAGCCTGGGGTGGGGCTCCAGGCCCTCACTGGGCCCAGACTGGCATCCAGGGCAGGGGTGATGTGGCTACAAGATCCCCCTGCAGCGCCAAGACTCCCCCTTGCCTGGCTCACAGCTCTGCCAGGGTGACACCTCTGGGAGCAGATCCTGGGCCCAGGCCTGGCCATCAGGAGTGCCAGGCTCAGTAGACACCCCAACATGGGGCAGATCCTGGGGACATAACCTCAGGTGGCCCCAATCTGAGCCTCTTGCTGAAGTGCAGAAACCTGGTGCCATCCCAGGGCCACAGGCCCTATGTACCATTCACCTCAGTGTCCATACCTGAGGACCCACAACCTGCGCCTGCACCCCACCTCTACCAGTGCTATGTTAGCAGCCACTTTGGATGGCCCACCACTGCCATCACTAAGATAGTATTTCAGTTTACAGAGTATTATGTGAAATTGGTTTACTTGGCAAAATTGTCTCATACTATAGTTCTGTTTTATAGTGATAAATATTTTTAGAGTTTGGTTGATAGGATGGCATGACAAATACAGCTGTTGAATGGGTGATGAATAATATTGAAGTGTACTTCAATTTGTGTAGAGTAATGCTCATTAAATATATTTTTGAGGTAACAGAGTAAGAATAATTGGATGGTCGTAATGAAGAGTAAAACACATACTGTGACTTAAATGAATGTTTGAGTTGCTTAAAACATTCATTAAAAATTTTCCAAAAGCCACAATTAAGTAAGAGCAATATTTGTGGTAGATAACATTTAAAATACAGCCTTTTTGATTTTCAAGTACCAATGTCCCTGGTGTTGAAAAGCGATCCCATTCAGAAATAAATAATCTCTCTACTGGAGCCCTTCTTGAAGAGGCCTCAAGTACAGCCCAAGTGTTGAACTGTGATAAATTCCCAGAAAAAAAATTTTCTTTTTATCTTTCAGACAGTCTCCCTCTGTCATCCAGGCTGGAGTGTGTTGTCATAATCACAGTTCTTGAATTCCTGGGCTCAAAGGATCCTCCCATCTCAGCCTCCCTCACCTCAGCCTCCCAAGTAGTTAGTACTACAGGTACATACCAGCACACCCAGCTAATTTGTAAAAATTTTTTTATAGAGGCAGGGTCTCACACGTGTTGCCCAGGCTGGTCTTGAACTCACCTTAGGCTATCCTCCCTCCTTGGCCTCCTAAAGCGCTGTGATTGCAGACATAAGCCATCATGCATGGCCTTTTTTTCTTACTGATCCAACTAAAAAGATTGATCATATAGCATTCCCCATGTTCTCTTCACCACAACCTTCAAACTATAAACTGTGGAAAAGAATTTTCAATTTGCTATAGTATAAAGTCTGCATTACAGAAAGTGAAGTATGATTTCAAAAACAGAGACATGGCTGTGAATCACAGTTCTATCACTTACTAATTGTGAGATCTTTCGTAAATTGAACCTTATTCCAAGTGGAAGTCCTGCCATTTGTTCAATAGAAATAATAATGCCTGTATCATAGGATGCTAAGTAAGTGTTCCTTGCATGTCTTTTGTTGCAGTAGCATTGGCGTATTTACCTTTTTTAAATTTATTTTTTAAGTTCAAAATTCTAGAGAATGAATTCTTTATCTGCTCTGCTGTTAGGTTTTAATACCATGTTTCTGGAACTTTTTCTTAACTCTTTCGTATCAGTTTATGATACTTTAATCATCATTACTGAAAATCAGATGTTACTAATAGGGATTTATACCATGAAATATTATTTCCTAATATTGTTCAAAGATTTCATTAGTTTGACTCTTATCGTATTTATTATGTATGATTTATTTTTCCTGCATTGTTGTTTAAGAAATAAAAACAACAAAAACTTATATGTCAGGTAAAACTGATATATAGAATTGTTTAGAAATCTCAGGATAACCACTCAGAAAGTCATGGCAATTACCTTGATGTCATCTTGAAACATAGTGAGGTTACTGTGTAAAGTTTTCCAGAAATCATTCAGCAGTGTTAACTGTTAAGCAAATATTAGAGCACATGAAAAGGAAAACCTCTGACTTAGTAGGCATATCTGTTACTAGTTTGAGAAGCAGTCCGTCAGTGTATTTTGATGGATTTGGGGGAAAGTTCAAGTGCTGAAATAGTTCATAAGGAAAATAATTCATTACTGGTTTAATGTTCCCAGCTTTTATTTTGTGAGGTGGATTATGGCCTCTTGATCATTATTCTCTACCATATTTTCACTCCCTTTTTTCACTACTTTTTTTTTTTTTTTTTTAAAGCCATTTGTTCGTAAACTCTAGAATTGTAGGCAGAAGAAATTGCATGTGACATCTGATCCGTTGGTGTTGCTTTTTGTTAGTAACTCTTCATAAATAGAATTCAGGATGAAAACATTTGAAGAACATACCTGAAATAATGGTTTGGCCTCTCTAAAAAGTCTGGTTTTGCCCAGTCTTATTGTAAATCAGTATAAGACTTATTTTTTTTTAAAGGCTGAAACATTGTTTCCTAAATCAAACAAAACAAGAATTTTTCTTCTTCAAGGTAGGAATGAGGAAGAAGATGAAGAGAGAATGTACTGTCTCTTGGCTAGATTAATTGTATTTGTTTAAATTGAAGTTTGATTCACATTTATCCCAAGTCATCCATTAGAGCCATGCTGAGAATTAGATAGACTTTGATTTGTAATGTACATATTTTTAATTTATTAGATGAGTGGTGTCATGAGGAACAGTTCTGCCAAAGATTAACTAAAAATTACTATTTTCCGTTTTTCATGCCTGTCTTTTTGCTGGATTTAATGAGAATATAAAATTATAAGAGATAGCTTGTCTGCAGGGAAACATCTGTGCTATAATTTCCTGTGTTAATGGATATAGTAGAAAAAGTTGGAAATGACTTAAAAAGATAAAGAAGTCTATATAGATTTGTTTTGGTTAATAGGATTTATGTGTTTTGATTTCTCTTTAAACCTATTTTTAAAGCTATTTTATTGAATACGTTTTCTTCCTCTCCTTCTGAAGACAACAAATAGCAAGATTCTTTTAGAGGTCTATTCTTCATACAACTATTTGGCTGCCTGGTATTCGTAGAGTACATACTGTGCATTAGACGTAAATGGATTTATTTGGGAAAGGCCACCACACAAAGTTATTATTTTCCTTATGAACTGCCACTTGTATATTTAAGCCATTTGTTTCTCTGAGAAGAATATCTAAAGTTTATGTGACTATGTATTCTAAATTTCAGAAGAATTAGGAGCTTAGTCCTAGAATCAAGAAATTCTCCTTCTGCTATTTATTAGTTATCTGGATATACTTTTTATTTTATAGGGGTGAGATTGCTTGTAGAGTATCTCTCTGCTAACATCCTGTTACTGGACTTTTTGGCAAGTCCCTTTTGTTGTCATTTTTTCCTTACACCCTTTCTTTGAACTCTTCCTTCATATCCTTACTCTGTGGAAATTTATACTACTTTCCGTAGAAATCCTTCCACTTCAACATTGTTAGTGTTCTTACATTCTTTATATCTTGGAAGGCTGGCTCAGCATTCTCCTGGCCCTTCACTGCTTTCTCTAGGTTGTTTGCCTGCAACCTTTGTGCCGAAAATGCATAAACAGCGCCTTTTTTTTTTTTTGGCCATAATTCCTCATTTTCATGGACCCATTTTCTCTTTGTTTGAGAATTTTAGTATCTGGCTCATAATTTACTTTTCTGTTTTGCTTTCTGCCATCCACAAGGATGACTTGTAACATTTGTTGTTGTCCTGTCCAACCATTGCCTGTGGGCTCCTGGATCGACCCTGTTTTTGTTTGTTTGTTTGTTTGTTTGTTTTTTTGAGACAGTCTTACTCTGTTGTACAGGCTGGAATGCAGTGGTGTGATCTTGGCTCACTCCAGCCTATGCCTTCTGGGTTCAAGTGATTCTCCTGCCTCAGCCACCCAAATAGCTGGGATTACAGGCATGTGCCATCTTGCCTGGCTAATTTTTGTATTTTTAGTAGAGATGGAGTTTCATCATGTTGGCCAGGCTGGTCTTGAACTCCTGACCCCAAGTAATCCGCCCACTTTGGCCTCCCAAATTGCTGGGATTACAGGCGTGAGCCACCACACCTGGCTGTGATCCTCTTTTCCTTCCCTTCTTTACCTCCCCATAGCAACTGTATATAGACACATATTCAGCAATCTATATGGACACAGTTTAGATCTGCACTGTGCAGTGTGGTAGCTATTAGAGCCACTTGTGGCTTTTGAGCACTTGAAACATGGTTTCTGCTAATTGAGATGTTCTATAAAGTGTAAAACACAAAATTAATTTCCCCAGTTTTAAGTTTTTCTAATCTGGAGACCTAGAAAATTTTAAATTACTTGTGTGGTTTGTATTGTATTTTTTATGTTTTTGTTAAGAGCACAGGCCTGGACCTGGTCTCTCCTGATGTATTAGTCCGTTTTCAGGCTGCTGGTAAAGATATACTTGATACTGGGCAATTTACAAAAGAAAGAGGTTTATTGGACTTAGGCTCTGGAGGACTTAGGACTCCCACGTGTCTGGGGAGGCCTCACAATCATGGCAGAAGGCAAGGGAGAGCAAGTCACATCTTACGTGGATGGCAGCAGGCAAAAAGAGAGCTTGTGTAGGGCAAGTCCCATTTCTAAAACCATCAGATCACGTGACACCCGTTCACTATCACTAGAACAGCACAGGAAAAGACCTGCCTCCATAATTCAGTCATCTCTCACTGGGTCCTTCCCATAACATGTGGGAATTATGGGAGCTACAAGATGAGATGTGGGTGGAGACACAGCCAAACCATATCAGCTGAGAAGCGCTCTACCTTTGAATTCTTGAAGTCTAAAATTTCTCTGACCAACCCAGTGGCTCACACCTGTAATTCCAGCACTTTGGGAGGTTGAGGCAGGATGATCACTTGAAGCGAGAAGTTTCAGGCCAGCAAAGTTTCTGGGCAGCGAAGCAAGACCCTGCCTCTACAAAAAATTTTTAAAAATTAGTTGGGCATGTTGTTTTACCCCTGTAGTCTCAGCTACTTGGGAGGCTGAGGTGGGAGGATCCCCAGGAGTTCATGGCTCACTGCAGCTTTGATCGTGCCACTGAGCTGCAGCCTGGCAACAAAGTGAGACCCTGTCTCAAAAATAAAAAATAAAATAAAAAATAAGTAACATTTTTCTGACCATAGTCTTTGTTCCTTTTTCCTATCCCATGCCAGTCTTATTGTACCTATTTCATAGCCTACAAGCTTTTAATTCTTTAATCCATTTCTTTTCTCAAGATGGCAGCCCCTTTCTGCCTTCACTTTCTCTTATTTACCCTTGATCCTATCACTAACTACTATAACTTTATTTTTATAAAACCACTAGTTCTCTTTGTTTAAAATAAAAATCAAATTGTTTATTTTGTAGTGATGAAGTCTTGCTATGTTGTGCAGGCTTATCTCAAACTCCTGGCCTCAAGTGGTCCTTCTGCCTTGGCTTCCCAAAGTGCTAGGATTACAGGTGTGAGCCACTGCACCTGGCCCACTAGTTTCTTCCCCTCCCCGCCACCCACTCAATTTCTCTCTCTTCCCAGTTCTTATCCCTGGATCTAACTCAGCAGATCTTTTCCTCTGTTCTGGCTCCCAGGATGGATGGCTCTGCTTTGGAAATTGAATTACCTGTGTTGGTGGAGTCTAAGTAAAACTTTATGATTGGGGCCAGGCAGGGTGGCTCATGCCTGTAATCCCAGCACTTTGGGAGACTGAGGCAGTCGGATCACATGAGGCCAGGAGTTCAAGACCAGCCTAGCCAACATGGTGAAACTTTGTCTCTACTAAAAAATACAAAACATTAGCTGGGTGTCGTTGTGTGCACCTGTAGTTTGAGCTACTCGAGAGGCTGAGGCATGAGAATCGCTTGGACCTGGGAGGCGGAGGTTGCAGTGAGCCTTGATCATGACCCTGTACTCCAGAGTGAGACTCTGTTTGGACCAGGCGCATTGGCTCAAGCCAGTAATTCAGCACTTTGGGAAGCTGAGGCTGGAGACTCACTTGATGCATCCGAGAGTGAGAGGTTATGGTGAGCTGTGTTCATGAACTCCAGATTGGCCAACAGAGCAATACTTTATCTCAAACAAAAAATTAATGATTTATTAATACAGCTGGTCTAAACTCTACTTAGGTGTAACATAGCTACAACTTAGCTGCTTGATAATCTTTTTAGTAATCACGAATTTACTTTCAGCATATCCTGCACTGTGTTTACTTCAGTATTAGGTTGGTCACCATCAACTAGACAGGCCGTGCACTGTATAGCTTGTGAAGTTACGCTTGTGAAGTTACGTATCATGAGTAGCTCTGCTTCACCTTGTTTACTTCTGTTGCTTCCTCTTTGTTGAAACACCTGTGTTTTACAATTTATTATGACATGTTTAAGCTTATAAAAGTATACTATGATGTGTTTGGTTTGAAAAGATAATCATAACACAACCAACCACCACTCACCTTAAATTGATTATCAATATCTTTGAAGCCACTCTGTATTCCTCCTTTATCCCAGCCCCCTCTTTCTCCCTAGTGGTAACAATTTTCTTGAGTTTTGTGTAAATAGATATTTGTCTTATAATTTCACTGGTGTCTGCATTTTGAGGTTTACATTTTCAATTAGCCATCATGTGTGACCTTGGGCAACTTACTTTATTATCTCTGAACCTTTCTCATTTTTCCCCCAATTTAAAAAATTATGTTAAAATGCAAATAGCACAAAGTTTAAAATCTTAACCCCATCTTTAAATATACATTTTAAGTATGTATTGATAATACGCAGTCATCACCATGATCCATCTTTATAACTCTTTTCTTTCATCTTGTAAAACTGAAAGTCTATATGCATTAAACGGTAACTTCCTGGGCGCAGTGGCTCAAGCCTGTAATCCCAGCACTTTGGGAGGCCGAGACGGGCGGATCACAAGGTCAGGAGATCGAGACCATCCTGGCTGACATGGTGAAACCCCGTCTCTACTAAAATACAAAAAAAATTAGCCGGGCGTGGTGGCAGGCGCCTGTAGTCCCAGCTACTTGGGAGGCTGAGGCAGGAGAATGGTGTGAACCCGGGAGGCGGAGCTTGCAGTGAGCTGAGATCCGGCCACTGCACTGCAGCCTAGGTGACAGAGTGAGACTCCATCTCAAAAAAAAAAAAAAAAAAAAAAAAAAAAAAAAAAAAACGTTAACTTCCCTTTGACCCCTCCCTTTGAACCCTGGCAACAGCCATTCTCCTGTCTGTCTGTGGCTTTGGCTAGTCTTTAACTACATCATATAACTGTTATCATACAATAGTTGTTTGTGACTGGCTTATTTCACTTAGCATGTTGTCCTCAAGTTCCATCCATTTTGTAGGATATGTCAGAATTTCCCTTCTTTTTAAGGATAATGTTTCACTTTATGTATGGTACCGTGTTCTGCTTATCTATTCATTTGCTGATGAACACTTGGTTGGCTTTCATGTTTTACCTATTATGAATAATACTGATGTGAATGTGGACGTACAAACAACTCTCTTAAGACCTTGTTTTCATTTATTTAGAGTGGATGCTTGGAATTGCAGAACTGTATGGTTATTCTTATTTTTTGTGAAAGTACCATACTGTTTTCCACAATGGCTATACCTATTTTACATTCCTACCAACAGTGTATAAGAGTTCCACATTCTCCACATCCTTTACAACATTTATTATTATTATTTTTGAGATGGAGTCTTGCTCTGTTGCCCAAGTTGAAGTGCAGTGGTGCGGTCTTGGCTCACTGCAACCTCCACCTCCTGGGTGCAAGCGATTCTCTTGCCTCAGCCTCCCAAGTATCTGGGACTACAGGCCCATGCCACCATGCCCTGCTAATTTTTTGTATTTCTAGTAGACACACAGGCTTTTACTGGGTTAGCCAGAATGGTCTCAAACTCCTGACCTTGTGATCTGCCCACCTTGGCCTACCAAAGTCTGGGATTACAGGCATGAGGCACTGCACCGGACATGGTTGCACACGCCTGTAGTGCCAGCTACTTGGGAGGCTGAGGCAGGAGAATCTCTTGAACCCGGGAGGTGGAGGTTGCAGTGAGCTGAGATCGTGCCACTGCACTCCAGCCTGGGATACAGAACGAGACTCCATCTCAAAAAAAAAAAAAATTTGTGTGTGTGTACACATATATATACTAGCCATCTTGGTGTGAGGAGGCGATATATCTCAATGTAGTATTGATTTGTATTTCCTTAGGATTAGCATCTTTTCATGGGCTGGTTGGCCATTTGTATATCTCTTTTTAATAGAAGTGTCTATTCATGTCCTTTGCCCATTTCTGAATCTGATTGTTTCCTTTTTTTTTTGTGATTGAGTTTTAGGAGTTCTATATATTCAGGATATTAACTTTTTTTTTCTTTTTTTTTTTTTTTGAGACAATGTCTCCCTCTGTCATGCAGGCTGGAGTGCAGTAGTGCGATCTCAGCTCACTGCAACCTCTGCCTCCTGGGTTTAAACGATTCTCATGCCTCAGCCACCTGAGTAGCTGGGATTACCACGCCTGGCTCATTTTTGTATTTTTAGTAGAGACAGGGTTTTGCCATGTTGGTCAGGCTGGTCTCGAACTCCTGGCCTCAAGTGATTTCCCCACCTTGGCCTCCCGAAGTGCTGGGATTACAGACATGGGCCACTGTGCCGAGCCCAAGATATTGACTTTTTAACAGATGTACAGTTTACAAATATTTTCTCTTCTTTTGTCAGTTGCCTCTTTACTCTCTTGGTGTAGTATCTTTTGATGCACAAGAATTTTAAATTGTTAATATGCCCAAGTTGTCTACCTTTTTTTTTTTTTTTTGCTTCTGCCTTTGGTATTGTATCTAAGAAGTCATTGCCAAATCCAGTGTTTCAGAGCATTTGCTGTGTGATTTCTTCTCAGATTTTTTTACTTTTAGCTCTTACATTTTGGTCTTAATCTATTTTGACTTAATTTTTGTATTTGGTGTTAGGTGAGGGTCTAACTTCATTCTTTTGCGTATGTATATGTAATTTCTCCCAGAACCATTTGTTGAAAATGTCCTTTCCCTATTGAATGGTTTTGGTACCCTTTTCAAAAATCATTTGAAATGTGTGTGTGGGATTATTTCTGGGCCATTTTTTCCCATTTCTAATTACTTTTGGCTTATTTTTACACCAGTACTGCACTTTTCATTTTTGCAGATTTGTAATTATGAAATCTGGAATTTTGAGACTTACAGCTTTTTTCTTTTCAACTATTGTTTTGGCTATTCAGACTCCCTTGAGAATACCTATTAATATCAGGATGGGGAGAGTTTCTGTTTTTGTGGAACACACCATTGGGATTTTGATAGAGATTGCGTTGAATCCGTAAATCACTTTGGGTTGTATTGGAATATTAACAATATTAAATCTTCCAGTTCATGAACAGGGGGTAATTTTCTGTTATTGGGTTTTTAGGTTATCTCATCCACTCTCATGGCAAGGACTGTTGATTATCTTTGCTGATTCCTAGTTCATTCTGGGTTGATTCTGCTCTCTTCATGCCTAATTACTCTGTGGACTTTTGTACCTAGAGGTCTCTTTGACATTAAAACTCTCCATAATATAAATGAATTCATCACTTTTTTATTCAAAGCAGAGAAAATAACTATTGCAAAAGCCTTAAGAGAAAATAAAGTTGGTATATTTGAGAGAAATAAATAAGGCCAATATGGCTGGACAGTAATGGTATGTGAAGTGAAGTCAATGATAGCCTGGGACCCAATCATTTTGGGCTCTATAAGCATTCTTCGCCATCTAAACCTCAAACCTTGGAGAAGCAGCTTTCTTCCTCTTATGTTTAGGTGCTCAGAAAGTCCTGCTGTTTCCATATATGAACTAACTCCCAAATCTGCCTTTTTTTTTTTTTTTTGGTCTGGATCCACTGCTGTTATCAGGCCCTTATCACTATGTACCTGGGCTGTTGGAATAGATCCCTGTCTGGTGTCTTGACACAAGTATCTTCACTAAGAGTTCATATTGTTGTAATGGCTCTCTTTATTAAACAAATTGGATGATATTGCTGCCCTGAAGGTAATCTCCTAGGATTACCTTCATGGTAAAGTCCTTACTTGACCTGTCTTTTTAGTCTGGCCCTAATCTAATCCTCTGATGTCACCTCCTCTCACTCTACCTCATGCACTTCTGTTCTTTGCCATTACTGACGTGTTTATGGTTCAGCAGACATGCCCTAGTTTTTCAGGTCTTTGTGCTTCTGTTTAAAATATCCTTTGTTTTGCCTACACATGATCTCCTCCGCTTTTTATGGCTGACTGCAAACTCACCATCTATTACTGTTGATCTGCCACCTTTGGAGGCTCCCTGGAAATCTTCTCCCAGGAAGAATTAATCACATTCTGCTTTGTACTTCTTGATATATTATTCACACTCCTTATGCCACTTTCTAGGTCATTTTTACAGTTATTAGGTAAATTGTAAATCCCTGTGCATAGGAATCGTGTCTTCTTTCAACTTGATTTCCATGACTTAGAATTGCTACTGCAAACAAAAAAGAAAAACTCACAAACTTGTTAGATTGCTACATCTGAAGTCAACTATGGTTTGCGAGTTTCTTTCATTCTAATGTGAGTAAAAGTTTTTGTGTGCCTAAATGTTTTTCACTGAGGGTACTACTGATTGGCATCCCCAAAGGAAAGAAAACTGAAAGCGATTTTGCTTTAAAGCTTGTTATTCATAGTAAAAGAACATTTGCCATATAATTCAGGGAAGCTTTAGAGAGAAAACATAGGGGATCTGTTGGCCGTGTCAAAAAAGTACAAGCTACATGGCCAGTGAGGTGATACTGTAATACTTCCACCTATAGGTCAACTGGAGAGGCTTGTTTTTTTCCCAAATAGACCTGGCCTAATTGTGATGATGCGTGCCAACCTAATTAACCTCCTAATGTTATTTGTCTTTATTTTTGTACTGTCAGGAACTTGGTGTGTGGGTTGGGAATAATAGAACATAATAGAATGTTAGAACATAATAAAACTATGTGATGTCTAAATTGAGCTTTAACACAAACTGGTTGGTGTTATTGAGGGAAAGTTTTCAGGAAAGTATAACTTACTAGTGGGAATAGGAAAAGCCTGATGTTGTGGTGAGGTAGAAATTTCCACCGAGTTACTGGGAACAGGAAGTAAAGGGCTAATGGTGGGTGACTCAGCTATTTTCTGAACCTGTCTCATATGATTCAGTGTGCGTGATGTCTGTTTATTCTTGACAGAGTAAGTACTATGGGAGTCACATTACACAGCAGACATAATGTTTATTTAACCAACTCAGTGATGACCTAAAAATAACTTGTGGGGTTTTTGTACTACATTTAGCATAATCAGATAGAAAAATCATAATGGACACCCATCATTGAGAGCTTTCCCTTATAAATAACTGAATATATAGTCAGCCAGTACTATTTCATTTCTTACATTGTTAAGGTGAAATCTTTAGTATTTAACTGAAAGGTAGCGAAAGCAGATAGCCTTTAAATTATCCATAAAATAATTCTGTACCATTTTATACTCTGGACAGATAAGCGTTTTCGGTGCAGCAGCGCCATCGTTGAGGTATTTTTGTGCCAAAATTTTCGTATAGGAACTTTTTTGTGAGGCTGTAGCAAATGTTGTTTTGAAATGGAAATTTACTGTATTTGCTGGATTTTATGTTAATATTAAATTATAGTAGCAGTAGTTTTACTTTGATTTTCTTGATTTACTCATCTTGTACTGAAGGTTTGTGCCTACCATATACTGTAATTGAGTCTTAAATATGTCAGAGCCGGGCACGGTGGTTCATGGCTGTAATCCCAGCACTTTGGGCAGCTGAGTTAAGTGGATCACCTGAGTTCAGGAGTTCCAGACCAGCCTGCCCAACATGGTGAAACCCCATTTCTGCTAAAAATACAAAAATTAGCCAGGTGTTGTGCCACGTGCCTGTGTCCCAGCTGCTTGGAAGGCTGAGGTAGGAGAATCGCTTGAACCCAGGAGGCAGAGGTTGCAGTGGGCCGAGATTGTGCCACTGCACTCCAGCCTGGGTGACAGAGCGAGACTCTGTCTCCAAATAAAGAAAAAAGAAAGAAAGAATCTTAAGTATGTCAGAGTGTGGTTATTATTATGCTGTATACCTATTATACGCTTGGCTTTGAAGGAGAGAGCACTTGGAAGCTTGAGCTTACATAATAATCATAATCTGTTCATTTGTCTGAGAAATTGTGAGTTGTTATGGTTTATTCTTTTTGACATTTGAGTATTCTTGCTCTCAGAGGTGCAGGATGTGTAGCATATAAACTTTAGTCAGAGATTATTTCAAATGGGAAAGGGAAGCTAGAGTCACTAAGAAGAAATAGGCTGGGCACAGTGGCTCATAACTATAATCCCAGCACTTTGAGAGGCTGAGGTGGGCAGATCAGTTGAGGCCAGGAGTTCGAGACTAGCCTGGCCAACGTGGCAGAACACTGTGTCTACTAAAAATGCAAACATTAACTGAGGGTGGTGGTGCACACCTATAGTCCCAGGTACTCAGGAGGCTGAAGTATGAGGATGGCTTGAACCTGAGAGGTGAAGGTTGCAGTGAACCAAGATCTCACCACTGCACTCCAGCCTGGCTGATAGAGGGAGACTGTCTCAAAAAAAAATAAATAAATAAAAAATAAAAATAAAATAAAATAAAATAAATAAATAAATAAGAAATAAATGCCAGCATTCTGTTTACAATAATACTTAGTGTAGTGGGAATGTGTGATCAATCTAATAGTCAATAGAACTACCCAGTGGTTGATGCTATATATAAAGTAGGAAATACGTACTTTTTTAATAATTGATTTAAAAAGTTTCTGCATTAAGCTTGCACTGTTTTATTTCACTCCATGTTTCAGTAAAAAT
Organism: Mandrillus leucophaeus; assembly: GCF_000951045.1. Taxonomy (NCBI): domain Eukaryota; kingdom Metazoa; phylum Chordata; class Mammalia; order Primates; family Cercopithecidae; genus Mandrillus; species Mandrillus leucophaeus. The sequence goes on from NW_012103921.1 coordinate 1,388,616, forward strand.
CACAGGACTTGTTTTTTATTTACAATATTATACTGTTGTTTGAATATTTAATGGGATTTCTGTTTTAAAATGTTTTAGTTGGTATAGTTATTAGATATTTTGTATTAACCTAGAATGGAAAATTAAAGTACATATCTTCTGATTCACTGCATGTAAATAGGACCTGACTTGGACACCATTTGAAATGTATTTTCCAGTAATCGCGCTGGCTATACATGGTCCCATACCTGCCCTTATCTCAACAGATGAATGGTATTCTTCTTTATTTATTCATTTATTCATTTATTTATTTATTTTTGAGACAGGATCTCACTCTGTTGCCCAGGCTGGAGCGCAGTCACATGATCTTGGCTCACTGCAACCTTCTCCTCCTAGGATGAAGCAGTCCTTCCACCTCACCCTCGCCAGTAGCTTGCACCACAGGCATGCACCACCATGCCTGGGTAATTTTAAAATTTTTTTTGCAGGGGTGGTGTCTCGCTGTGTTACCTAGGCTGGTCTTGAACTTCTAAGCTCAAGCAATCCTCTCACCTCGGCCTCCCAAAGTACTAGGATTACAGATGTGATCGCTGTGCCTTGGCCCCACAAATTGGTCATTTCTGATGGTTGCCTGGGCCTCAAAGCTTGAGTTCAGCATAGTGTTTTGGCACACTGCAAAGAATAAGTAAGAAAGTGTTTTTAAGTGGACACAACTATTCCACATGGGATGATGTTAGATTTTAAGAAGGAAAAAGTGGTTCCTCATTTCCTGTCAGATTGGCAGTTGCAATAGAAACAGAACCCTCATTGACATGAAGAGCCAATGTTTTCCTGTAGTAGAGGAATTATTTTCTTGTTTTATTTAATTATTTGTAGTATTTCTTGATTATATTCATGGGGGCTTTTTTTTTTTTTTTTTTTTTTTAATTTTTTTTTTTTTGTTCAAGCAGTTTCCAAGTCGCTGGCACTACAGGCGTGTGCCACCATGCTCAGCTAATTT
>NW_012103921.1:1389644-1392375 GCF_000951045.1 Mandrillus leucophaeus
TTGAGACGGAGTCTTGCTTTGTCGCCAGACTGGAGTGCAGTGGCGCAGTCTCGGCTCACTGCAAGCTCTGTCTCCTGGGTTCAAGCGATTCTTCTGCCTCAGTCTCCTGAGTTTTTGGGACTACGGGCACGTGCCACCACGCCCAGCTAATTTTTTGTATTTTTAGTAGAGACGGGGTTTCACCATGATGGCCAGGATGGTCTCAATCTCTTGACCTCGTGATCCTCCTGCCTTGGCCTGCCGTGGCATTTTGTTTTTAAATAACTTCTCTTGCTCTATGAGATGAGAAAAAATAGGTATTCTGTTTGGGCCTTTCTTACTCTCCCTCGATAATAAAATATAAAAATTTTTATTTTTTATTCACTGAAACATAAAAAAGGCATCATGTTTTGTGCAGACTGTTAAATGTTGATTTTAACATCTGTGTTGGATGGTTTTATATAGCTGTCTACCATTTATGAGTTTCATGTGGAATATACTGCCATATCATGTTTTCATTGTTTAGACAGCTCTACTTTGTCAAGTATTCTTTACAATTCAACAAGAAACAAGCAAGCATTTACAAATACATGTGCAAATATGTATTCGTCTGACAACCAATTAGTGAAATTGAGTCAATGCTCTTGAAACAAACTTGTTTGATATCAGGCTTTTGTGCTATAGTAATATTGTTGTTTTGACTACTTTCAAAATGTTTTTATCTGGATGTGGTGACTCGTGCCTCTAGTCCCAGCTACTTGGAAGGCTGAGGCAGGGGAAAATCACTTAAACCCAGGAGTTCTAGGCTGCAGTGAGCTATGATTGTGCCACTGTACTCCACTCTGGGCAACAGAGTGAGACCTGTTCTCTTAAAAAAATTTTTTTTTCAATTGTGGTAAAATACACATAAAATTTACCATCTTTCTGAGATCATTTGCTATAAAGGAATACCTAAATCTGGATTATTTGAAATAAAAAAGCTTTATTAGGCTTATGGTTCTGTAGGCTATACAAGAAGCATGTTGCCAGACCAACACCTGCTAAAAATAAGGGCCTCAGGAAGCTTCTACTCATGGCAAAAGGTGAGGGGGAGGTCTGTTCAGAAATCACATGATGAGAATGAGGTGACAGGCTCTTCTTAATAACCAGGTCTTAAGGGAACTCAGTGAGAACTCACTCCAACAAGGATGGCAGCAACTCATTCATGAGAGATCAACTCCCTTGATCCAAACACTTCCCATTAGACTCCAGCTCCAACTTTGGGGGTCACATTTCAATATGAGATTTGGAGGGGTCAGTATTCAACCATAGTACTACCTTAACCTTTTATCTATTTTATTTATTTATTATTTATTTTTTTGAGAAGGAGTCTAGCTCTCTTGCCCAGGCTGGAGTGCAGTGGCGTGATCTCTGCTCACTGCAACCTTCTCCTGCCTCAACCTCCCGAGTAGCTGGGATTACAGGTGCCCACCACCACTCCCAGCCAATTTTTGTATTTTTGGTAGAGACTGTGTTGGCCAGGCTGGTCTCGAACTCCTGACCTCATGATCCGCCCGCCTCGGCCTCCCAAAGTGCTAGGATTACAAGCGTGAGCCACCCTGCCCAGCCCACCTTAATCATTTTTAAGTTTATAGTTCCGTGGTATTAAGAACATTTACATTTGGCTGGGCACTTTGGCCCATACCTGTAATCCCAGCACTTTGGGATGTCAATACAGGGGCATTGATTGAGCCCAGGAATTTGAGACCAGTCTGGGTGACAGCAAGAACCTGTCTCTATAAAAGATTTTTTTAAAAAAATTACTGGGCGTGGTGGCACATACCTGTAGTCACAACTACTTGGGAGGCAGAGGTGGGAGGATCGCTTGAGCCTGGGAGATCAAGGCTGTGGTGAGCTATGATTATGCCACTGCACTCCATCCTGGGAAACAGAGTGAGACCTTGTCTCAGGGAAAAAAAAATATGTAACTATCAGCACTGTATATCTTCATACCTCTTTTCATCTTGCAAAACTGAAACTTTTTGTCCATTAAAGACAGATCTAGTGTTCCTTATCCAGAATGCTTGGGACCAGAAGAGTTTTGGATTTCAGATTTTTCTGAATTTTGGAGTTACGTTATTTACAGGTTCAGCATTTCTAGTCTGAAAATCTCAAGTGCTCCAATGAGGTTTTAAAATTTTTTTGTTTCATGCCAGCTCTCACAAATTTACAGATTTTGGAGCATTTGGATTAAGGATACTAAACTTCTAACTCCCCATTATCTCCTCTCCCCATCCCTTGCTAACGACAATTTTATTTTCTTTCTCTGTGATTTGCCATAGTGTAGGTACCTCGTAGAAGTGAAATCAAACAGTATTTGTTTTCTTGTGACTGGCTTATTTCACTTAGAATAATATCCTGAAAGCTCATCCATGTTGTAATGTGTGAGAATTCGCTGCTTTTTAAAGGATGAATAATACTTTTTTGTATGTGTTTGCCACATTTTGCTTGTCCATTCATCTGTCAGTGAACACTTGGGTTGCCCCCACCTTTTTAGCTATTGTGAATAATGCTGATATGAACATGGGTGTGGAAATATCTTCTTTTATTATTTATTTATTTATTTATTTATTTATTTATTTATTTGTTTGTAAATAAAACAGAGCCTCGCTCGCTCTTCCATTCATCTGTCAGTGAACACTTGGGTTGCCCCCACCTTTTTAGCTATTGTGAATAATGCTGATATGAACATGGGTGTGGAAATATCTTCTTT
>NW_012103921.1:1392425-1395606 GCF_000951045.1 Mandrillus leucophaeus
CCCCACCTTTTTAGCTATTGTGAATAATGCTGATATGAACATGGGTGTGGAAATATCTTCTTTTATTATTTATTTATTTATTTATTTATTTATTTATTTATTTATTTTTAAATGAGACAGAGCCTCGCTCTGTCACCCAGGCTGGAGTGCAGTGGCGTGATCTCGGCTCACTGCAACCTCTGCCTCCTGGGTTCAAGTAATTCTCCTGTCTTAGGTCCCCGAGTAGCTAGGACTACAGGCGCACACCACCACGCCTGGCTAATTTTTATATTTTTTAGTAGAGATGGAGTTTTACCACGTTGGTCACACTGGTCTTGAACTCCTGACCACCCGTCTTGGTCTCCCAAAGTGCTAGGATTACAGGCATGAGCCACTGTGCCCGGCCTTTTATTGTTTTTTTTAAGACAGGGTCTCATACTGTCACCCAGGCTGGAGTGCAGTGATGCAATCATGGCCTTGACCTTCTGGGCTCAGGTGATTTTCCCACTTCAACCTCTGGGGTAGCTGAGACTACAGGAGTACATCACCACACCCAACTAATTATTTATTTTTGGTAGAGTTGAGTATCACAATGTTAACCAAGTTGGTCTCCAATTCCTGGGCTCAAGTAATCCTTCCACCTCAGCCTCCCAAAGTGTTGGCATTACAGGTATGAGCCACCACACCTGGCCACAAATATCTTTTTTAAGAGTCTGCCTAATTTCTTCCCTTACTGCCTTTTGTTGTGCTTAGTTGAGTTTTTGTAGTGACACATTTTGATTTTCTTTTTGTTTCATTTTATGTGTAGTCTACGGAGTTTGTTTGGGATGATTATCAGAGGGATTTCATGTAAAATCATGAAGTTATAAATATGTATTTTAAGGTGATAACAATTTAACATCAGTTGGCTACAAAAACTGTACTTCTTTGCACCTCAGGCCCCTCCAACTTTGTCCCCTCCAACTTTGTTGTTGATACCACAAATCACATCTTTATATATTGTGTATGCCCTTAGATTTTTATGCTTTTGTCTAAAATCCTGTAAAAGAATAAAAACTAGACTTATGAACCAAAATTTTAATAATAGAGGCTTATATATTTGCCCGTGTATTTATCTTTGCTGGAGAACTTTATGTTTTCATATGGTTTTCAGTTACTGTCTAGTTCCTTTCTTCTCAATTTGAAGAATCTTTTGTCATTTCTTATAGGGCATGTCTTATGGTAATGAACTTTCTCAGCTTATTAATTTCATTAATTTGAAATTTGGGAATGTCTTAATTCTTCCCTCATTTTTGAATGGAGATTTTGTTGGATATAGAATTCTCATGTGATAAGGTGGTTGTTGTTTTTTTTTCCTTCCTTTCAGCATGTTGAATAATGTCATTCTACTACCTTCTGGTCTACAAGTTTCTGCTGATAATCTTATTGAGGATCCCTTGCTTGTCATGATTCGGTTTTATCTTGCTGCTCTCAATAGTCTAAGGTTAATAGTGTTTTACCTTAAAGAAGAAAAATTTGTATAGACAGGGTCTTGCTATGTTCCCCAGGCTGTTCTTGATCTCCTGTCTTGATCCCTCCAAAGTGATGCAATTATAAGCATGAACCACTGTACCTAGTCTGTCTTTTACTTTTCAGATTTTGAATGTGTGTTTCCATGTGGGTCTGTTTGGTTTTTTTCCTACATGGGGTTCATTGAGTATCTTGCTATCATATATCCATGTCTTCAAATGTGGAAAGTTTTCTCCCATTTTTTCTGAAATAATCCTGTTCCTTTTCGTCTCTCTTCTTCTGTAATGTGAATATTGATTTGCTTGATGGTGTCCCATAAGTCCCTTAGGTTCTGTTACCTTTTCTTTATTCTTTCTAATTTTTGCTTCTCAGACTGGATAATTTCAAATAACTTTCCTTTAAGTTCACTAATTCTTTGTTCTGTTATTAGAGCCTGCTTTTGTACTCTTCTAGTGAATTTTTCAATTCAGTTATTTTTTCAGCTCCAGAATTTGTTTCTTTTCTTCTTCCCCTTCCTCCCCCACCCTTTTTTAAAACTATTTGTATCTCTCTGTTGATATTCTCTATTTATATATCTTTTTTTTAATTTCATTTAGGTCTGTCCTCCCTCCCACCCTCTTTCTTTAGCTTATTGAGTGTATTTAGGACAGTTTAAAAGTCTTTGTCTAGAGGCCGGGCATGGTGGCTCATGCCTGTAATCCCAGCACTTTGGGAGACCGAGGCAGGCAGATCACTTGAGGTCAGGAGTTCGAGACCAGCCTGGCCAACATGGCAAAACTCCGTCTCTACTAAAAGTACTAAAATTAGCCAGGTGTGGTAGTGTGCGTCTGTTATCCTAGCTACTAGGGAGACTGAGGCAGGAGAATTGCTTGAACCCAGGGGACAGAGGTTGCAGTGAACCAACATTGTGCCACTGCACTCCAGCCAGGGTGACAGTGTGAGACTCCATACCAAAAAAAAAAGTGTTTGTCTGGAGCTGGAGGCCATTATACTAAGAGAACTAACACAGGAACTGAAAACCAAATACTGCATGTTGTCACTTACAAGTGGGAGCTAAACTTGAGTACACATGGATGCAAAGAAAGGAACAACAGACCTTGGGGCCTATTTGAGGATGGAGGGTGGGAGGAGTGTGAGAATCAAAAAATTGCCTACCAAGTACTGTGCTTGTTACCTGAGTGACAAAATATCTACACGCAACCCCTGTGATACACAATTTACCTATTTAACAAACCTGCACCTGCACTCCTGAACCTATAAGAGTTAAAAAGAAATAAAAACAAAATACCCCAGGAACTTGTCTTTAACTTTTGAACTGGGCCAGACAGCCACAATCACAACATCCTTGAAAACAACTGAATTTTGTCAGTGCTGCAATTCCTGATTAGCAACAACCAATAAACCATGGACACACGTACTATGCCAGTGCCTCCACCAGTGATAATTCTTTCAGAACAACAACTTGTTTTTGTTTGTGTTTTTTTTTAATTTTGAGATAGAGTCTCGCTTTGTCACCCAGGCTGGAGTGCAGTGGCATGACCTTGACTCACTGCAACCTCCACCTCCCAGGTTCAAGCAATTCTCTTGCCTCAGCTCCCAAGTAGCTGGGATTACAGGCACCCACCACCATGCCCAGCTAATTTTTATATTTGTAGTAGAGACAGGGTTTCACCATGTTGGCCAGGCTGGTCTC
>NW_012103921.1:1395656-1435443 GCF_000951045.1 Mandrillus leucophaeus
TCATATATCCATGTCTTCAAATGTGGAAAGTTTTCTCCCATTTTTTCTGAAATAATCCTGTTCCTTTTCGTCTCTCTTCTTCTGTAATGTGAATATTGATTTGCTTGATGGTGTCCCATAAGTCCCTTAGGTTCTGTTACCTTTTCTTTATTCTTTCTAATTTTTGCTTCTCAGACTGGATAATTTCAAATAACTTTCCTTTAAGTTCACTAATTCTTTGTTCTGTTATTAGAGCCTGCTTTTGTACTCTTCTAGTGAATTTTTCAATTCAGTTATTTTTTCAGCTCCAGAATTTGTTTCTTTTCTTCTTCCCCTTCCTCCCCCACCCTTTTTTAAAACTATTTGTATCTCTCTGTTGATATTCTCTATTTATATATCTTTTTTTTAATTTCATTTAGGTCTGTCCTCCCTCCCACCCTCTTTCTTTAGCTTATTGAGTGTATTTAGGACAGTTTAAAAGTCTTTGTCTAGAGGCCGGGCATGGTGGCTCATGCCTGTAATCCCAGCACTTTGGGAGACCGAGGCAGGCAGATCACTTGAGGTCAGGAGTTCGAGACCAGCCTGGCCAACATGGCAAAACTCCGTCTCTACTAAAAGTACTAAAATTAGCCAGGTGTGGTAGTGTGCGTCTGTTATCCTAGCTACTAGGGAGACTGAGGCAGGAGAATTGCTTGAACCCAGGGGACAGAGGTTGCAGTGAACCAACATTGTGCCACTGCACTCCAGCCAGGGTGACAGTGTGAGACTCCATACCAAAAAAAAAAGTGTTTGTCTGGAGCTGGAGGCCATTATACTAAGAGAACTAACACAGGAACTGAAAACCAAATACTGCATGTTGTCACTTACAAGTGGGAGCTAAACTTGAGTACACATGGATGCAAAGAAAGGAACAACAGACCTTGGGGCCTATTTGAGGATGGAGGGTGGGAGGAGTGTGAGAATCAAAAAATTGCCTACCAAGTACTGTGCTTGTTACCTGAGTGACAAAATATCTACACGCAACCCCTGTGATACACAATTTACCTATTTAACAAACCTGCACCTGCACTCCTGAACCTATAAGAGTTAAAAAGAAATAAAAACAAAATACCCCAGGAACTTGTCTTTAACTTTTGAACTGGGCCAGACAGCCACAATCACAACATCCTTGAAAACAACTGAATTTTGTCAGTGCTGCAATTCCTGATTAGCAACAACCAATAAACCATGGACACACGTACTATGCCAGTGCCTCCACCAGTGATAATTCTTTCAGAACAACAACTTGTTTTTGTTTGTGTTTTTTTTTAATTTTGAGATAGAGTCTCGCTTTGTCACCCAGGCTGGAGTGCAGTGGCATGACCTTGACTCACTGCAACCTCCACCTCCCAGGTTCAAGCAATTCTCTTGCCTCAGCTCCCAAGTAGCTGGGATTACAGGCACCCACCACCATGCCCAGCTAATTTTTATATTTGTAGTAGAGACAGGGTTTCACCATGTTGGCCAGGCTGGTCTCGAACTCCTGATCTCAGGTGATCTGCCCGCCTCAACCTCCCAAAGTGCTGAGATTACAGGCATGAGCTACTGTGCCCACCCGATTTCTATACTTTATGATATTTGTTGAAAGTTGAGCACTTAAATAGCCAGCTCTTCTAATCTTTGTGGACTGATTCCATGATGGGTAACATCAGGAGTATCAGCCTGGTGTGAAGGCTTAAGGTCCTGTAGACCTTTTCTGTGTGTGTGTATTCACTGGACCTATGTGAACACTTTTCCCCAGATCCCTGGGATGTATCAGTGCATTTAGGTGCCTTGATGTAAGAGTGGCATCTTAGATGTTCTGTCGTGTTCCTCTGCCATTTGTCTTTTGTCCCCCTAGCACTGGCAGGTCGGCAGCATCTCTGTAGCTCTCAACTCAGCCACTCTTCCCATCTGAACTTTGCATAAGGTGAAACAGAAATCAGTCCCATGAGCAGCCCCCAGACAAGCCAGAATGATGCAAACAAGTTCCACTCTTTTCCTTCTGTCATGATGGAGCTTCTTAGAATTAGTTGGATTCCTCCCACCTTGACATCAATGAGGAGGGATTGGAGCAAGGGTGACCTCTAAATATGCATACATATATACATTAAAAAATTTTTTTTCCTTGACTGCCTTAACAAATTATTGTTCTTTATTTTAATATTTAAAAGTTTTTTCTATATTGTTTTGAGTGTGACTTTTTCTTGATTGGGCATACTCAGTTGGCTGCTGCAGATTCTTAACTGCTTGAGAGAGTTTGTGTCTGGTTGAAATTATTACACAGATGAGTTGGCAGCTTCTTTCACCCTGTGACCCCTTCCCAAATTCTGCTGGCTTCCTTCCCTGAGGGCCCCTGTGAGGTATAGTCAGGGATAGCTTTCCTGGACTCTAGCTGGAGAATGTGAGTGCCTGCAAAGCTCTTCCTGCTACTGCTTCTACTTTCATATCCCACACTAAATCTGCTTCAGTTCTAGGTAAAGTTAAATCCTTCTGTAATCTGGATTTTCATTTTTATTCTGTGGGAATGTGTGTTCTGAGGCAGGTTTTCCTACTGTTACACTTGGGGAACTCACGATTTCTCACCTGTCTTGTGGAATTTGCAGCGGTGTGCTACTTCTTTCAGAGGATCTGTGGATTCTTTCTGTTTTCCCGATATGTTCCTGTGGGTGGTTCTTGGAGCAAAAGTCTATGGTGTGAATCTCCACGTTCTTCTGTCCATCCAAGTGGGAGCTGCAGGTTAATCCTGTCTCCCTGCTTTTTGTTGTTCTGGATGGGGAGCTTGGTCGTTCAGTCACAAAACTTTATTCTTTGTGAATCCTAGTGGCTTCTGTTCTCCAGTTCTCCAGGTTCTTAACTGGTTTCTTGAGTTTTTACAAAGGTACTTTGGTCAGTATGTTGTTCACTTGGTGTTTTCATGGGTTGATGTGGACCTGGATCATCGTAGTCTGTTGTCTTTCTGATGTCTTGTGTTTTTGAAGCAGATACACATGTTTTTGAAGCAAAAAGTGTCCTGCTTTATGAAACAGATATGCATCAATAGAATTTTTGCTGTTTCTCTTAATTCAAGCATTTTATTGCAGTGGGATTTGAAATGTGCACTAATTATACAGATTTGGGGAGAAAAGTTCTCATGAGGTTGCAGGTGCCTCTAAGCAATGTGAATGGGAAATCATTTTAGGGTCACAATAAAATAATGTGCCATACCTGTGGAAATATGGGATGGTAAAGGACTGTCCTGAAACCCTCAGGAATGAGAATGTTGGATTTTTTTTTTAAAGACAAAAACTTAAGGATAGATAATGTAAATGTTTAATAATTAAATAGCAAGAGGTAAAGGAGGAAAACTTGTAGTTCTAATATCAGTATAGGCCAGTGTTCTCAAACTTTTATACTTCAATATCCCTTTATACTCTTAAATAGAACTCTTTGGGGTTCTCAATACTATATGCATTATATCTACTAATAAAAATGTCTGCACATACCCATGTGTATAAGCATAGTTTATCATTCTTTCAAGTAAAATGGCATTGCATGAAAAAGTGGCTAGTTCAGTTTGTGACTCTAATGGTGGTACAGGTGCTTTTTCTTAGTACTACTAATTTACCTCAGAACTGTTTTATGTCTTCTCACTTGATCAACACGGTATACTAAAAAGGTGTGCTAAAGTTTATTAGTATATTGTTTTATTTATATAACTTCTTTAAATAACCAAATTATAGAGATGGAAGATAATATATTTGTGGTTGTCAAGGGAGAGGAGTGAGGCAGGAAGGAAGATGTTTGTGGCTATTAATAGGTAGGGTAATACCACAGATCCTTGTCAAGACATTTTTTGTATTTTGACTGTAATGGTGGTTATATGAATTTATACATGTAACAAAATTGCATAGAACTAAATATACACACAGATGTGTGTGCATGCATCTGTAGTAAAACTCAGGAAATCTGAATAAGGTTGGTGGATTGTATCGATGTGGTTTTTCTGGCTGTTGTACTGTACTGTAGTTAGATATTACCATTAGGGAAACTAGATGAAGAGTATATGGGATCTCTGTTTTATTTCTCAAATTCCATGTAAGTCTATAATTATTTCAACTTAAAAAGTGATACATTCTGTTAAAGAAGTGACATTCTTTTGTCAATTATCTATAGAATAGAAAAATTTAAAAGTTAAATAAAGTGACATTCTTAAGTACTGGCTCTTTTTTTTCCTTTAATTTTTTTTTAAGTTTAATTTGTCATGAAGGCTTAGGGATGAAGAATACAATGACTATCATTGCCTTGATTTTCACTAAGTATATATAAGATTTACTTAGTGAAATCTCAGATTTCCTGAGTATATATGTAAGATTTACTAGTAGCTACATCCACCTTGCTTTTCTGTCATTGTTGAAAATATCAGCCCAGGCCTGTAACATCTTAGTATTTATATTATGAAAATATTTCACCTCCCACACCTGCTTTAGTAGCATTACAGAGATGCCTAGGACACTGTGGACCACACTTTGATAATCAGTAGCTTACTGTTTTAGTCTTTATTAGCTGAGGAAAACAAGTGCTGTGCTTAAGACTGCGTAGGAAATTCAGTGATAGGTCTCTGCCACTGTCTCCAGTGTCTTATATTGTGATCTTGTTCGTTGGATATTGTTGTACTTCTATAAAAGTAGAGTCGCAGAAGTTTAGAGTGATATAAAATATAGAACTCGTAAAAGCAAAACATGGAAATTAACAGTTTTCTATACCTGTGCCGTGCAGTATGTTAGCCATGGGCTATATATATGGATATTTACATTCTAAGTGATTAAAATGTATATAAATACAATTTAAATGGAAATCAGTGGTTATAGAGTTTGTTTTTTGCAAGATGAAAAAGTTCTAGAGATCTGTTGTATTATGTGCATATAGTTTTTAACAGTATTGTATATTTAGTGGTTAAGATAGTAAATTTTGTTACATGTTTTCTTCTCTTTTCTTTTCTTTTTTTGTTTTGAGGCATAGTCTCCCGCTGTCACCCAGGCTGGAGTGCAGTGGCACCATCTTGGCTTACTGCAACCTTCGCCTCCTGGGTTCAAGTGGTTCTTCTGCCTCAGCCTCCTGAGTAGCTGGGACTACAGGCGTGAGCCACCATTCCCGGCTAATTTTTGTATATTGGCCAGGCTCTCGAACTCCTAGACCTCGTGGTCCGACTGCCTTGGCCTCCCAGAGTGCTGGGATTACAGGCATGAGCCACCGCGCCAGGCCTTGTTACATGTTTTCTACCACAAAATTTAAATTGAGTAAAATGCATTTAAATAAAAATTTATTTTTTCAGTTTCATCAGTCATATTTCAAGTGTTCAGTAGCCACATGTGGCTAATAGCTACCATTTTAGAGAGAGTAAATATGGAACATTTATAATTATCACAGAAAGTTCTATTTGCATTGGTTGTGTTGTGTAGCGCTTAAGAAGACAATTTTTGGCTGGATGGGGTGGCTCACGCCTGTAATCCCAGCGCTTTGGGAGGCCAAGGCAGGCGGTTCACAAGGTCAGGAGTTTGAGACCAGCCTGGCCAATATGGTAAAACCCCGTCTCTACTAAAAGTACAAAAATTAGCCAGACGTGGTGGCACGCACCTATAGTCCCAGCTACTTGGGAGGCTGAGGCAGAAGAATTGCTTGAACCTGGGAGGCAGAGGTTGCAGTGAGCTGAGATCGCACCATTGCACTCCATCCTGGGCGACAGAGCGAGACTCCGTCTCAAAAAAAAAAAAAAAGAAGAAGAAGAGGAAGAGAACAATTCTTAAGAGGTTGAAGGTACTTGGTCTAGACTTGAAGGTGCTATTTTTGTTACTCTGGCCAGATTTAAGTGTCAAACATTTGTTAGGTGGAAGAGTTTCTCTCTCTTAATTTGTACCCTATAATATCTACTAATGAGAATCAACGGGGCTGGATGTGGTGGCTCACGCCTATAATCCCAACACTTTGGGAGGCTGAGGCAGGAGGATTGTTTGAAGCCAGGAATTCAAGACCAGACTGGGCAACATTGGCAAGACCCTATCTCCACGAAAAATTTAAAAATTAGGCATTGTGTTATGTGCCTGTAGTCTTAGCACTTGGAGGCTGAGGCAGGAAGATTGCTTCAGCCCAGGAGGCTGAGGCTGCAGTGAGCTGTGTTGGTAGCACTGTACTTTAGTCTAGGTGACAGAACGAGACTGTGTCTCCAAGGATAAAAGAAGAAAAACGAATAAACACACTTATATATGCAAAAAGAGAAAGAAGTTTATAAAGAGAAATTTTAAAGCAGAATTAAGAACTTGTATGAATTAATAGGAATAGCCTATTTTTAAAACTTATTGGTATAGCTATGTAGTCTTATTCAGATTTTAAGTCTTTACCAGCTCTAAGATGATAGAGATAGATTTCCAGCCAGCCCCTTTACAATTTCAAATTTTTCATTCCAACATTGTAATCAATCTAGAATTTCTTTTGGTATAATGAGTTGAGGATGGTTAACCATCTTTCTTCTAAATGATTATTTAGTTTTCTCAACACAATTTATAAATTTTGGTATTTTTCTACTAATTTGAAATGTTTCTAATACCTTCTGCATATATGTGGGTTTATTTCAACATTCTCTGTATTACTCATTCCATATCATTAAATGTTCTTCTGTATCTTTTTTAATGACTGCAAAGGATTATACACTGTGGCTGAGTAAGTGCTTCTTACATCTATATTTCTTTATTGATTTAGTAATAAACTTCTTAAAGATTAAAAATAAGTATCCTGGGCACAGTGGCTCACGCCCATGATCCCAGCATTTTGGGAGGCTGAGCCAGGTGGATCACCTTAGGTCAGGAGTTTGGGACCAGCCTGACCAACATGGTGAAACCCCGTCTCTACTAAAAATACAAAAAATTAGCTGGGTGAGGTGGCGGGCGCCTGTAATCCCAGCTACTCGGGAGACTGAGGCAGGAGAAGTGCTTGGACCCAGGAGGGGGAGGTTGCAGTGAGCTGAGATTACGCCATTGTACTCCAGCCTGGGTGACAGAGTGAGACTCCATCTCAAAGAAAAAAAAAAAAAGATTAAAATAAGTGAAACAATCATCTGTCTTAGGCCTTATTTACGCACATAGCCTACAGCACAGTGTTTTCTTTGTGCTAGATTTCTGCTAATGCTGTTGATTTAATTTTTATTATCAAAAATTATTTAGAGCTCTATAAAACAGCAGACTTCCTACTGGATATTCTGGTTTGCTTTGTTTTTTGTTTGTTTGTTCGAGACAGGTTCTCACTCTGTTACCCAGGGTGAAGTACAGTGGCACAATTATAGCTCACTGCAGCCTCAACCTCCTGGGGTCAAGCGATCCTCTGACCTTGGCCTCCCAAAGTGGGATTACAGGCATGAGCCACTGCACCCAGCTTGCTTGGCATGTTTGTATTTCATGCAAGAGAAGCTGGAGGAGGACAGAGGTTTTCTTTATTAAATTTTTATTATAAAATAATCCTGCTGATCATTGGACATAATATAGAAGTATATGAAATAAAACCTATAAGTTGTATCCTGTACACTCTTTATAACTGTCTCTGAAGTAGTCAGTTTAAAATTTGCTACATATTTCTCTAAGACGTTTATCTTCCTTGGTTGATATATGTACTGTGTGCATATGTTTAGTTTTTAAAGTTAAGACAGAGTCTTTTTATACTTAAAAATTCTACAATTTGCTTTGTCACTTGATATTATTATGGACATCTTTCCATGGTGTATGTTGACTTTATTCATTTTAAAGATTATTCTATATTCTCTCAGTGACTAAGTACATAATTTCACCTTTTTTATATGTAGACATTTAGAATATTTCCAGTTTTTTTGTTTTTGAGTATTTTTTTTTTTCTTTTAGGAAGGGCCCATTGTGAATATATTCACAGAGTGAGTTCCCTGAAGTGGAATCATAGAATCAAAAGGATAAGCATATTTAAAATGTACTCGGTATTACCTTATAGATTTTTTTTTTTTTTTGAGATGAAGTTTTGCTTTTATCATCTAGGTTGGATTGCAGTGGTACGATCTTGTTTCACTGTAACCTCTGCCTCCCGAGTTCAAGCGATTGTCCTGTCTCAGCCTCCCAAGTAGGTGGGATTACAGGTGCCCACCACCATACCCAGCTAATTTTTGTATTTTTAGTAGAGACAGAGTTTCACCATGTTGACCAGGCTGGTCTTGAGCTCCTGACCTTAGGTGATCTGCCTGTCTCTACCTCCCAAAGTGCTAGGATTACAGGCATGAGCCACCACACCTGGCCCTTTATAGCTCTTTGAAAAGTTGGCAGCTTAGTTTTTTAGTCAGATTTATGTTTGTTCACATACAGCGTGTACAATACTGAGTTTAATCTTTATGGCAGAATTTAGTTTAGGTGATGGCAGAATCTTAAAACGAGAAATGGCATGTCATCTCTGACTTTATATAAAGTACTTATAATAGTACCTGAAACCTAGTAAAAGCTAAATAAATGTTTTATGTTATAATTATTTTTGTTAGCTTAAGTCCGTTGTACTGTATTGTGAAAATAGGAAATGTAGATTTATTTTTTCGCATGTCTGTGGTTTGAAAACCATCACGTCTGGAGTCTTGTTATATTTGATATGCTGTATTAGTTTGTTTTGTCTTATAATGGAATTCACCATTTCTACCTGTGGTTGACTGTCCAAATCACTGCTTTTAACATCATCATTAGGGATTTAAGGGTTATATATACACCATAAGGACTGTTGTAATTGGCTTTTCTTCAGTAACATTATTAATTTACATCGTTTGCTGGGTTTGCTGTCACTATTGCGTTCTTATCTCCCCCAATATAAAAAGTATTAAAAAAGGTTTATTGAAACATAAAATTAATAATGGAAATGAGAACAGATGTCTGTAACTCATCGACTTGGACAGTATACTGGATTGCAGTGTAAATTCTGTGTGTTCATCCATATATCCTTGGAGAAGTAAATCTTTGTGATGACTTTGAAATTACTTGAAAAGGGAAAGTACAAACAGAAGCTCTGATTATTATTGAAATGATTATTCATTGATCTGTCCCTAGTTTTCTATGCATTTGATGTGAAACATGGTCAAAGTATGTTCCCACTGAAACTTTTACATTATTTTTCAACAAAGCATGGTAGTAAATTAAGGAAATTATTCTAGAATAAATCATTAAATGAAGAGAAGAGATAAAAGAGTAGAGGCATCTTTTACAGTTGCACTGCTTACAGCAATGGTAGGTAACAAGTCATACCATTCCTAAGAAGTTTCTAAAGGCATCCACAGAGAATGGAAAAATGCTCTGAACGATCATTGAATGATCTATCAGCAAAATTTCTTTGTCATGTGCCTCTGTTAAGCATTCCATATTGCTAATGGTATAATGGCATACATTGTGACAGAACAATTACTTCTGTATGTGGCTGCATTAGAGATTGTGCTTTCCATTTGATGAAACTACTTGTGTACAGAGTCTGAATTAGCTCTTGGCATATGTACAAAGTAAATATGAGAAGAAGTACTTGATTATTATTTTTTTAGTCTTTTTAGAGTAGAAAGCCTAAGACATAAGAAAATAATTTTTTGTTTTTTTAGTAATCATTTTCAGAGCAAGGATATAATCTGGAAAAAGGCGCATTGGGAACATTGTTGACAGAGCCCCAGCCATATGTGTGATCAGGGAGGGTGTTCTTTCTGAACAGAAGAACTTCATCTTTGACTGCCAATTCACATATTGCATTTTCAGTTGGCTGTATGTTGCCTTATTTGGCTTGAGTGTTGAAAATATTGTTAAAATTTTGACTGAAGTCAAATAAGGTTGTCATGTATATTTTTAGCATGTTCAATGAAATACTATGGATTCCCTTTCTATTTCAATAGTACAACAACTATGAGAGAACAAAGTGTTCCTCTAATTGTTTGAAGTATAGAAAGAGGCAACATTTCTTTATGTTTTTGTAAGTGATATATTTCAATGTTATATTTAATATCTTGACATTTAGAAATTCCTGCTTCAGAATACCTCCAAATTAAATTAGTGTCAAAATATATCCTAAGATCAAAGAGCCCCATTACTGAGAAATGACCTTATGAATACTTGATTTTTTTTTAATTTAATGAAGAATGAAATTGGTGCTCTCTTTTAAAACTATATCCAAATTCTCTAATAGAAGTTGAAGAAATACTTTCCCTATCTCAGTGGAGCCAGAATTAATAAGAAATTCATTCCTCATGTTTTTTTAAGTTAAAATAGTCAGACTTGCAGCCTTTCAGATTTTGAATGTGATACATACACATAAATGTTGTGTCTGAAACAGTGCTGTAAATAATCGTTGATAAGAAAACTTTGAATAAGTTTTAGGTAGTGTTTGACCCATTTATTAATTATTTGATAGACATGAGATACTTTACTGCCATATTTTTAGGTTAGTGGCTAGATTTAGTAGAACTAGAGTAGGAAAGGAAATCAATCTGATGTTGAACCTTAGTGTCAGCTACAGAGATGGCTATATTAAGGTTACCATATTGAAAGATTGCCAGATAGCCTGTATGTCTAATATGAAGCCATTAATTTTGTTTTGTATGACTCATAAAGAAAAAGAAAAAGAAATTTTGCTTTGTTTTGTTATTTGGAAGGTATGATGAATCCTGTCAAATATTTCCTTTAAAATTGGTGATCCGGCTAAACATTAAATGGTCAACAGATGCTAATACTTTCCAGATATATTATTTACTTTGTTTTCTTAGGTAAGATACTTCAATTTTTCAGTCCTTGGTTTCCTCATTCATAGCTGTGGGATAGTGGTAAATAAAGGTGCTTTGGGAATATTTTACTTTTTCTCATTTAATCTTCACAAACTGCCTTGAGAGGTATGTGTGTTGTTCCTGTTTACATTCATGGGAAGGATAAATGAGTTGCCCAAACTAACAACGGTATTCAGTAGCAATTGTTAGGATTTCAGTCCAAGTCTTGTGAGTATATGTCCATTGTTCTTGGTGGCATTTCATTTTAAATACGTTACAAGCATTTTTTAAAAAAAATATTGAATAGCACACAGTTTAATAGTAACAATTGGGCCGGGCGCGGTGGCTCAAGCCTGTAATCCCAGCACTTTGGGAGGCCGAGACGGGGCGCATCACGAGGTCAGGAGATCGAGACCATCCTGGCTAACACGGTGAAACCCCGTCTCTACTAAAAAATGCAAAAAAACTAGCCGGGCGTGGTGGCGGGCGCCTGTACTCCCAGCTACTCGGGAGGCTGAGGCAGGAGAATGGCGTAAACCCGGGAGGCGGAGCTTGCAGTGAGCCGAGGTCGGGCCACTGCACTCCAGCCTGGGTGACAGAGTGAGACTCTGTCTCAAAAAAAAAAAAAAAAAAAAAAAAAAAAAAAAAAGTAACAATTGGCATGGATTTGCAATGAAAAGCTTATGTTTTTATTTTCAGAAAATATATGGTAAATTAGCCGTGTGTATTACATTATCACTTATTCTAAGGTTTTGTATAAGGTTCTTATTGGTTATTGATTTTTATGGGATCATTTAAAAGGATTAAGGTATGTAAGTCTTGGCAAGATTACAGCAATATGTAACAGTTAACTGTGTAGACTGCTAATTGTGGCTCTGAGATGTCTTCTTCAAGGAAAGCACACCATAGCAAAAGCAAGTGTTCTCATCCATCCATGTTTGATATTGTTTGTGGTTTGGGCTATCCATTTCAGAACTAGATGAATTCACAGTAGGTCCTCTTTGCATTGATAATTTCAAATAATTGTACCTAGTGTTTCCTTCATCTTTTTGTGCTGCCACAATTGTGTATATGAATGTTCTGGTTGATGCTCTCAGGAGCGTCAACAATGCTGAATAGAGAGGTAACCACCAGATTCTTACTAGGTCTTGCTTTCCTTCTAACCATGATGATGAGGCATGATAAGGCAATTTACATTGGCAAATTTGAAATCATTGATGATCAGAGAGCAGGGAAAAATTGTTGGGAACCTCACAGGCAGGTTAAATAAGTGTGGAGTGATCAGCCTGAGATATGATGTGCAACTCAAAGATCTAGAAAAAAATGGCAGAATAATCTGCTCTCATCCTGTCGGTTTTGTTTCATTGCACTTACAACCTTACCTGGCATCAGAGACCTTGAAGAGGCAAGGTGAAACACACAGGAGGGAAAGTTCTGGGATGCTTTTTCTAGCAACATAATACATACTTGTAAATAAAATGCCTTAATGCACAAAAAAAGAAAAATGATTACACCTAGATTTTGGGTTGGTGATGTCCTTTTATCAGGAGATTTATGGTAACTTAAAAAGTGTTGCACTAGCTGGTAAGGAAGCTCTTGCCTGTAGTTCCAGCTGCTGAAGAGGATGAGGCGAGAGGCTCTCTTGAGCCCAGGAGTTCGAGACCAGCCTGGGCAAATACCAAGACTCTGTCTCTTAAAAAAAATTAAAAAGTTGTTTGGGCGCTTTGGGAAGCCAAGGCAGGAGTATTTCTTGAGGCCTGGAGTTTGAGCCCAGCCTTGGCAACAAAGTGAGACCCTGTCTCTGCAAAAAGAAAAAAGAAAGAAAGATAAAAAATTAGTCCAGCACAGTACTGTGTGCCTGTAGTCCCAGCTACTCCAGAGGCTGAGGTGGGAGGATCCACTTAAAACCATGAGTTTGAGGCTGCACCAAGCCATGATTGCACCATTGCACTGTAGCCCAGGTGACAGAGCGAGACCCCAGTTCATTAATTAAAGGAAAAAAAAAAAAAGGAACTGCACTTGATTTTGAGTTACTGGATATTGTGATAAAGTTAAATTGTTAAAAAGTAGAACTGTAAACCACATTAATAACCACTTCTATAAACTTTTATAAAACATCTTGAACTTGAATTGCCATGCCATCTTTTTTCAAAATATTATGTTGTTCTTGCCATTCTTTGACAGACGCCTTATCCCTCTGGACAGAATGCAGGTCCAACCACGCTGGTATACCCTCAAGCCCCTCAGACAATGAATTCACAACCTCAAACCCGTTCTCCGGTAAGTAAGCAGAAGCTTGTAGCAAATTACATTCTCTACCTGTGTTTGTGTGTGTAGTGGCTTGGGTTTCTTTGCCAAATATTTTTACTGGATTTTGGAAGTTTCTTCCAAAGATGATTTATTATTACGACTACTACTATTATTTGTTAGCTTTGTATTTTCAGACCTTACCTGTAGCAATAATTAAATTTATTGAGAAAAAGAAGAGGTGGAGCTTTTAGCCCCCCACCCCCTTTTAATACTTTTCTATAGCATGATTTTTAAGTCTGGTTGCATTCAAGTTTACTTTATTTTAGCTGATAATTTTTGTTAGTTGTACTGTTCAAAATTCAGGTAAGAATAAAGTACAATGATTTTAGGAGTAAATTGAATTTCACTAATTAAATTCTCAAATCCCAGTGGTTTGAGGAAGCAGGACTTTTCAATCAGTGTTATTAGGTCTGTTCTCACCATTTGACGGTGTGGGTATGTGCATGACATATACCAGTGAGTGTATTCATTTATTCAAATGGTAAATAAATTGTGATACAAATGTAAATGCTATCATCCTCTTTTTTCATCCTTTACATGAATTGCAGTAAGTACTGCCAAGACTGAGAATTTACACAAGGTTCATCCTTTGTTTCACAAAAGTATACAGTGGCTTCAGCTCTCCATTCCTTAGAACATCGTTTCCTGCCCTGCATGATTAACTTTGGCTAGAAGGTGCTTCTGTAACATCTCACATTGTGTATCTCACATCCCTCTTTGTACCTCAGCTCTGTATATTCTTCAGAATACAGGAATTTCTTTTTGTTCTCTGCCCCTGCTTTTTTGCCTGGAGTGCAGGAATACCTCATTGCATTAGCTCCTATTCATTTCGTTTTATGCATGAATTTATAATTGTTTAAATGTACCAAAGACTTACTCAAAGAACTAGGAGAGCATAGTCTGCACCAAAATGTAATCTCTTTCTTATCCTTTTTCTATTTTCCTTTTCCCTGTTGCCCTGTTCTCCAACAGCTGTTCTTAGATCCTGGTTCTCCCCAGTGGGTGGAGGAACCATTCTAAAGAGGTGGGACTTTGGTCCTAGTTGCCTGTTTGCTTGTCTCTTTTTTTGCTGAAATAGTCAATAAGATGTCTGATACAGGTTTTGTTATGAGAGTGGTTCAGGGATGTGTACACTTGACTACTTGGGTCTGAGATCTCACCAGATCAATTTAGGTAGGCCCTGGTTCTAATAATTAAACATGGAACATTATGGTAAGCTCCTATTGCAAAGAATTCTTTGGCCCTCTTTCTCTATGCCCCCACCCCTCTTTTCTGATTATCAAAAAAGAAAATGAATTAAATTTACATGGTTAGAACTGGCGCAGAACCTGACTGAAGAGCTGCATCTCTAAACCAGTTTTTTTGACAGCCCAGCAGAACAGTGCCAATACATTGCACAGACAACTGGAAGAGGAGGAAGGTTTTGGAACAGACTCCCGTTTACAGGTCCTTGGCTGGAAGAGGCTGGATAAAATACTGCATTGTAAGCAATATAACAAACTGTACTTCTTGCAGGCAGTGGTGCCTCTGGCACTTAATATTTTTGACCACATCCATTTATTGGCTGATGAACAGAAATGCATTGATTGCTTCCTCTCTGAAAGTTCAACCTAGCATGGCAGTTTCTGCCAGGCATAGTGGGGAAAAGAATAACAAATTGGGTGGGTGTTCTCTATTGGGAATTAGTCAGGAAGAATTTGGGGGTTTAGATTTTTCTTTATTTTAAACTTGAAGTGAGATATCCCTTTCAGATAAATTTGAATTTAAAAGATAAATATCAAGGCTTCTTTTTACTCCCTTTCAATTTTATAATTGAATATTAAGGAGGAAATTGTCTGTAGTTGTCAGCCATTTTTCTGTGGTCATAAACTCTTCAGATACTATTCTCTATACAGTTTTTGCCATCTGCTCTGCTAGTGACCATTACCCACCCCATTACTAAAAACCACACACATAACATTCCATTACATACCCTAAAACAAGTGCAAGACTAGCAGACTCCAGACTACTCTTGCTTCTTGTTTTAGGTTTGATTTTCTTTATTTTGTTATGGGTTTTTTGTTGTTGTTGCCGTTGTGTTTTTTGTTTTGTTTTGTTTTGTTTTTTTGGCGCTGGGAGGGTGAAGTTGGGGTCTGAAATTTGGCACGATTGCATTTTCTGTTTACATCCCAAGTTGTCATAGTCTAGTCTCATCCATCTCATAGCTGTCCCAACTGGTGAGGAGAGGTAAGCTGTTACATTAAGGAAGGGCCTCTTCCTGTGGCTTTGTAGAGCAGCTAAAGCTTACTCCATTCTATTTCTGCATTAATAGGCCATTGGCAATTGCACAGTTTTAGGCTTTTCTGTTCTTCCCTGGACAGCTGCCTTTGCAATCCAACTGGCTTCAAATGGCCTCCCTCCCTCCTTCAGGTTATCTTTGTGCCTGTCTTTCTACTTGATGCTTAGAATCTTAGTTAAATTCATAATATGGAAAGAAAATCTTTTTTAAAAGTAATAAAAACACTGATAAGCTATCTGTTCCATTTTCTCGTTTTACTGGAACTTTTAAACAGTGTTAGTTGTTGTTGTTGTTGTTGTTGTTGTTGTTTTTAATAGCCTGTCTAAAGTAGTGAAGCTATTAAATACTTAATTTGGAGAGGGAGACAGTTTGGCTTTTGTAGTAACTCTAACCATTGGTTATTTTTATAATTTGTGGTATTGTGTCAAAATTATATCAGTGTTATGTTGGCCATGCTCAGTTACCAACTGTGCATTGAAGGGGTGAGTAAGTAGGTGGGTGGCATTAACATTGGATGCAAGTTCACAGAAGGCCGCTTTCCTTTATATCTACAGTCCTCACCATCTTAAAGACCCTTCTTTAACAAAAAGGAAAGAAAAAAGAAAGAAAAATTTCTATTTTTAACATGAGCCAGCAGCGACTACAGTTTGTTCTGTTGCTTACAGCTACCCATAGGATTAAGACTATTGTCATTTCAAATGAAAAACTCAATAGCCAATGGTGACTAGTGCAAAATAGACTAGGGTACTTTCCTAGGGCACTTTCTACTAACTTAAGTTGGGATTTTCTTTCTTGCTTTTGTTTTTATATATGTGTAATTTTATAAGATACTCTTCTTGTTCATAGAAAGTTCTCTTTTGACTGGAACATTCAAACTGTACAAAGTTTAGCTTTTATTTTAGAGCCTTGAAAATGGGACATTTTCTGTGGAACAGTGATAAGACAGGTACTGCCATACTCAGGTTAATTTTGTAACATGGCCCCTCTCTTCCAGTTTCTTCAAAAGTGTCAGGAAGAAACATTTCATGCTCCACTCCCGACTTTCATACCACATGCCTGGTATTGCCTATTCTTGTCCATAGTAGAAGTATGATGTTTTCTTCTCCTAATTGGAAAACTGAAAATGTAAGACCTCGGTTTCTTTGAAGAGAAAATTTTCTGCAAGAACTGTAGCTGCCAGTTATCATCATTCTGAAAAGCTGTATTATATTGATTAGCCAAATATGATGGCTGACCTAACATAACCCAACCTTATAGGTCATTAATGTACTTTTCATTACTTGAACAACAGGTGACATTTTAGCTTCTGAGGTGAATTCTTGACAGAGATGTTTTCAGCTGTCTCCTACATTGTGGCCGTGTGTTCTACTGTAATTTGTTGAAATTTTAAAATATGAACTAATGGTAGTTGGGGAACTAATTCCAAATGTTTTGCAAATCAGTATTGCACATAACTTAAATGCTGATCATGAGAGATTGTTTCTTAATCGTCAATCTAATTCATCTGTAGTGTTAAGCTGACAGAAGGAAGTCTCTATAGAGGAAATAAGACAGCCAAAGACATATATTTTAGCTCCTTAAATATATTAGATAAAAACCCTGTATATGGTTTACATTAAACACTGCTTTCTAAATATTTTCTTTTACTATTGAAGAGGATGGTTAACATTACAATAGCTAATGTATTAGTATCCAGAATATGGCTCTACATACCCCAATATTTTTGTCTGTTCCTTTCAATTAAAATGTATTCAAACCCAAATTTGGCCGGGTGAATTATTTGATCCTAGAGGTTTAGCAGTTAAAATTCACATAGGTGAAAAAACTTTTTCTTTTATTCTAAGTTAGTGGAAGGGTTGGAATATATATTAGCCACTTTCAAGTACTCAGTGATTTAGCTGAGGAATTACATTTCTTTATGTAATTTCTTATGTAGTAAGTGCTTTATTCTTAAATAACAATAGGTACATATACACAGTGCTTTGCTGTTGTCTATAGTAATTAAGAGATTTGACTTATTTACTCTTTTTTCTTCTCAAGCCTATAAGAATACCACTTGGATTAATCATGTTAGAGACTGATGTTCTTTACTAGCTGTTTGCCTTGACATGCCTTGTATTAAACTATACTAGTTAACTGCATTTAAACTTAAGTGTGTGTGTGTGTGTGTGTGTGTGTGTGTAAAGTCATAAAAAATTTTTCTTTAACTCTTAAGAAATTAAGGTATTGAAACTTCCATTTCATGGATAAGATATCCCATTTAACTTAAGAAAATTTGCAATTAATCCTTTTACATTTTTTACTTCCTGCTGGACTTTGTAATTATCTCCTGGTTAGGTCTTGTAATGTAAAAACTTTCTCATTTCCTCCAGCTGTATCAGTTACATACAGCATACTTGATTTTCACGTTTGTCTTAATATAACCACTTAATTTTTCAAACTTTCTTTTGCCTTATTTTAGGGTTGTTGTTTTTTAAAAAAATAGTCCTATTAGAGAGTACCTTACATGCCTAACAGCATAGCCTGTTTCTCTCCCAGCTGATAAATGACAAACTGTTCTGATAGTGGTGTTAACCTGTTGAACCTTAGTACCTGTCTGTCACTGTCCTGCAGCAAAGCTTTGACTGTTTTGTGTGTTGTTTTTTATTTCCCCGCTGTGGGTTTTTTTCTTTTGGCATATTGTGTGAAATTTTGGTTTTTGTTGTGGTGTTTCTGACTCTTTGTGCCTTTCCTTTTGTGTTTGTTTTCCCTCCTTTTCTCAGTTTGCAGCGGGGCCTCGACCTCCCCATCATCAGGTACTGTACCCTTGCCCCTTCACTATCACCCTTAACTAATAGGTGGGGGCTTTAGTAGCTGCTGACTCTTAGAATGCTGCCATCCCATAGAACTACTCAAATTACTCATTTCAAGAGTAGCTTTTATCTGATCTAATTCAACTTTCTTTGTCCTTCATTAATCTCACTGCATTTTGTTATTAACAAATCCGTTTGCCTCTGTTTATGGCACATTTAAAAAATGCTACGTTCTTTTTTCTTGCCAAACAAAGATTGTTTTTAAATTTTACAATTTTGAAAAATTGAGATATTAAGTGTTTATAGATTTTGTGGATATTTGTAGTAAGTTAAATTTAACTGAATGAAGCAGGCAGCATTCTATGGGTTTTCTGTTAACATTCTGATATAACCTGTATTGATGTGTATAAAATAGCATTAGTATTTCTAAAACTACTTAAACTCAGTTACTAACTTAGATCTAGTAATAAATTGATTAAAAATAGTGTACATCCATTTGCTGGATAGAATTATTTTTATACTTAGGACACAGAGAAAATAGATACCTTAATTAATTTAAATAACTTTATCCTATTGGTTTTCTAAATGAAATAATTGTATAAAGCAAAATTTCAAAAGTATGTATGTGAACACTGTCATTTAGTAGGAATCTGTTTAGAGGTGGCAAGACAGAAAGACTCTCAGGGTTCTCCCTCCAACCCCCAATAGCTTTTTATGAGGTATTCTGAAACATTTTCTTCTGCTGAAAGAGCTTCGGTTTAGAATCTGTTCATATTACAAGCTTTACTATTTAACCAGCTGGTTAGGCAAATCTTTTTCTGCATCTTTGTTTCCTCCTATGTAAAATGGAGTTAATATCTCTGCCATAGAAATAGTGTAAGCATTTGACACAAAACAAGCAGTCAGTAAGTGGTAGCTGTCTTTAATATGATTGTTATGGAACAAAGTATGGTTGGATAAAGTAAATACTACCAGTATTTGCCTGTGTTATCATATTTAGAATTCTTATTACTGAGTTAGTGGATATTGTTTAGTTGAAGGCTTCCATTGTCTTGAGTGATTTAATACCTGACTCTATTTCTCAAAATGTAGTCCTTCCAATCTGGAGACTGTAAAGGCAAAGCAAATCTGAGTTATTAAAGGTACTTTGCAGGAGGATGGGTACATGAGGTGAATGGCTATTGTTTGGGTTTCATAATGAAATAAAACCTTGGGGTATTTTTTTTTTTAATTCAGAGATAGTGTTGTAAAGTATTAATACTTTAAGATGGACTTTGCCATCAGCTAGACCTAGGTTTGATTCTTCCATATTATAACCGAGGGTTCTTGGATAAATCATTTACTGCTCTCCACCTTAGTTTTCTCACCTGTAAAATGGAGACAGTAATACCATGTTGAAACTATTATGGGCGGGGCACAGTGGCTCACGCCTGTAATCCCAGCACTTTGGGAGGCCGAGGCGGGTGGATCATGAGGTCAGGAGATTGAGACCATCCTTGCTAACACGGTGAAACCCCCTCTCCACTAAAAATACAAAAAATTAGCCGGGCGTGGTGGCGAGCGCCTGTAGTCCCAGCTACTCAGGAGGCTGAGGCAGGAGAATGGCATGAACCCGGGAGGCGGAGCTTGCAGTGAGCTGAGACCGCGCCACTGCACTCTAGCCTGGGTGACAGAGTGAGACTCCGTCTCAAAAAAAGGAAACTATTATGAAAAGTAAATGAGATAATGAAAATAAAATGATTATCAGGGTGTTTGGCACATAGTAACTAGGACATATGATTAATATTATGACTACTAATAATAAAAATACTAGTTTCTTGTGTGAAAGAGTGTTTATAATTTTATTTAAAAATTTAGTCCAGGGCCATAGAGGCATGGCTTAAATTTTAATCCAGGGACAAGGCAAATACTCCTAAAAGAGAGAGACATTGGGGATCTTTGCTCAAGAAGCAGAGTGAAAAGAAACTATTTGTGAAATAACTGCAAAAGGAATTAGGGCGAAAATGTTTTCTGAGCTCCTTTATGTAAGGCACCTGTTAATTTCTTTGTTCACATGCTTGTGTTTTTCAAACCTTGGTTTATTTCGTAAGTCATTTCAGATAGCTTAAGGTAAACTATAAGTAGAAGGAATTAACATTACCATTGGCCACAGTTATTTTGTTGGATTTTCTACTCTGTAGATTGATGGAATGATGAGTGAATTCTGAAACAAAAACAATATTGCTTAATAGGCCAGGTATGGTTGCTCACGCCTGTAATCCCAACACCTTGGGAGGCTGAGGTGGGTGAATCACTTGAGGTCAGGAGTTCAAGACCAGCCTGGCCAACATGGTGAAACCCCGTCTGTACTAAAAATGCAAAAATTAGCCGGGCATGGTGGCAGGCACCTGTAATCCCAGTTACTTGGGAGGCTGAGGCAGGAGATCACTTGAACCTGGGAGGCGGAGGTTGCAGTGAGCCAAGATCATACCTGCACTCCAGCCTGGGCGACAGAGCGAGACTCCATCTCAAAACACAAAAACAAACAAACAAAAAAGATCCAGATTACTAAATAGCCTGGGCATTTCTTATTAAGACTAGTAACTCTTTTAAAGACTGTTGATCAAAAAATTTAGGTTCTTAATGAAAATAGCACAAACTTTAAGGTTGTGTTTCTGCTACTTGTGTTCGATAATAGTGGTTCTAAAATTAGGATACTGTATTTAAGCATTTGTAATGAGCCTTGGGAAATTCTGTTTTCTAAGAACACTTTTTTATGAGCTTTAAAGTTATGTGGTACTTTTTGTCTTTCTTTAATTCCAACAATTGGGGAAAATGTTCAGAAATCTCTGTGAGAAAGGATTGATTTCAGCCCACATTTTCGTGTGCAGTATGACTCAGTAAAGAGCAGATTAGTCGTTTAGCTGTATGATAATTCTCATGAATTTATGGCTAGTTTTGATTATTTTAAAAATAGAAGTATAGGCCAGATACGGTATTTGATGCCTGCAGTCCCAGCACTTTGGGAGGCTGAGGCAGGTGGATCACTTGAGCCCAGGAGTTAGAGATCAGCCTCAGTAACATGGTGATACCTCATCTCTACAAAACAAAAATATAAATACAGAAATTAGTTGGGCGTGGTGGTGCATGCCTGTAGTCCCAGCTACTCTGGGAGGCTGAGGTAGGAGAATCATCTGAGCCCACGTGGTCAAGGTTGCAGTGAGGTGTGATTGTGCCACTGTACTCTAGCCTGGGTGAAAGAGTGAGACCTTGTCTCAAAAGGAAAAAAAATATTATAAATGTTTATTATATTATTTACTTATTACCAAGAAAAATAATTATTGTTTAACAATAGTTCTTGGAGGTGAGTTCCTAAGATGCAGCATAAACCCAGAGGAATGATTTTTAATTCAGAAAATTCAGGTAGCTGGCACTTTTTTCTTTGTTATCCTTTTTTTCCTTGAACACCAGTTAAATTCTTTTCATGATATCACAGATAATTGAATAAGGGTGTCTGTACCCTTGCCTCAGGCAGCAACAGTAATTACCTTGAATAGAGGAGGAGAAAGACATGGGGTTGAAAGTGGCATAGCTGAGCAGAGCTAACTGAACCGGCATTATGTATGGTATAGCATCCACAGGAGATGTGGGGTCAGTTTAGTTTGTTTCACTACAGAATAGGTATTGGCATGTGAGTGGGATAAGGAGTTATCAAAACTGCCCTATATAATACAATTAATTTAGTATCCTTTGGGCTCTAAATGCCAGTAGAATTTCCCTAGTGACAATTAGAAAACAAAGCAAAACAAAACAAAAACACCACTGTACATTTCCATGAAAGTGACAGCATTTCCCATTTGAGAATCGCTTACTGAATCTGTATTTCACAGTATCTTCTCTTCAAATCTAAAGTCAGGTAGCACCTAAACCCTGAAAGATTTACAGAGGAGTTGCTCATAATACAAAACAAGACATAGAGACTTGCATAATGAAATGCAAGCTGTTGGAGGAAACAAACATTGAGTGGTATACAGAGAATATGCTTTTAAAGGGAAAACCCTCATGTTCTGGGATATTTTGGATTTGACATGCTTAAGACTTAAAGTGGAATTGAAGGCACAAATGATTTTTTCGTCTGTGGTAATTTGCTTTGGCCAGTGAATAGATTTCTTTTTTGTCCTTTATTGCATTATTCATCAGTGGCTACCTTTCTGATCATTTTACATGCTTTCATGCTTTGATCTCAATTTATTTTTTGAAGGAATTTGTTGTTGGATGATGTTTTTAATGATTGTTGTTTCTAAACTCCAATAGCAAATATAGTAATTTTTTGTTGATTCTTAGTAAAAATTGCAAAGTATGTTCTACAGCTGTTGCAAAAAACTATGTAATTATTTAGGTAGGCTTTTTGGAATTAATTGCTTGTAAAAAGAAAACATCACCCAGTTTAGTAATCTAGAATTTAAATATTTTTTTCTGTATAAGATAGAGTTAACCTGAATTCAAGTAAACAAAAAATAACAAGATTTTAAATGATAAACGTTTTCTTTGTTCTTAATGAAATCAAGAAACTGCTTTGAGTGTATTTTTTGGAACCTCTTTTATTTAGAAGGTCTTGTAACTCTGTTTGGAGGGCTAGAGCTCTTTTTGAGTCCACACAAATCAAATGCACCATGCTGCAGTTAGGATTATTTCAGCCCCATCGCCTTCCTAATATTACTATTAGTTTTTGTCTTTTGTGGAGATTCTTCAGATTGTTGAGGATGTGCTATTCTTTTGGCATTTTATAAACTGAAGAGCTTTTAGAATTACAGTTTTCTTCAAAGATAAAACGAGAAATGCTAAGTCATTTTATATGCAAAACACTCTTGGCTTTAGAAATATGTCAACTATTTTTGTACTGATGCTTGAAAATCCCAAGGTAATTAGAAACTGAAAGAACAGAAAGTACACACAGAATTATAGCAAGTCACTTGGTATAATTTGGATTCTGGCTTGTGTTGTTTAAGTATTTGGTCATTAAAATCTGTGTAGTTCTGGTTTAAAGTTACTTAGGTTCCTGTCCTTATTTTACTTTTGGGTTTCACAATAGAGATTAAGTGTTGGTTATATACTATGACTAAGTAGTCTTTTCATTATGGAAAAGATCAGGGAAATGGTATTTTAAAGTGTTCATAGGACAAAACACTGTAGTTTTTTGATACATGATTTTAGTTCACATACTTTTCACAAACGCTGAAAAATATGCTGTATTCAAAGCAGTAGAATTTAGCATAAACAAATAATGAGCTTCATAAAACCAGCATATGCTAGCAGCAGCAGCAGGAGGAGGAGTATGTGCCATCAAGAAATGTCTTACTTGGTGGCAAGCATTGAAATTGTGCATGTTTTCCTGTTGTGGTTTGGTTCTTTTTGTGAAAAAAGAAACTTTTGAAAAGAACAGCTGATTTATGTAGATTTCTTTTTCATTGTGATCCCTAAAGGTTTCTTTACTGAAAGTTTGTGGTGTTATATTCCTAGACGAGATATATTTGTTTTACTATAGGCAATTTATTAGGTTTGGAAAGTAAAATAAATGAAGGCTTGGGCTTGCCTCTGGGACCAGACCTGGTGCAACAGAATTAAATTGATATGAATAACAAGCCATCTCAAGCATCTATACAGCCTTAAACCTCTTAAATTATGATCTTATGAACTATTTGTTTTTTGGAGCTTGATACAAGTGAGGGGTAGCTTTAAAACTGGTATCTCATTCACAAGGAGTTGTATAGTAGCAGCATAAATAGTGAAGAAAATATATATTGGGAGTCAGTAAAACTGGGATTCAGTTTCAGCTTCACTGCAAATTATCTTTGGGTGTCAGGTTTCTCATCTTCAAAATGGGAAAAATATGCTCATAAATGATATAAGATTGAGATGATTTATAATAACTGTACCTATTTCCTATGGGTGTTGTGAGGATAAAGTACCTGCCTATCACAGTGTCTGAAATGTAGTAAGTCCTTGGTGTCAGTTTCCTTTAGCAGTGAGACCGCCTGCCTTTCCCCCTTTTCCCCAGCTATTTTTTAGCATGAATGAAGTATTTTATAATGATGCTCATTTCCAAGACTCTCCCTTATGATCTGACAGAACACCTCCTGTTCCTGACATAAACCTCTAGGGTAGCACTGTGTAATAGAGTTTCTATGATGATGAAAATGTTCTGTACTTGTGCTTTTCACTGCTGTAGCTGTACTAGCTATACATGGCTATTGAGCACTTTAAATGTGGCTAATGCAGCTAAATAACTGAATTTTTTTTTTTTTTTTGGGAGACAGAGCCTCACTCTGTCACCTAGGCTGGAGTGCAGTGGCAGGATCTCAGCTCTCTGCAACCTCCACCTCCCAGGTTCAAGTGATTTTTGTGCCTTGGCCACCTCAGTAGCTGGAAATACAGGTGTGAGCTACCACGCCCTACTAATTTTTGTATTTTTTGTAGAGGCAGGATTTTGCCATGTTGGCCAGGCTGATCTTGAGCTCCTGACCTCAAGCGATCCACCCACCTTAGCCTCCCAAAGTGCTGGGATTAAAGGCGTGAGCCACCGTGCTTGACCCAGAACTGAATTTTTGATATAAGTAGTCAAGTATGACTTGTGGCTACTGTATTGAACAACTTAGCTCTAGGGCTTACATATCCCGATTCTTAGTGAAACCTAAATTATATAATATTGACCACATGCAGGGAAATATAGAAAAAATTTGGAATGGAATAATCTTTGTTATAAATTATCATGGATCAACAGATTATCAAATTGACACCTGAGTCAAATTCCATTATGTGGACTCTTTAAAGCTTGTCCCTTTATAACTTGCCAGCAAATCATATCACTGTTCTTCAAGAGTACTTTAGACTTTTAAAAGATACTCACCAAGGAAATTCCTAATTGCAGATGTTAGTTTTTAATCTTATAGTAGGCTAAACTGTATACTGCATAACACTAGAGATTTCAGAAGCATATTTTGTATTGCTTTGCAAGTTAGTAAATATAGGCATGCCTCGGCGATATTGCTGACTTGTTTTCAGACCACGACAATCAAGCAAATACTACAATAAAGTAAGTCACGTGAATTTTTTGGTTTCCCAGTGTATGTATGTTATGTTTCCACTATGCTGTAGTCTGCTAACTGAACAGTAGAATTATGTGTAAGAAAATGATGTACATATAGTAATTAAATACTTTCTGTTTTTTTGAGACAGAGTCTTGCTCAGTTGCCCAGGCTGGAGTACAGTGGTATGATCTCAGCTCATTGCAACCTCTGCCTCCTGGGTTCAAGCAATTCTGCCTCAGCCTCCCAAGTAGCTGGGATTACAGGCGCGTGCTGCTACGCTGGCTAATTTTTGTATTTCTGGTAGAGACGGGGTTTCACCATGTTGGCCAGGCTGGTCTTGAACTCCTGACCTCATGATCTGCCCACCTTGGCCTCCTAAAGTGCTAGGATTACAGGTGTGTGCCACCACGCCTGGCCGGTAATTAAATACTTTCTGGCTAAAAAATGCTAATGATTATCTGAGTCTTCAGTGAGTTGTAATCTTTTTGCTGGTGAAGCGTCTTCAGTGTAGGTGGGTGCTTACTGATCAGGGTAGTGGTTGCTGAGGATTGAGGTGGCTGTGGCAATTTCTTGATATAAAACAAAGTTTGCCACATTGATGGACTCTTTTTTTTTTTTTTTTTTTTTTTTAATTTATTTGTTTTTGAGATGGAGTCTTGCTGTGTCACCCAGGCTGGAGTGCAGTGGCATAATCTCTGCTCACTGCAACCTCCACCTCCTGGGTTCAAGTGATTCTCCTGCATCAGCCCCCTGAGTAGCTGGGACTATAGGCACATGCCACCATATCCGGCTAATTTTTTGTGTTTTTAGTAGAGCTGAGGTTTCACCCTATTGGCTAGACTGCTCTCAAACTCCTGACCGCAAGTGATCTGCCCACATTGGCCTCCCAAAGTGCTGGGATTACAGGCGTGAGCTACTGCACCCAGCCAATGGACTCTTATTTTCATGAAAGATTTCTCTGCAACATGTGATGCTGTTTAACAGCATTTTACGCAGAGTAGAACTTATTTTATCATTGGAATCAATCTCAAACTCTGCTGCTGCTTTATCACCTAGGTTTATG
Source organism: Mandrillus leucophaeus (assembly GCF_000951045.1). Taxonomy (NCBI): domain Eukaryota; kingdom Metazoa; phylum Chordata; class Mammalia; order Primates; family Cercopithecidae; genus Mandrillus; species Mandrillus leucophaeus. The sequence goes on from NW_012103921.1 coordinate 1,421,923, forward strand.
TAATATTCTAAATCTTTTATTGTCCTTTCAACAGTGTTCACAGCTCCTTACAGGAGTAGATTCCATCTCAGGAAATCACTTTGTTTTTGCTCCTCCATATGAAACCAGTCCTCATTTGTTCAAGTTTTATCATGAGATTGTCATGATAAAGTCAGTCACATCTTCGGGCTCTACTTTTTTTTTTTCTTTTTTTTTTTTTGAGATGGCGTTTCGCTCTTGTTGTCCAGGCTGCAGTGCAGTGGCGCCTTCTCGGCTCACTGCAACCTCCACCTCCCAGGTTCAAGTGATTCTCCTGGCTCACCCTCCCAAGTAGCTAGGATTACAGACATTCGCCACCATGCCCAGCTAATTTTTTGCATTTTTAGTAGAGATGGGGTTTCACCATATTGGGCAGGCTGGTCTCAAACTCCTGACCTCAGGTGATCCACCCGCCTCGACTTCCCGAAGTGTTGGAATTACAGGCGTGAGCCACTGCTCCCGGCCCAGGTGCTACTTCTAATTCTAGTTCTCTTGCTATTTCCACTATATCAGCACTTACTTCTTCCACTGAAGTCTTGAATACTTCGTAGTCATCCATGAGTATTGGAATCAGCTTCTTCCAAATGCTTGTTAATGTTGATATTTTGGCCTTCTCCCATGAATCACAAATGTTTTTTCCTTTCCCTTCCTTTCCCTTCCCTTCCCTGCCCTGCCCTGCCCTGCCCTGCCCTGCCCTGCCCTGCCCTGCCCTTTCCTTCCCTGCCCTGCTCTGCCCTACCCTACCCTACGCTACCCTACCCTACGTCAGCCTCCTAAGTAGCTGGGACTCCAGTCGTACACCACTGCATCCAGGAATGTTATTAATGGCATCAGCAATGGTGAATCCTTTCCAGGAAGTTTTTAATGTAGTTTGCCCAGAACCATCAGAGAAATCAGTATGTATGGCAGCTGTAGCCTTACAAAATATACTTCTTAAATAATAAGACTTGAAAATCAAAACAAATCCTTGATCCATAGGCTGCAGAGTAGATGTGTTAGCAGGCATGAAAGCAACATTTATCTCTGTATACATCTCCCTCAGAGCTCTTGGGTGACTAGGTGTTTTCCCAGCAAGCAGTAATATTTTGAAAGGAATCTAAGCTCTCTACAATGGCCTTAAAATAGCCAGTAACCCATGCTGCCAACAGATGTGCTATCATTCTGGCTTTGTTGTTTTATTTATAGGGCATAGTCTGAGTAGATTTAGCATATTTCTTAAGGGCCCTAGGATTTTCCAGATAGTAAATAAGTACTGGCTTCAAATTAAAGTCACCAACTATATTAGCACCTAAAAGTCGAGTCAGCCTGTTGAAGCTTTGAAGCTTTGATGCTAGGCATTGACTTCTCACTAGCTATGAAAGTCCTAGTTATAGAGAAGTCAATGCATGACATCTTGTTTCAATAGATGGCTGTTTCATCTACACTTCATGTGTAGGCACTTTCATCAGTTATCTTGGCTGGATCTTCTGGATAACTTGAAGCAGTTTCTCCATAAGCACTTGCTGCTTCACCTTGCACTTTTATGTTATGGAGACAGCTGCTTTCATTAAACCTCATGAGCTAACCTTTGCTAGCTTCAAACTTTTCTTCTGTGGCTTTCTTACCTCTCAGCCTTCATAGAATTGAAATGAGAGTTAGGAGTTTGCTTTGGATTACATTTTGGCTTAAGGGAATGTTGTGGCTGGTTTGATCTTCTGTCCAAACTGCTCTCACTTTCTCCATAACAGCAATAAGGCTGTTTTGCTTTCTTATCATTTGTGTGTTCACTGGAGAGTAGCACTTTAAATTTCCTCCAAGAACTTATTCTTTGCATTTACAACTTGGCTTTTGAAGTAGCTTTCAGCCTATTTCAGCTTTTAACATGCTTTCCTCACTAAGTTTAGTCATTTATAGTTTTTATTTAAAGTGAGAAATGTGGCACAAGACCACATAGAGGCCACTGTTCAGTTATTAATTTCGATATAATGGCCTAACTTCAATATTATTGTGTCTGCTGAATAGGAAGGTCTAAGGAGAGGAGAAAGATGGGAGTGGCAGGGGACAATAGACATAGGTGGAGCAGTTAGAACACACACGACTGTCTTAAGTTTACTATCTTCTATGGGTGCAGTTCATGGTGCTCCCAGTTACAGTGATAACATAAAAGGTCAGTGATCACACATCACCATAACAGATACAATAATAATTTAAAAAATTGAAATATTGCAGAGAATTTCTGTTATATAATTTATTAGGTGTTTTTGTCTTTTTGTGCTTTTACTGAGCAAAGTCATGAAAAATGATATTTCATAATTACCAGCACGTTCAAACACCATTTGTTAGACATTTTTGATGAGGAAGCTTTGGGTAGTGATATGAATTATTGCATCTTTAGAAGGATTTTTCGAGAGGAAACATTTTTTCTTCTGGCTTCTAGAGTGTTTCTGGGAAAGTAAGCAATTATAAGTATACTAAATCCAGCCTCTGTTTTAAAAGTATCCTATCTTGTTGGATCTGCCCAAAATACTACCTCAAATGAGAGTTTTCACCTTCCTCTGCCATCCTCCTGGCGTGTTAATAAATCCTTGAAAGATGAAAGAATTAAAACAGATTGAAATGAAGTTTAGGAGGTGAATTTTATGTTGTGCATGCATGGCTCTCTTTTCTCTGCCTAGCTCTTTGCAGCATTTTTATCAGTTACTTGGATAAGTGACATTTATGTCAGGTTTTCTAATGATTATGTAGTTTGACATTGTCATGCAATTGGTACAGTCTGAAACGATGGGTTGTTTAGCCAGATAAGTTTTCAAAGTTACCAACTACAAAATCCTCTATATGAGCTTCAAAACACAATTGTAAGAGTACACACTGAAGTGAAGAACATGGCTTATTTAGCCAGGTTATGTATAAAGAGGATTTAAATGCTTTAAATGAGTGTCAGTACCAATCAGTAGTAAAATATGGTTGACAAAAGTGCTCCTGTGGTTCTTGGTTTCATTAATGGAATTGGAGCTGGCAGGAATCAGAGAGGTATATTGCCCTTTCACTCAGGAACAAATTTTTTTTGGTGAGTGCCAAGTACATTCTGGGCAGACCCCACCTCGTTACCTTTGTGTTGGAACAAGATTGAAAGAAAAGATCAAGCTGGTTTGGGAATTAGAAATCTTGGTTGGAGAGACAGGATGCTAGGAGAGGGTTATGATTGGCTTGAAACAAAAAATAGTGGTGTGAAAATTGGCAGTAATGGCCCAGGCACGGTGGCTCATGCCTTTATAATCCCAGCACTTTGGGAGGCCAAGGTGGATGAAATTGGCAGTAATGGCAATGTTCACATGACTTAGTGGTCTGTCACTTACGGGGAAGGATTAGACTTCTTTGTGGTTTTAGGAAGGGACGTGAGACAAGTGGATAGGTGATACAGGGAGAAAAATTGGGGGTCAGTAGAAGGAAGAGTTTTACAGTGTTAGAACTCCATTTAATTTTGAAAAGAATTTGTATCTTAAGTTGCTAAAGTTTCATATCCCCAGTGGTATATTGTAAAAGATATTCAGACTTTAAGTGGATGGTGAGACTAAATGGCTCCTTCCATTCAGGAGAGTTTGACTCTTAATGATTGTTCATCACTCAGCTGAGAAGGAAAGAAATTTGAAGGATTGCAAGCAGTTTGGAAAAGCCCATGTATATATTCCTTTTAATAACCTGTGGTTTATTGCTATGCTTGCCCAACTGAGAATCTGAATTTCTTGCATTACTATTAAATTTAATTATGCATTTGTAATTGAATGGTTCGGGAGGAGTACAAAAAGGAGTTTTTTTTTTTTTTTTTTTTTTTTTTTTTTTTGCATTTCTAGTTACTACGGCTTTTCTAGAATCTCTCCTGGTGCGCGTGTGTGTGTGTGTGTAAGTGATCCGTACTTTTACATGGAAAACACAAGCTCCAGATGGACTGTTGTTCTAAAAAGTATTAATGCAGTGAAGTTGAGCAAAAGTAAGTCTGTAACATGGTATGCCAAGGATATGCTTTTCGCACATGAACAAGTTGCAGTCACTTTTTGGGAGACAGAGAATTAGAGTTGTGTAGGTAGAAGAAATTTGTTTTCTTGAATGATAAGCATGTATTTTGTGAAGTAACTTGATGGAAAATTTTTCTTACTAGGAATCAGTTATGGTTGAGGGACATGCCACCCATTAGTGTAGTTGGATAAAGGTCGTGCCACATCCCTTCAGCATTTGTAAAGAAAAGATTTCTGCTGGTTTGTTTAAAAATATGGGGGTATTCCATTTCATGAGAGGTAGTATGTGTAACAGTTAAAAGTACATGTCTATAACCTGACTGTGTTTTAGTTACAGATGGCGGGGGACTTTCAGCGAGTTATTTAATCTCCCTGTTCCTCAGTTTTTACATGTATCTTACGACCTGTTAATAATAGTACTTGCCTTCAAGGTCATTTGTGAGCATGAGTTAATATATATATGTTGACCGGGCATGGTAGCTCACACCTGCAATCCCAGCACTTTGGGAGGCCAAGGCGGGCAGATCACGAGGTCAGGAGATCGAGACCATCTTGGCTAACACGGTGAAACCCTGTCTGTACTAAAAAGACAAAAATTTAGCTGGGCGTCGTGGCGGGCGCCTGTAGTCCCAGCTACTCAAGAGGTTGAGGCAGGAGAATCACTTGAACCTGGGAGGTGGAGGTTGCAGTGAGCCGACATCATGCCACTGCACTTCAGCCTGGCGACAGAGCAAGATTCTGTCTCAAAAAAAAAAAAAAGTATGTATATATATGTGTGTGTGTGTGTATATGTGTGTATATATATGTAAAATGCTTAGGTTGGTGCTTTATAAATACATTTCTCTTTAGCTTCAAATCTGAATTCTTAGTGTATAAAAATTAGTATATTGGCCGGGCACAGTGGCTCATGCTTGTAATCCCAGCACTTTGGTGGAGGCCAGGGTGGGTGGATCAGAAGGTCAGGTATTCCAGACCAGCCTAGCCAATATGGTAAAACCCCGTCTGTACTAAAAATACAAAAATTAACCAGGCATGGTGGCAGGCGCCTATAGTCCCAGCTAGTCAGGAGGCTGAGGCAGGAGAATCGCTTGAACCCAGGATGTGGAGGTTGCAGTGAGCCAAGATCATGCCCCTGCACTCCAGTCTAGGCGGGAGAGTAAGACTCCATCTCCAAAAAACAAACAAACAAACAAAAAAACCAAAAAAAATTATTATATCAATATAACCACATATTTAATGGCTTTTTGGTTCAGCTATGTATTAATATTAGGAATATTATTAGAAACACTTTTTACTTGAAAGTCACTGAGGAAAATAGTTTCATACTGTTCAGAAACCTTGAATAAGATGTAACCTCAGTTATTCTGGACCGGCTAGTTAAAAGTTTCATCAGAACAACTGGAAAATAGGGTAAGAAAAGATTTCACATACAGACTGTTAAAATTTTTGGAAAACATTGCCCGTATCTATTTTTCTTACTCTGCATAAGTTAATGGATTAGTTTTCTTTCTCCTCTCCTTACCAACCCCGTAACACCCTATTTATTCTGTCAACATAGAGTATTTTAATATTATTTCATGATAATGTTACCATAATAGATGATCACCTGTGTTCATTTGATATGCCCTTTATCTTGGCTGGGCTGCCCTCTACAGTTGATTTCAAAGGATCTTTCAGTATGAAGATTTTACCCTCTGCCTGTGTTATTTAGTGATGCCCAATAAGTTGAACAGATAATGAGTGTTCTCTGCTTGAGGCTTGTATCATTTTTGTGGCTCCTGATATTAGCTACATTATAAAAATACTTAAGTTTGTTCCTGAAATGGTGTTCACAGATCACATGCATTGATGCATAATAGATTCTCTCTGCTTCGTAATTAGGAGAAATGCAGTCCAGTATTGGGAGGTTTACTGCTTTATTGTTCCTGCCAAAAAAAAAAAATGTTGTCACCAAAACTGTGTCAGTGGAGATAACTAGAAGATGGTTCCTGTAGTTGTAGTGCAGCCCAGGTTCCTATGTTACCAACTTTGCCTCCTGTGCTTTCTTTTCATCTCCATCACCTACTCTCTGTGGCCTGCCCCTTTGGTTTCCCCCATTTATTCCATTCTCCTGCTATACTTTTCTGGCTGTTGTTTTTCTGTGACTTAATTTCTTTAGGGCCTTCTTTGCCCTGGGATATGAAGGCTGAATGGGGATGAGCCTTGGACACTAGATCCCAGTTCTTCCTTTTGAGCACAAGATGAAGTTACTTATACCATCTCTGGGTAGCTTGATGCCTAAGAGTAGGACAGAATAGACCAGAGTGGGCCCAAAGGTCGAAGCTTGGCTTTATTTGGACTGATAGCAACAAATATTTTGCTGCTTTATTTATTTTGGTGCAAGACCATATTTTAAGATTGTTATTATAGTTCTCCATTTTAGAGCTATAAGTGCCCTCTTATGTACCTGATTAGTTAAAAAGAGCGAGCAAGTCTCTGTCATGAAGAGTCTAATATATATTGAAAAGTTTATTTCTTAGGACTTTTACAAAAATAACAAATGACACAGATGGCGAGTAGATCATAGAGATGCTAGACAATGCCAGATCATGAAATGGGTGCTAATGAGATCCAAGAGTAGGAACCAGTAATCACACAACTATACTTGTGCCACCAAGCAGACATTTCCTTGCACACTGCTGTAACTTGTGGCTATTAATAATAGTCGAGGATTTTTGCCACTGGATTTCAGTTAAATGTGACTTGATTCTTTGATTCTATGTGTGATTAAATTCTCAAGTGAAGAACTGTCATTTTGATTTTCTAGTCTTCTTTCTTCTCCTATTATTACTAAATAGAAAGATACTTTTGTTGAGCTGCATGCTATGTCCTGTCCCTTCCAACTGATCTGTAAGCTTTTCCATTGGCTTTCTTTCTGTTTCCTGCTGCTTTCTTGCTTCATATTTGAAGGGAGGATTCAGACCTATCCAGGTAACAAACTACTGGTTCTGCATGGCCTCTTTATAACTCAGTCTGCTTACTATTATTACATTGAGATTGATTGCTAATGAATGGATACATTCACATTAGAAATTTACTATTGGTATATTGTTTCAAGGCTTTTAAGCCTGCAGTGAAAATTATAAATAACTACAGATACTGGTTGCCATTTTGAGAAATTTGAACTCTACTCATTCTAGTCCATTCTTAGGCCTATCTAGATTGTCCACTTTTATTATAAACTATTTTAGAAGGCTCAGTTTAGTATAGGATTGTGCCACCTTTTGGAGAGGAAAAAAACTGCTTAGTTCAGCATGTGACAACCCTACAGATGGTTTAATTTAGCTTGACCCTGATGGACTGGGTAAATATTTTATGATCAAAGAGATTCCTTCTTGTTCTAAGTATTTTATAAATTACTTGAGCAGCCGTCTTTTAGGAGACTACTTTTAATTTTTAATGAGTTGGTAATGAACCAACTCTTTATCAGAGTCAGTTCTTTTATATAATAGAGAAATATCAGCTACCCCTTTTGTTATACTTTATTATACATGTATGTGTATATATATACAGTATGTGTATATACATATATGTATGCATCTATACATATGTATATATACAGTCAGGTCGAAACTATCCTACTGTTTTGAAATATGTGATAATACTGATAAGAGCTCGCCCTCGTATGGTGTATTTTTGGAAATCCAGCAATAGGTAATTTATTCTTTTTATGCATATTGTATTTGTAATTCAAGTTGACCAGATTTTTATTAGTGAAGAAAAGGAGACAGTAAAATTTATATATTCCCCTTTGTAAAAAAAAAAAAAAGAAAAAAAAAGAAAGAAAAAAAAAATTTTTTTTTTTCTCCCCTTCCCAGTTTTTCCAGAGGCCTCAAATACAGCCTCCTAGAGCTACCATCCCGAACAGCAGTCCATCCATTCGTCCTGGTGCACAGACACCCACTGCAGTGTACCAGGCTAATCAGCACATCATGATGGTTAACCATCTGCCCATGCCGTACCCAGTGCCCCAGGGGCCTCAGTACTGTATACCACAGGTAAAGTATCTTTGAGGCCTAGGTGGTCCAGCAGTAGAGTGGGAATTAACCCAGATTCTCATCAGAGGGAGCTGGGAGGATGAATTATGGCATTAGTTTTTGGTGACATGTGAACTGTTTTGTTGGTTACAAATTAGCCCTTTTGTGATTTTTTCATTATGCTGTGTGAAGATATTTCTACATCTATTTACTTAAATTTTTAAAAAATGACAGAGAAATTGTTTTTATCTACTTGCTTTCTCCCTTCCACTCACCACAACCAACTGCTCTAAAATGGGCTCAGTGATTATGCTGTTCCTGAAATCCTTTAATGTCATTGAAAAGTTATCAGCCTGAGATTATTTTACAGTGAGCTGATGTCTGCCTGTGTGCTGATATGTTGTATGGCTTTACTAAGCTGCACCTTTCTCGTCATTCTCATTGTATCTTGATGGCAAGCAAGCATTTTGAATGTGTTTGACCCAATGGCTTTACCTCATTTAAATGATTCTCTTACACAGAGAACTTTACTTTCTGTAGTAAGCTACTTTCTTCTTCTTATTATTTTATTATGGTTTTTGGTCCCAGAGACTGTATTATTTATATGTTCATACTTTCTCTTTTCTAGTACCGTCATAGTGGCCCTCCTTATGTTGGGCCCCCACAACAATATCCAGTTCAACCACCGGGGCCAGGTCCTTTTTATCCTGGACCAGGACCTGGGGACTTCCCCAATGCTTATGGTAAGTAGCAAAAGTCAAGACATTTCTGCCAGTTTTTTGTGTTTATTTGATTTTGTTGCTTGGTGGGTCAGTTTATACAATGAGGTTTAGTGGTAAGAAGGATTTTTAAATAACATGCTGCTAACAGTTCTTTCTTGAAAGCTACTTTTTTTTTTCCCCTCCCCAGAAATGGGAGTCTCATTATGTTAGGCTGGTCTTCAACTCCTGGGTTCAAGCACTCATCCTGCCTTAGCTTCCCAAGTAGCTGGAACTACAGGCACATGCCAGTCTGCCCAGCTTTAAAAGTAGTTTCTTGGCTGGGCGCGGTGGTTTATGCCTGTAATTCCAGCACTTTGGGAGGCCAAGGTGGGCTTGGAGATTGAGACCATCCTGGCTAACACGGTGAAACCCCATCTCTACTAAAAATACAAAAAATTAGCCGGGCGTGGTGGCAGGCACCTGTAGTCCCAGCTACTCGGGAGGCTGAGGCAGGAGAATGGCGTGAACCCAGGAGGCAGAGCTTGCAGTGAGCTGAGATCGCGCCACTGCACTCCAGCCTAGGTGGCAGAGTGAGACTCCGTCTCAAAAAAAAAAAAAAAAAGAAAAGGTACTTTTTAGATGGTGGCTTACAAGAAAAGTATTATAGAAATATATTTAGTTAATGACACCTTCTTTACAAGCTGATAATTCTACTGGAAAGAATCATGTTTCAGAGTTCTGACATCTTCCACCAGTTCACTGTTACCTAGATTTTTACTGGAGTTTTGCCAATGGCATGAATATACCTTATCTTCCTTTCACAATTTCTTTTTCTCCAAATATTTCCCACCACTTTCCACCTTAAAGATTTTGTTAATGTATTTCTTACTAGAATGCAATTTCCATGAAAGTAGAGATTTTTGTTTTGTTCACTGCTATATCCCCAGCCCCTAGAACAGTGACTGGCAGGCACATGGAGAATATACATGCCATAACTGAATATAACTCAGTGAACCTGTGGTTCTCTGCAAAATTGTGGTAAGATCTATGGCATGGGGGAGGTTTTGGGTATTAGTTCCAATGAAAATGCCTTGAAAAATTAAAAGTGTTTTTTATTTAGAGAGAGCTGGGTTGCCAAGATTATATTTGGCATATGCGCCAATGCTGAACTAAAAATGATAAAAATTACTTACTTCATTTAACAAATTTTTACTGCGTATTACATTTCTTTTATTCCATGGAAGGTGAATAATAAGGGATAAAATTAGTAGATAGTAGAAAAATTAAATTTTGAGGTTCAGTAAGTATTGATCTGTTATATTACCAACAAAGCAAAAACGTATTAAATAATCTTAATGTAACATGGTAACTTATCCATTAACCAGTTTCCTAAAATTGGGATTGTCTCAGTTAAGATTACAGCAGAATTGATTTGATTCAAGTAGTCCAAGAAGGTTTTTCTTCAGTTTTGAGGTGAAATAGGCAAAGCAACCAAATGTTCCACGGCTTTACTTCTTTTAGAGAAGGGAAAAGCTTTCTGTTACCTTGGTTGATAATTGTCTTGGGAAACTGCTATTTCAAAGTGATATGCAGTAGTCTTCACTTATCCTCAGGGAATACATTCCAAGACCTCCAATGGATGTCTGAAATCTGAGATAGTACGCTATATATACCATGGGTTTTTTTGTTTTGTTTTGTTTTTAATCTGATAAAAGGGCTGCTAAGTGACTAATTGGCATATAGCATATACAGCATGGATACACTGGATAAAGGGATGATTCACATCCCTGGTGACATGAAGCAGGACAGTGCAAGATTTTATCATGCTATTCAGAATGGCTTGCAATTTAAATCTTATGAATTGTTAATTTCTGGAATCTTTTGTTTTAATATTTTCAGACCATGATTGACTGCAGGTAACTGAAAGTGCAGATAAGGGATTAATACTGCATTTTATATAACCTTACTAAATGGCTCAAATATGTTTATTTAACTCAGCTTTATTAAGTTGTATCATGACTATGAAATTTGATATTTTCAGAACAGTAATGTGTTACATATATGTGAGTTTTAAAGTTACACTATATATGTATATATCACCCAATTTTCGACCGCATATTGCAAGTGCTGTTGAATATTCCTTGTGTAATCCTTGGGCTTACCTTTGTCACCATTTTTATGTAATTTTAGTGCCTTTATTCTAGGTCCTTATTCTGAAAACTTAAATCCAAGTAATAATTTTTAAGAGTAACAATGGGCCGGGCGCGGTGGCTCACGCCTGTAATCCCAGCACTTTGGGAGGCCAAGGCGGGCGAATCACAAGGTCAGGAGATCGAGACCACAGTGAAACCCCGTCTCTACTAAAAATACAAAAAATTAGCCGGGCGTGGTGGCAGGCGCCTGTAGTCCCAGCTACTCAGGAGGCTGAGGCAGGAGAATGGCGTGAACCTAGGAGGTGGAGGTTGCAGTGAGTCGCCACTGCACTCCAGCCTGGGTGACAGAGCGAGACTCTGTCTCCAAAAAAAAAAAAACAAAAAACGGATTGTTACTATCTACAAGTTTTTAATAGAAAATGGATTATTATTCAGCATAAACATGCTAAAATGGACAGTATCTCCCTTTAATTTCTGTGTTGCAAAGGGAATACAATTAGTCTTCTAATTTACAAAATCATTTTTAAAGATGTCTTACTGAATTGTAACCTGCTTTTTACTTAGCGATTATGCAAATCACTTTACTCAGAAAATGTCATCATTAAATTTCCTGCTGTAAGTCTGTGCCAGCCCTCTTTATTGCTGTTAATACTGTTGTATAATATGTATAGAGACAGTAATGATGAGTTTACTGGTAGGGACATAATGTGCAGATTTGAATATACAATATTATAACATTTTGACTTTATTTCTATTAGATATATACCATTTTTATTCATTTTTATGAAAAAGTAGTATATTGAGGTATAATTGTATCTCAGATATTACTGATGTCTGTTCCCTTTCATAGATATGCTTTCTTCCCCAGTAAATTCTCATGCAGATCCAGTAGACATCAAGTGGTCAGTTTATCATGTAGATTAAAATATTAGTTTCTCTAGTTTTCTTAATATTAGAAAAACAATTTTAAAATATTTCATTATGAAAGAAAGTAAATTAATGATAAAAATTTACATAAGCTGGGCATAGTGGCTCACGCCTGTAATCCCAGCACTTTGGGAGGCCAAGGTAGGTGGATCACGAGGTCAGGAGTTTGAGATCAGCCTGGCCAACATGATGAAACCCTGTCTCTACTTAAAATACAAAAATTAGCTGGTTGTGGTAGCGGACACCTGTAGTCCCAGCTACTTCGGAGGCCGAGGCAGAAGAATTGCTTGAACCCAGGAAGCGGAGGTTGCAGTGAGCGGAGATCATGCCACTGCACTCCAGCCTGGGTGACAGAGTGAGACTCTGTTTAAAAAAAAAAAAAAAATTAAATAATTTAGAGTGCATAAAGTTGAAATAGCCAGTTTCTCTCCCTTCCCACCCTTTAAAGAAATAACATTTAACAGTTTGATATGTATTTTTTTCATTTATATTTAACAAGTTTGTTAAACTAAAATCGACACAGAATATTAATAGTAGTCTAAATAATAGAACTTCCTGCTTATTTTTTTCCTCTCATACTATATTCATAGGCATCTTTCTATTTCATTATCTATAGAACTTCTCTCATTTCTTTTCAAAGCTACATAATATTCTCTTTTTGGAATGAATCATAATTTATGATACATAATTTTTTGCACTTTAGTAGAGATGGTGTTTCACCATGTACCAAGGCTGGTCTCGAACTCCTGAGCTCAGGCATTTCGCCTGCCTTGGCCTCCCAAAGTGCTAGGATTACAGGCATGAGCCACTGTGCCTGGCCATGTTTATTATTGTTTCTGTGGAAAATTCAAGGTTTTCAACTTTTCTTAGAAGACAGGCAGTGTGCTAATTACTTTGTGGAATACAGGTATTAAGATACTCTTCCTGCCATTCAGTTTCTTATAGTAAGTCTGTTACATATTGTGCTTAGGTTCAAACAATGAGAAGAAATCTAAATATTGACTGCACCATTGGTTTCACATCATAGACAAGTAAAATGAATTAAAAGTAGAGTAAAATAAAGTAGAAGACACACATGACTATTAAATTTATAATTTTGCCAAGAAGACCTTTAAAGAAAACTGCCATTTACTGCCAGTATCATTTCACATTTTAACAACAAAAGTGTAGGACTGAAATAATCAAATGGGAGCAGTCCTTTATACAAATTTTAAGTTGTTAAACCTCTGTGTGTTTGTATTTCATGATTGTTACTGTATTTATTTTGCAATATGTCACTGACACTTTTTATATATACTGAGGTTTGGGAAACTGATTTAGAACTGGAATCAGTAAACTTTTTTTTTCAGTAAAGGGCTAGACAGTAATAATTCAGGTTTTGCAGGCTGTGTGGTCTCTGTTGCAGCTGTTCAGCTGTGCCACTGTGATGTAAAATCAGCCATAGACAGTTGATAAACTACTGTATGTGGGTATCTTCCAATAAAACTTTATTTAAAAAAAAAAATAATGGTGGGCTTGATTTGGCTCTTAGACTGTAGTTGACAGATCCTTGATATAGGCAAATGTACTTCATTCCATGCATAAGAAATCTGAGGTCCAGAGATGTTAATTAACTTACCTAATTAATAAATGATATGCAAAAATGACTCACATTCCTAGTAGAATAAAAATGTTTTTAAATGTTTCTGACTAGCTTATTATAAATATTATATAT
>NW_012103921.1:1437003-1438707 GCF_000951045.1 Mandrillus leucophaeus
GCACAGCCCTCATTCTTGAATAGTTTTCTGGATTTCAGCCACTACCTTGGTTTTCATCTCTTTGGCTGGAGTTTTCCCAATTTCTGTGACCTCTAACAGACGTGGAATGCCTTAGGATTTAACCATTGGGCTTCTTTTCTATCTGTATTCATTTCCTGAGTTACCTAGTCATGTTTAAATGTTGTTTATATTCTGTCAATTCCAAAATGGTTAACTGTAACTCATACCTATCCTCTGACTCCAGATTTGTGTCATTTTCTAACCACTTGATCTGTATTTGAAGATCTGATAAGCACCCGAAACTTGCCCTGTCTAAAATTGAACTCTTGATTTTTCTGCCCCAAATTCTATTACTTCAGTTTTCCTCATCTTAGTAAGTAGTACCTCTGTTCTTTCACTTGCTCAGGCATAAAACTGAGTTTTCCTTGAGTCTTCTTTCTCTCACACCAGTATCCAATTCATCAGCATATCTATAGGCTCTACCTTCAAACCATCCAGTGTTTGACTCCTTCTCCACACCTCTACTCCAAACACTTTGGCTTGATAATAATTATAATAGTCTTAAGTTTTGAAAGTTAAAAACAGCTCATTGGGAGTACAAAGAGTGGGGGAAGAAGATAATTTCAGGCAGATGGGCAGTATAGTCAAAGCCTATACTGAGTTTGGTGTACTCAAAGAAGAGTTTGGTGTACTCAAAGGATAGGAGTTAGGAGTACGTTATAGCTAGAACAAAGATGTGGATTCGAGAATGATAGAAAATGTAGTTTGGAACCTGGATTCTAAGTATCTGGACTTCATCTTTAGGCCATACGTTCTCAGCCTTTTTTCCACCCCAGCATTAGGAAATTTGCTAATCCTTTATGTACCTCCGTATGGCAGTAGTTCCCCATGAGTAAGGAGAAGAATTAGATCACCCCTACTTTCCAAGATAATCAGATATATTCCCTTCTGTCCCTGTCAAAACTCATAAACAGACATACACATACACTCTTGTGTGAGAGTCATGGTTGCATTTGGTAAGCCTCAGAATAATATTTTTTAAAAGCAACACTATAGCATGATCCATGTTTTAGAAAGATAACTGTGGTGTGAATCTGTAGGAACCGGGTATTTAGTGGTTTTCATATTGGATGTTTGTGAATGTTTGAAGACATTATATATTTTGGAAATAATTTCTTGACCACTTCAGTAACTGGAGGAGAGCTAATGGAAAAAGATGATGAAGAATGCTGAGTGTTTTTGTTTTTACCCTTTTAAAGGGCTTGTACAGAGACACAGTGTCATTTGATAGTTCTGTAGTGTTTGACAAAATACCTGAATGCCTATTTACTCTTTTTCTAACTTCTTAGGAACGCCTTTTTACCCAAGTCAGCCAGTGTATCAGTCCGCACCTATCATAGTGCCTACGCAGCAACAGCCGCCTCCAGCCAAGAGAGAGAAAAAAACTGTAAGAGATGTTTATTACTTTTTCTTATTTTAAATCTAAAATCTATTCACTTATCAGATAAGTTTACTTAGTCATTATTCATTTCAATTCACAAGTTACTGTGCCTTTTTAAATTTATTTTTATTTGTTTATTCTTCCCTTATATTCACACCACTTGACCTGGAGGATTTGTATGGGCATGTAATTAGAAGTTGTTTATACCAGTGGCATAATATCATCTTTACTTATTCACTGAGCTAGGTATGCCACATGACAAC
>NW_012103921.1:1441047-1442194 GCF_000951045.1 Mandrillus leucophaeus
TTTATAATAATATACTATTATTTGGTAGGGCAGATTTTCTACTCTGCTAGAGTTCACAGTTAAGAAGACTTAATGCTTTGCTTATTGCATTTAATCCCACTATATTGAGATTATGTTGTTCTGCCATATTTATTAGATTAATGTGATATAGCAGGCTCTTCCGCAATCATGTTGGCTCAAAAATGTTTCATGAGAAGAATCTAGGTTTTTTTGTTTGTTTGTTTGTTTTTTAAGAGATCACCTTTTGGATCTTACCTCACTTACCTCAAAAAATATGGTGAAGTAAGCAGATTGTGTTGCTTGCCTGGCAGCATTTAAAACCAATTTTTGGGGTTGGTTTTCTGATTTAATTTCTGAGTCAATGACATAATAAAGTAGCACATAATTGCTAATTTAAGCTGTGCTTTGAGAATAGTTTACTCATTGTTAGAGGATGACTGAGGTTTTTTTTTTTTTTTGGTCTTTTTACATCGAACTTACTGAAACCATAGTCATGCCCTCTGCTTAGATCTTTTCCAAATCCGATTCAGCAAACCTGATTGATACCTACAGAATTCTGATACCGCAAATCATAGTGCTTCCAACAACTTTACACTTGAAAAGTGTTAGGGTGGTAGTGGGGATGTTGATGGTGATAATGAAAGTGGGCCAACCTTATTTGACTGTTTGCTTAGTACCAAGGATTTTACCTGTGTTAACTACCCTCGTACATATTTTTTTCCTTCTTGTTAAAGTGAATCAATTATCCATCTTCCTGTGGAAAGCCAATCTTATATGCGTGTGCTGGATCCCGTCCTAGACCCGTTTAAGGCTATTACTCTAGCAATTCTTTCTTTCCCACATTGACAATTTTCCCCACTTCCTCTGCTGGATTAGTGTCGTCTGTATGTAGGCACACTGTTTCATTGAAACATTAAGGAAAGTTTTTTTGATTCCATATTTTTGTCCAGCTATAGCTCTATTTTTCTGCTTTTCTTTTACAGCAAAATTTTTTAAGGAAAATATTTATACTCATGGTGTTCATTTTCTGTCTTCTCTTTCACTATTGAACCCACTCAAATCAGGCTTCACACTCTTCACTTCTCTGCCCAAACAACTTTTGTCAAGGTCACTGGTGATTTGTACTTTGAAGAATCTTACTTGACTT
>NW_012103921.1:1446344-1460383 GCF_000951045.1 Mandrillus leucophaeus
GAGGATTTGTATGGGCATGTAATTAGAAGTTGTTTATACCAGTGGCATAATATCATCTTTACTTATTCACTGAGCTAGGTATGCCACATGACAACATGTGCTCCACCTTTAGAACTGGGAGGGTTTAGTGGGCTAAGGTTTTACTCAGTGTGAGGAATTTAAGCTCAGTTCTCACATCTAGACTCTTCTTTAATACCAGTCTTTTTTTTTTTTTTTTTTTTTTTTTTTTTTTGAGACTCAGTCTCACTCTAGCCCAAGCTGGAGTGTCGTGGTGGGATCTCAGCTCAACTGCACCCTCTGCTTCCAAGGCTCAAGCGATTCTCATGCCTCAGCCTCCCGAGTAGTTGGGACTACAGGCACAAGCCACCAGACCTGGCTAATTTTTTGTATTTTAGTAGAGGTGGGATTTTGCCATGTTGCCCAGGGTGATCTCAAACTCCTAAGTTCAGGCAGTCTGCCCACCGTGGGCCCCCAAAGTGCTGGGATTATAGGCGTGAGCCACCGTGCCTGGCCAACACCAGTCTTAATCAGTTCTCCATTCAAGTATGAATTGACAGAAGAAAAAAACAGCACAAGAGAAAAAGAACTGAGATATTAAGGATAGCAAGAAAAGTCTTTCCTGTGAAATAGATATCTTTTAAGAAACAAAAAACAGAGTTTAGAAAATATATTCTAATTGGTTTTTATAATTTATAGGGGCTTTGTCTGTGTCTAATGAGGCAGGCCCAAGAGAATTGGAGTGTAGTAATATAAAAGTCAAATGGCAGAAAAATTGTAGAAGAGTGGCTTGCAATTTCTTACCCAACAGAACACACAAAATGGGTGATCTTTATATTCAAGAGAGACTCCCACATTCACAGATAGGTGGGGTGACTTATAGCAATACTCTTGAATTACTCTAACTTAATAAAAATTAATGAGGTTCAGGCCAGGCGCAGTGGCTCACACCTGTAACCCTAGCACTTTGGAGGCCGAGATGGGTAGATCACTTGAGGAAACGAGTTCGAGACCAGCCTGGCCAACATAGAGAAAACCCATCTTTACTAAAAATACAAAAATTAGCTGGGTGTGGAGGCTCGCGCCTGTAATTCCAGCTACTCAGGAGGCTGAGGCACGAGAATCACTTGAAACTGGGAGGGAGAGGTTGCAGTGAGATCAGGCCCCTGCACTCCAGCCTGGGCGACAGTGTGAAACTGTATCTCAAGTAAACAAACAAGAAAATAATAATGAGGTTCAAGACTTTGGTTTAAAACTTGTTTTTATTATTAGAAACAAATTGCTTGTGCATATATCATAATGAACAGCACATGACAATGTATCATGACACTACAGTCAGGAAACTATATGCTTTGGTAGTGTTGAATCAGCATGATAGAAGCTGGACTGGAAGAACACTCTCAGAATGCAGAAAAATAAATAGAAGAAATAATGGAACTGGAAGACGGTTGTTACAGATGTTTCTAAAGAGGAAAGTAGAATAAATGAATTAAAGCTACACTTAAAAGTGTATTAGAAATAATTTTCCATACCTGAACAATAGCTGGCATTAGAAGTCTTAATTGAAGGACTCCCCTAAAAGCTTCCAGATCCAGGTAGTGTCATTAGTGAATTCCTTAAAATTCTCAAGAAGTGTGGACGGCCTTGATTAAGGTATGGTGGTAATGAACAACAGTGGTCCTTTATATCTTAGCATTCTCCCAGAATACAATGCCTAGACGCAGACACTTATCTCCTTTACAGCACCAACTCCACTGATATCTGTAAGCATAGGGTAGCGTTGAAAAAAATTAAAATAAGACCATACACACTTCTGTGCTTATTGCATTTTTTTCACCTACCAGCACATCTTAATGATTATTCTGTGTCAGTTCAGTTCATGTAGATCTGCCTCATTCTTTTTTTTTTTTTTTTTTTTTGAGACAAAGTCTTGCTCTTGTCCTCCAGACTGGAGTGCAGTGGTGCCATCTCAGCTCACTGCAACCTCCGCCTGCCGTGTTCAAGCTATTCTCCTGCCTCAGCCTCCTGAGTAGCTGGGATTATAGGTGCCTGCCACTGCACCTGGCTAATTTTTGTATTTTTAGTAGAGATGGAGTTTCACCATGTTGGCCAGGCTGGTCTCAAACTCTTGACCTCAGGTCATCCGCCCACCTCGGCCTCCCAAAGTGGTGGGATTACAGGAGTGAGCCCGGCCAGATCTGCCTCATTCTTTTTACTGACTGTTAAGTATTTAATTGTAAGGACCTAAGATAATTTTTATTTTTTTGAAACAGAGTCTTGCCCTATTGCCCAGGCTGGAGTGCAGTGGCGCGATCTTGGCTTACTGCAACCTCCGCCTCTCGGGTTCAAGTGATTCTCTCGCCTCAGCCTCCTGAGTAGCTGAGACTACAGGCATGTGTCACCACGCCTGGCTAATTTTTTGTATTTTTAGTAGAGACGGGGTTTCACCGTGTTAGCCAGGATGGTCTCGATCCCCTGACCTTGTGATCCGCCCGCCTCAGCCTCCTCAAGTGCTGGGATTACAGGTGTGAACCACCGCGCCTGGCTGACGTAAGATAATTTTTGAGCTATTCTGTTCTTGATCAACCTTTTTCCAGTCTTTGCTGGAGAAGGCATGATTGCAGTCAGCATTATTATATAGTATATAAGGTTGTTTTCAGAATAAATTATTCCTCACTCGTAGGGTATTTATATTTTTCATTTTGGTAAAGAACTTCAGAGAATCACTTACAGCATTTAAAACTTTATTCTAGGCCAGGTGCTGTGGTTCACGCCTGTAATCCTAGCATGGGAGGCTGAGGCACAAAAATCGCTTGAACCTGGGTGGCGGAGATTGCAGTGAGCTGACTTCGCGCCACTGCACTCCAGCCTGGGTGACAGAGCGAGACTGTCTCAAAAAAAAAAAAGAACTTTTATCTATGCAGTAACTTTCATATATTAAAAGTATTTTATGAAAGTTATATGGTAAATAAAATCAGTCCAACAGGTTCTTACAAAACAAGTATAAATATTAATAGTTTGCCTTTTTGACCTAGAAATCTAGCCAATTAGGTTTCATTTTAGCTTGTTATTCTAATTAGTTCATGTCAGAGCTAATGGCCTACATTTATATGATGGATCTGTGATTGAAATAAAGTCAAAAGTGGTGATTATCACCTTTGATATTTGACAGGTTTCCCAGTTTGCACCTTTAACTCACTCATATGCCTGTAAATTTGCTACTAAGACACTCATCTGTACATATGCCATTTTATTTAACCTTATAGATAAGAATTCGGGATCCAAACCAGGGAGGTAAAGACATAACAGAGGAGATTATGTCTGGAGGTGGCAGCAGAAATCCTACTCCACCCATAGGAAGACCCACGTCCACACCTACTCCTCCTCAGGTAAGACATAGTGAGTTGTAATGGATGGCACTATTTGTTCACTAACCTCTACTGAATTCTTCTTTCTTCTATAGCCACTTTCTGTACTCTTCATTTCCATCAGTTGTCTCGCAGCCTCGAATATCTAAATGGTATTTAAACAGACATGTTTTTTCTCTTTGCAAATTATAATATTTTTAAATTTTTATTGTTAATATATTTATGTATTGTTTTCACAATCAGAGCACAGGTGAGGTGCTACCACTCTTCTTAATGAACTATTGCATGATACCAAAAGGAGCTGTATTCTTGTGAAAATCTCATCATTAAATGAGTATTTCACATTTCACATGGAACCTTAGGATTTAAGTGCTGCACACTTTGTTAATGCAAACATTAAGGTTGAGAATTTAACGTTTTACCAAACAGTGTTGCTTGAGATGATTGCCTGTGTTATTGAGAGCATATTAGGATGTATAACAGGTATACTTCTTACATTTTAGAACTGCATAAATGAGCTTCTTGAGTGGAGAGTGTCTTCTTTAATTACAGTCATCTCTTGTTATCCTCAGGGGATTTGTTCAAAGAAGCCCCCTCCCCAGTACCAAAATTCGTGGTTGTTCAAGTTCATTATGTAAAATGGCATAGTATTTGCATATAAACAGTGCACATCCTCCCATATACTCAAATAATCTCTAAATTACTTATAATATCTAATACAGTATAAGTAGTTGTCATACTATATTATTTTTAAATTTCTATTATGTTTTTATTAAAAAATGTTTTTTCCCTTTTTATCCACAGTTGGTTGAATCTGTGAATGTGGAACTTATTAATAAATTGTCAGTTAGGCACCTTTTTCTTCCTGGTGAAGAATGTGGTTATCATAATGTCCTAAGATTTTACTTTCTTGTTTTTAGAAATCAAGATATTGTAGAAGGAACTGGAGTTTAGTAAACTATAATAGAGATTAGAATTCTGCAAATCTGACAAGATTTGTATTTCAAGGCTGGGCAGCGCGTGTGTTTCACACCTGTAATCCTGTAATCCCACCACTTCGGGAGGCTGAGGCGGGCCAGATCATCCGAGGTCTGGAGTTCAAGACCAGCCTGGCCAACATGGTGAAACCCTATCTGTACTAAAAATTACAAAAATTAGCTGGACGTGGTGGCATGTGCCTATAATCCCAGCTACTCAGGAGACTGAGGCAGGACAATTGCTTGAACCCAGGAGGCGGAGGCCGTGGTGAGCCAAGATTGTGCCACTGTACTCCCCAGCCTGGGCAAGAGAGAGACTTCGTCTTTTAAAAAAAAAAAAAATTGTATTTCATTCCTATGTCACTTTAAATTTTGATAAATGATTTAGAGACACATGGTTTTCACATCTTAAAAATTGTCTAAAGTGAAGCCAATTGCAGGTACAGTGGTGCATGCCGATAGTCCCAGCTATTTGGGAGGCTTAGCAGGAGGATTCCTTGATTCCAGCTTGGGCAACATAGGAAGATCCTGTCCCTTTAAAAAAATGGTCTAAAGTGAAATCCTCGTGTCTAGAAACAGATAAAAAGAAAGCTATTAAGGAGTAGGGGGCTGTTCTCTCTCTCCTGTTTTATGCTTGGATGGTAAAGGGGTTCCTTGGAGCCCAGTTTACAAACAAGTGATACAGATGATCGTATATAAAGCATTTCAGAATGATAGACTACTGACTTAATTTTAGTAGTACAGACAAAAATAAAAAGTTCATAAAAATGTTCTTAAATATCAAAGTCACAAACAGCTGAGTTTAGAGCCCCTTGGAAATCTGTGAATTTGAGAAAGCCTTAAATTTAGTACTTTGTTGTAACGATGTGTTTTCTCTTGGAAATGATGGTATCTAGCTGACATTTATCTCAGTCTTTCATTATCCAGATGAGTATATATGTGCATCTGGACATGTGAGTTGTAAGTTCATGTTAATAATTCTTCATCATTCCTCATTATTCCCCTAGGAACATTCCAATTTTGGAATGATTAAGAAGGTCTTATATTTAGTCTCTTCCCTGGAAGTAAGCATGGGATAAGCAAAATTTCCAAATTGAAGTAATCTATATATGTGTTCTGTTAGGTGGGAATACACTATAGCAAAACTTTGGGATTAGTTGATCAGTGCAGTCAAATTTTAGTCTGTATTTTCAAACATTAAAATGTTACTACTGTCAAGCCAGATAAAGGATAGACAATCCTTTGTTGATTTCTGTTTAAATTCTCAATCTGGACATATATGTGTCTTTTTGCACTTAAATGCCCTCTGGGGTGTGATTGGTTTCCTTTAACCTTCCAAGCTTGGTTCCCACCCTCTTCTGGTATCCCCCTGTGTTTAGCTACAGAAATCTTTTTGCTCTCTTTCCCCAGAGACTGTGGTTCTGAATATGAGTGTGTATTTCTCTGTAATCATAAAGAACATTGAATCTACACTTTGAGCAGATGAAGGCCATCAGTCAATAGTTGTAATGTTGGTAGTTCTTTTTGAGAAGTGTAACATCAGTTATAACGCATAAGTTTATTAGGTGACTTGTATTTAAATCCAAATGCATGAAATTCATAGAATGAACGAATAGCTTTTTAGCAGAGACATGTGTACTAGAGATATTTCATTTTCCTCTTAAGAAAAACAGCAGCACAATCATGATGATGGCAACTGACATTTGACCTCATTTTCTGGAACGTCATAGAAAGTGGTACACAGAGGGCTGGATGCAGCGGCTCACGCCTGTAATCCTAGCACTTTGGGAGGCCGAGGTAGGCAGATCACTTGAGGTCAGAAGTTTGAAACCACGCTAGCCAACGTGGTGAAACCCTATCTCTTCTAAAAATACAAAAAAGCTAGCCAGGCATGATGGCAGGCACCTGTAATCCCAGCTACTCAGGAGGCTGAGGCAGGAGAATCGCTTGAACCTGGGAGGCAGAGGTTGCAGTGAGCCGAGATAGTGCCACTGCACTCCAGCCTGGACAACAGAGAGAGACTCTGTCTCCAAAAAAAAAAAAAAACACTGTTGACCCAGTGTTTCAGAAGAATCTACAAATCTTTAGTTATGTGTAAAAAAGTTGCAAGTTATAAATATTGGCAACTAATTTCATTAACAAAGTAGCACTCTGCCAGTCAAAGAAAACTCACTAGATTTAACTTCAGTTTTACTAGTTTTCAATTTTGACATCAATCCAGATAAATACAGAATCATACCTGGTTAGAAGACTACAAATGAGACAGCCATCTGCATAAGAATTTAGGATTAAACAGTAAATACTGTAGTACTGGACTTAGAGTACCTGCTTTGAGTTAGATATAATCACTTATGCTGTGGATAGCCAAGCCTTTCCCTATCACCGAGGGAAGTCCCAGTCTCTGTAAAGGGAAACAGAAGACCCGTTACTAAGACCTGACTGGTGCAGAGGTGACCAAGTGGGGCAGAATTGTAGCACAGATATCAGAGACCCATTAATGGTGGTGGTACATGTAAAATAGAACAGGGAAGAGGTTTAAAACTTTGACTTGGAATCAGACATACTGGGTTTCAAGTCTCGGTTCCACTGCTTAGCTTTGTAACTTTAGCCCAATTACTTTATCCCAGGGCATTACCTTCTACATTTAAAAAGTAAAACCTATCAAACAGAGAGGATTAAATGAGACAAAATGTTTAAAAATTGTTTAAGTTCACCGTGTGGTGCACAATGAGTGTTCAGCAAATATCTGTTATTAGTATTGCAATTATTTCAGGAGGCACAGAGAATGACTGGAAGAATGTGGGAAGGCTTTACCGCAGAGATGCCATTTGATCTAACTTTCATGGGTATTCACAAAATGAAAGGGAAAGGGGTATTTAGACAGAGGAACAGCATGTGCAAAAATGGGAAATTAGATGAAGGGAGGCTATTATTATATTTCAGGTGAGAAATTAGTTGAAGGAGAGGAAACCAGTTGGAGAGATGTTTAGCAATTAATTATTAACTAGATAAGGACTCTAAAAAGGATGACCATATAATTTACCATCTAAATTGGGGCAATTGTGGAAATGAGTGGCAATGCTATTGTTAATGCCAGCACAGCAGGCATAATCAGTACGGCACATGTAAATGGGGATGTAAGTTTTCTCTAGATGTAAGGGAGAGAGGGAGTCATATTTAAAAATACCTCTTCATATTTAAAAATACCTCTTTTGTGGTGAAACGTAATATTGAGTATGCATGGGGAAGTTTAAAGAGGGGGATAATGAATTTGATTTTGGCAAGCAGTCAAGCCATTGTGATTTTTATCTAATTTGGTCTTGAGGTCTCTCTGTCAAGAATGGCCATAAACCAGGATGGCCACTCTCTAAGAGAGCCCTGACCAGGTAAAAGTTACATTTGGGTATGTTTGTCAGGTAAGACATAATGAGGAAGTGAAACCAAAATGCATGAAACAGAAAAAATTTACTACTTCCTAATCCCAGAGAGGTTTACAGTGGTAATGGGAGACTGATAGGGGAGCTCTGAAGACAGCAGGGAACTCAGGTGGAGAGAGAGAGGGAAGGAAGACTTGTGGGACTGTCCCTTTTATTAAAGTCCATGTCCTCCATTAGGCCTCCTCACTGGAGTTATGGATTTGCTAGTTTGAAGAAAACACTCTCCAAGGGTGAACTTATTTACATGAGTCTGGTGTTAACCATTAGGTTGTATCATGGTCAGCAGCTATGAGATGTGTTGTGTTCTGGATCAGTGAGATGAGGAACAAACGGCCTCTTTCACAAGCAACTACACAGGAAGGAAACATTTGAACTAGGCCAAAGGAGAAAGGGTACAACTGGATTTCAAAAACATATGCCAGACCTAAAAGTGGATGCTGAGGGAGCAATTATATTTCATTTGTGACACAAGCTATGAGCTAATTGAGGGAAACTGCTTTGGGTTTCTGTGAGGAGAATGGAGAGGAGAAACAAATTTTTGCTGCTGCTGTTTTTACCCTAATAAGAAGTAGACAGAATTTCAAACTGTTCTTCATAAGTCTTAAAATTTTCTATGGGCTAACTAGTAGAGATACTATCGCATATTTAGGAAATATGCATACGTGTATATACATGTTCCCGTACAGAGAATCACAGTGCATAGATGGAGGTGCATGACTGGATATCATGGAGCACTAGAACATTTGCTGCTGGTTTTCACTCTGTTACTTAGATTTATAACCATGGGTCAGAACGTTAAATTCTTAAAACCCCTATTTTTTCATCTGTAAAATGAGAAATTGTACGAAATAATCTGAGAGTTCCCTTTTAGTTCTTACCTATTAAAGTGGGAAAGAAGGAAGAATTTTGTTACTCGCTCAGTATCAAATATCTCAGCTCTTCATGATGACAATAATGCATAAGGAATATCCCTGTGTTTAGAAATAAGCTAGCTATTATGCCTGATAGTCTTCATGGAAACCCTGTAGGGTAAAAATAAATACATGATGCCATGTCAAAATTGTCTACTTCCGAAGGGGATGAGTGGTGGATCAAAAATCACTTTTTTTTTTTTTTTTTAATATTTAAGATGGAGTCTCACTCACTTTGTCACCTGGGTTAGAGTGCAAGTGCAGTGGCATGATCTCGACTCACTGCAACCTCGGCCTCTTAAGTAGCTGGAATTACAGGCACGTGCCACCATGCTGGCTAATTTTTGTATTTTTAGTAGAGACAGGGTTTCATCATGTTGACCCAGACTGGTCTCGAATGCCTGATCTCAAGTGATCTGCTCGCCTCAGCCTCCCAAAGCTCTGAGATTACAGGCATGAGCCACCATGCCCGGCCGAAGATCACTTAATTTTTAAAAATGAATTATGTGCCTTTCTTCTTGATATACTCTTTTCCCCCCCCGCTTCTAGAATTATTCTTGTAATGAAACACAGTTGTAACATGGGAGAGAGTCCTATGCTATGGGGCTTTGGGGTAGGAAATTATGGATTGATAGCATATCTCAGGCAAGATACAATTTCTCCTACCATTTGGGAAAATTAGTAAAGTCAGCAGGTTATTCAGTCTTTTGTTGAGCTGCTTATGAAGTTGATACCTGCAAACCTTAAATTCCATGACCATTTATTAATTACAATTGACCCTTGAACAAAATGGGTTCATTCATATGATAATTTTTTTCAGTAAATATATTGGAAAATGTTTTGGACATTGTGATAACTTGAAAACTCCCAGATGACATACTGCCTAAAATTATCAAAAAAAGAAAAATTCAGATATGTCATGGATGCATAAAATATATGTAGTCTATGTTTTCATTTAGTGCCATAAAATATATGCAAATCTATTATAAAAGTTAAAGTTTATCAAAACTTAGGTACACAAATACAGACCATATATGATGCCATTCGCAATTGAGAGAAGTGTCAACAGACGTAAATACGCAATCTGGACATGGTGGTGCATGCCTGTAATCCCAGCACTTTGGGAAGTCGAGGTGGGAGGGTTGCTTCAGCCCAGGAGTATGAGACCAGCCTGGGCAACATAGCAAGACCTGTCTCTCAAAAAATAAATGAATAAATAAAAGAGGCAATATTACATCCTAACTTCATAAAATTAACTGTAGTACATACTGTACTAATGTAATTTTATAGCCACCTCCTGTTGCTATTTTAGTGAGCTCAAGTGTTGAGAGTATCTGCTTAAAATACCCTGTGACACTAATCATCTCCAGATGAGCAGTTCACTCTCTTGTAAATTGTGCCTCATAGTAAAAAGTGATCTCTCTTTGTTCTTGCATATTTTTTCATCGTGTTTAGTGCATTGCCATAAACCTTGAATAACACCATGGGACCCATACAGAGTGCCACCAGTGATGCTGGCAGTACTTCCAAGAAGCAGAGAAAAGTGCTAGCTTTACAAGAAAAAGTTGAATTGCTTGGTATCTACCATAGATCGAAGTCTGCTGCTGTGGTTGACCATTTTAGACAGATGATTTATTTTATAAACAGATGATGTAAACTTATGGTATTGATGAATGCAGTATAGTGTTGTAAATGTATTTTATCTTCCTAATGGTTTTCTTAAACACATTTTCTTCTAGCTTACATTATTGTAAGAATATAGTATATAATAAAACATACATACATACTGAGAAAAAATATGTTTTATCGGTAAGGCTTTCAGTCAACAGTAGGCTAGTTAAGTTTTACAACAGTTACTAGTTAAGTTTTTGGGGAGTCAAAAGTTATACACAGATTTTTAACTGTGTGGGGTCAGTTCCTCTAGCTCCTGAATTGTTCAAGGGCCAACTGTAGTTCATTCCATGGCTTAGCAGTAATAGTTTCCTAGAATTGGGTCTATAGCTTTGGTTATGATATTCATGTTATAAGTTGATATGTGCAGTAAGTAGTTACATTCCTGCATGAAGAATTTGAAGGTGATACCTAGTATATTGTAAACAAACCCAATCTTTCAAAATTTCATTTTGTCATCTCAGTCATAGGCACTGATAAATTAATGGCATTCTGTACCTTAAAGCATACGGGTGTGGTTTTGTTTTAGTGGTGACTACGATAAAAATAGTGGTTACTAAATTAAATTATATTGTTCTTTATCTTTAATGAAATAACTTATCATTAGTAACCTCCCTTGACTTAAAAATGGTGCTTTTCAATAATATGTAAAGCCTTGTAGACTTTAAATAGGTATCTAAACTGGGGTGGGTTCTCTCAAAAGTTTTTAAATGGGACATTTGAAAAGTGTCCTATTCTGTTCATCATGATGAACAGAGATCCTTGCTTTGTTATGATGTTTCATAGTTTAAAATGAATTTGTATACACTATATGGTTTGATAGAGGAAATAAGACCTAATGTTTGGTAGATCAGTAGGGTGACTATAGTTCGTAATAATCCGTTGTACAGTTTGAAATAGCTAGAAGAGAAGAATTCAAATGCTCCTACCATAAAGAAAAGACAAATATTTATCTTCAAAGTATATAAGTACATTAAATTTTTACATGTACACTAAAGCTGTGTACATCTGTTATGCAGTAATAAAAATTATTATTTTTTTTGAGATAGAGTACTTGCCCTTTCACCAGGCTGGAGTGCAGTTGTGCGATCTTGGCTCACTGCAACCTCTGTCTCCCTGATTCAAGTGTTCTCCTGCCTCAGCCTCCTGAGTAGGGGGGATACAGGCATGCGCCACCATGCCCAGCTAATTTTTATATTTTTAGTAGAGAAGGGATTTCACCATGTTGGCCAGGATGGTCTCGATCTCCTGACCTCATGATCCACCCGCCTCGGCCTCCCAAAGTGCTGGGATTACAGGCGTGAGCCACCACACCCCGCCAATAAAAACTATTTTGAAAGAATTTGCACACAGACCATCAAAGGTTCCTGCTTAGATTTGTAGAGCAAGGTTGTTTATTTCATCAGGTCTGTCTCCAACATGGTTTTTAAAAAATGTGTTATTTTTAAACACATCTGAGATTCTCCAGCTTCAATGCCTGTAGGAATTTCCTAAAGCAAGCAAGAAAAGAATATTTGATTTACAGCTACTTTGAAATACTTAACCTTCTTTGAGAAGCCAGTGGAGCAAGTATGTTTTAAGTTGCTTGGGTATCCCAATAAAAATAAGCCTATGGGACACATTAGTAAAATTAAATTTTGTGTTTTTCTTTTGACCTGTTTTCTCATAATTCTTCATCAATTTATGTGAATGCTTTTGCTTTTATAGTGATTTAATTTTACCTTGAAAGCTGTAAACCAGAATCCTAATTATAAAGAAAGTGTGACTTAGATTTTTGTGTGTGTGACAGTTCCTGTTCCTACTGCCTACATTGGACATTGAGCAACGGTATTAGAACTTGTAGTCATCCGACAACTATGATAGTTGTAAGTGATCACAAAAAGTTCTGTGAAAGATCACAAGAAACTATCAGGCTTAGTCTTTTATTTAAAATATATTTTCAAACTTAAAATAACTTTATACAAATGATAGGTCTTCATTGGAAAAGAGTAGTAAAGAAGGAAATCTTAATCCTAACTCTTGTTAGCAAGAATTAACCATTGTTAACTTTTGTTAGAATATCTTTTCAGATGTCTTTTAGTGCATGTGCATATATACGTATACATCTCTGTGTGTGTGTGTGTGTGTGTGTATATATTTGTTTTTATAATTAAAGACAGAGTCTCACTCTGTTGCCCAGGCTGGAGTGCAGTGGCATGATCATAGCTCAAACATATAATTTAATACTTATGGAAGCCATTTTATAAACTAGCATTTTTTTCAGTGATCACATAGAAATGTTTATGTTTGATTATATTAAAATGTCTATATGACATGCCTTTGTTTTAATGTACCATAGTTTATTTACATGACGGGTATTCATATTGTTTCTTGTTTGTCACTATATTAACAATGCTATGATGAACAACTTTGTTTGCTTATTTTTGGGTTACTGTGTTGTCATTTTCTACCTTCCAGAAATGTACCAGTTAATCTCTTATCCAGCAGTGTAAGAGAATACTCTTTTCCCTATATAATTGCTTATCTGACAGAATAAAAAACAAGATCTTGTTTAATTTTTGTGTATTCTATGAAGTTAAGAAGTTTTTGATGTTCACCAGTTATTTGTGGGTATATGAATTATGTGTTGTACATGTGTCTTTTGAGTGATTATTTTTGTCTGACAGATTTATAAGAGTGATTTACATGTTAAATAAATCCTTTGACAGATGTTGAAATGTTTTTCTTGTTTGATGATTGTGTTTTAGCTTTGTTAATCATGCCTTCTGTTATATGGAATTGTTAAATTTTCTGTTTTATTTATTGTTTTTGAGACGGGGTCTTGTCTGTTGCCCTGGCTGGAGTGCTGTGACACAGTCACAGCTCACTGCAACCTTGACATCCTGGGCTCAAACAATCCTCCCACCTCCTGCCTCAGCCTTCTGAGTAACTGGGACTACATGCACATGCCACCACGCCTGGCTAATGTTTTTTATTTTCAGTAAAGATAAGGTCTCGCTGTATTGCCCAGGCTGGTCTCAAACTCCTGAATTCAAGCGATAATCCTGCCTCAGCCTCCCATATTTCTGCTACGAGCCACTGCACCAGCTGAATTTGTTTTCTTTTTCTTTTTCTTTTTTGAGACAGAGTCTCTGTCGCCCAGGCTGGAGTTCAGTGGCACGATCTTGGCTCACTGCAACCTCCGTCTCCTGGATTCAAGCAGTTCGCCTGTCTCAGCCTCCTGAGTAGCTGGGATTACAGGTGCCTGCCACCATGTCTGGCTAATTTTTGTATTTTTAGTAGAGACAGGGTTTTGGCATGTTGGCCAGGCTGGTCTTGAACTCCTGACCTCAGTTGATCTGCCCACTTCAGCCTCACAAAGTGCTGGGATTACAGGCATGAGCCACCGTGCCCAGCCAGAATTTATTTTTGATATGTACACTTATATATCAAAATGCACTTAGGTTAGTTCCACATCTTTGCAATTGTGAATTGTACTGCTGTAAATGTATGTTTGCAAATCTCTTTTTCATATAATGACTTCGTTTCCTTTGTGTAGATACCCAGTAGTGGGGTTGCTGGATCAAATGGTAGATCTACTTTTAGCTCTTTAAGGAATCTTTGTACTGTTTTCCATAGAGGTTATGCATTCTCACCAGTTTTACATTCCCACCAGCAGTGTATAAGCATTCCCTTTTC
>NW_012103921.1:1462263-1469032 GCF_000951045.1 Mandrillus leucophaeus
ATTTAATACTTATGGAAGCCATTTTATAAACTAGCATTTTTTTCAGTGATCACATAGAAATGTTTATGTTTGATTATATTAAAATGTCTATATGACATGCCTTTGTTTTAATGTACCATAGTTTATTTACATGACGGGTATTCATATTGTTTCTTGTTTGTCACTATATTAACAATGCTATGATGAACAACTTTGTTTGCTTATTTTTGGGTTACTGTGTTGTCATTTTCTACCTTCCAGAAATGTACCAGTTAATCTCTTATCCAGCAGTGTAAGAGAATACTCTTTTCCCTATATAATTGCTTATCTGACAGAATAAAAAACAAGATCTTGTTTAATTTTTGTGTATTCTATGAAGTTAAGAAGTTCTTGATGTTCACCAGTTATTTGTGGGTATATGAATTATGTGTTGTACATGTGTCTTTTGAGTGATTATTTTTGTCTGACAGATTTATAAGAGTGATTTACATGTTAAATAAATCCTTTGACAGATGTTGAAATGTTTTTCTTGTTTGATGATTGTGTTTTAGCTTTGTTAATCATGCCTTCTGTTATATGGAATTGTTAAATTTTCTGTTTTATTTATTGTTTTTGAGACGGGGTCTTGTCTGTTGCCCTGGCTGGAGTGCTGTGACACAGTCACAGCTCACTGCAACCTTGACATCCTGGGCTCAAACAATCCTCCCACCTCCTGCCTCAGCCTTCTGAGTAACTGGGACTACATGCACATGCCACCACGCCTGGCTAATGTTTTTTATTTTCAGTAAAGATAAGGTCTCGCTGTATTGCCCAGGCTGGTCTCAAACTCCTGAATTCAAGCGATAATCCTGCCTCAGCCTCCCATATTTCTGCTACGAGCCACTGCACCAGCTGAATTTGTTTTCTTTTTCTTTTTCTTTTTTGAGACAGAGTCTCTGTCGCCCAGGCTGGAGTTCAGTGGCACGATCTTGGCTCACTGCAACCTCCGTCTCCTGGATTCAAGCAGTTCGCCTGTCTCAGCCTCCTGAGTAGCTGGGATTACAGGTGCCTGCCACCATGTCTGGCTAATTTTTGTATTTTTAGTAGAGACAGGGTTTTGGCATGTTGGCCAGGCTGGTCTTGAACTCCTGACCTCAGTTGATCTGCCCACTTCAGCCTCACAAAGTGCTGGGATTACAGGCATGAGCCACCGTGCCCAGCCAGAATTTATTTTTGATATGTACACTTATATATCAAAATGCACTTAGGTTAGTTCCACATCTTTGCAATTGTGAATTGTACTGCTGTAAATGTATGTTTGCAAATCTCTTTTTCATATAATGACTTCGTTTCCTTTGTGTAGATACCCAGTAGTGGGGTTGCTGGATCAAATGGTAGATCTACTTTTAGCTCTTTAAGGAATCTTTGTACTGTTTTCCATAGAGGTTATGCATTCTCACCAGTTTTACATTCCCACCAGCAGTGTATAAGCATTCCCTTTTCCCCACATCCACACCAGCATCTATTGTTTTTTGACTTTTTAATAATGGCCATTCTTGCAGCAGTAAGATGGTATCGCTTTGTGGTTTTAATTTGCATTTCCATGATCATTAGTGATGTTAAGCATTCTTTCATATTGTTTGTAGGCCAATTTATGTATCTTCTTTTGAGAAATGTCTATTCATGTCCTTTGCCCACTTTTTGATGGGATTATTATTATTATTATTGTTGATTTGTTTGAGTTCCTTGTAGATTTCTGGATGCCAGTCCATCAGATGTGTAGTTTGCATCTCTATGGGTTGTCTTTTTACTCTATTGTTTCTTTAGCTGTGCAGGTTTTTAGTTTAATTAGGTTCCATTTATTTATTTGTGTTTTTGTTGCATTTGCTTTGGGGTCTTAGTCATGAATAATTTGCCTGGGCTGATGTCTAGAAGAGTTTTTGCAATGTTATCTTCTAGAATTTTTCCAGTTTCAGGTCTTATATTTAAGTCTTTGATCTATCTTGAGTTGATTTTCGTATAAGGTGAGAAATAGGGATCCAGTTTCAGTCTTTTACATGAGATTTGCCAGTTTTTCCAGCACTATTTGTTAAATAGGGTGTCTATTCCCCAATTTATGTTTTTGTATGCTTTGTTGAAGATCAGTTGGCTGTACTTTATTGGCTTTATTTCTGGGTTCTTTATTCTGTTCCATTAGTTTGTGTGCCTACTTTTATACCAGTACCATGTTGTTTTGTTTACTGTAACCTTGTATAATTTGAAGTAATGTGATGCTCACAGATTTCTCCTTTTTGCCTAGGATTGCTTTGGCTACTTGGGCCCTTTTTTGGTTCCTTATGAATTTTAGGATTGTTTTTTCTGATTCTGTGAAACATGTTGGTATTTTGATGAGAATTACATTGAATCTGTAGATTGCTTTTAGTATAGTATGGCCATTTTCACAACATTGATTCTTCTAGTCTATGATTATGGGATGCATTTCCATTTGTTTATGTCATCTGTGATTTCTTTCAGTAATGTTTTGTATTTCTCCTTGTAGAGATCTTTCACCTCCTTGGTTAAGTATATTCCTAGGCATTTCATTTTATTTGTGCAGCTGTCGTGAAAGGTATTGAATTCTTGATTTAATTCTCAGCTTGGTTGTTGTTGGTGTATAGCAGCGCTGCTGATTTGTGTCCATTGATTTTGTAACCTGAGACTTTACTGAACTCCTTTATCAAATTTAGGAGTCTTTTGAAGGAGTCTCTAGGGTTTTCTTTTTTTTTTTTTTTTTTTTTTTTGAGGCGGAGTCTCGCTTTGTTGCCCAGGCTGGATCTCAGCTCACTGCAAGCTCCGCCTCCCAGGTTCACACCATTCTCCTGCCTCAGCCTCTGAGTAGCTGGGACTACAGGTGCACACCACCACACCTGATTAATTTTTTGTATTTTTAGTAGAGACGGGATTTCACCGTGTTAGCCGGGATGGTCTCGATCTCCTGACCTCGTGATCCACCCGCCTCGGCCTCCCAAAGTGCTGGGATTACAGGCGTGAACCACCGCGCCTGGCAGGGTTTTCTAGGTGTACAATTATATCATCTGCCAACAGCGATAGTTTGACTTCCTCTTTTCCAGTTTGGGTGCCCTTTATTTCTTTCTCTTACTTAATTGCTCTAGCTGGAACAGCCAAAACTATGTTGAATAGAGGTGGTGAAAGTAGGCATCCCTGTCTTGTTCCTGTTGTCAGGGAGAATACTTTCAACTTTTTCTCATTCAGTGTGATATTGACTGTGGGTCTATCATATATGGATTTTGCTATTTTGAGGTAAGTCCCTTTTATGCCCACTTAGTTGAGGATTTTATCATAAATGGATGCTGGATTTTGTTGAACGCTTTTTCCGCATCTATTGAGATGGTCATATGGTTTTTGTTTATAATTCTTTTTATGTGATGTATCACATTTATTGACTTACATATGTTAAACCATCCCTGCATCCTTGAAATAAAACCCACTTGATCATGATAAATTATCTTTTTGATGTGCTGTTGCATTTGGTTAGCTAGTATTTTATTGACAGTTTTTACATCTGTGTTCATCATGGAAATTGGTCTGTAGTTTTTGTTTTGTTGTGTGTTCTTTCCTGGCTTAGGTATCAGGGTGATACTGGCTTCATAGAGTGATTTAGGGAGGATTCTCTCTTTCCCAATCACTTGGAATAGTTTCAGTAGGATTGGTATCAATTCTTCTTTGAATGTCTGGCAGAATATAGCCATGAATCCATCTGGTCCCAGGCTTTTTTGGTGTGTTGCAAATTTAAAAATCTGATTCAATCTTGCTGCTTGTCATTGGTCTGTTCAGGGTTTCTCTTTCCTCCTGATTTAATGTAGGAGTGTGGTATGTTTCCAGGAATTTATCCATTTCCTTTAGGTTTTATAGTTTGTATGCATAAAGTTGTTCATAGTAGTCTCAAGTGATCTTTTTTATTTCTCTGGTGTCTGTTGTAGTGTCTCCAGTTCCATTTCTAATTGAGCTTATTTGGATCTTCTCTCTTTTCTTGGTTAATCTAGTGAATGGGCTATCTATTTTTTCAAAGAACCAATGTTTTATTTCATTGATCTTTTGTAATGCTTTTTTTGTTTGAATTTTATTTAGTTTTGCTGCAATTTTTGTTATTTTTCTTTTTTTTTTTTTTTTTGAGAGAGAGTCTTGTTTAGTTCGTGCTTGTGCTTGTTTTTCTAATTCCTTGAGGTACACACACATTAGGTTGTCAGTTTGTGCTCTTTCAGACTTTTTGATGTAGGCATTTAGTGCTGCAAACTTTGCTCTTGGCACTTCTTTTGCTGTACTCCAGAAGTTTTGATAACTTGTGTCATTATTATCATTTGATTCAGATAATTTTTCCATCTTGATTTCATTATTAACCCAGATATCATTTAGAAACAGATGATTTAATTTCCATGTGTTTGTATAGTTTTGAGGGTTCCTTTTGCCTCCAAGAACTTTAAAAATCATTTTTCTTAAGCCCTTTTAAGTCTGCCATCAAGCTTTTATTTTGAGTGTCTGGGTTTCCTCTCATCATTTCTGACCTTGGCAACCTTTCATTGCTTTCAAGGAGTCCATATTCATAGAATTTTTGAAGTGTATATGGGGATTATGGGAACTACAAGATGAGATTTGAGTGGGGACACAGTCAAACCATATTAGTATAGGATTAATTAGTATAGAAAGAACTGATCTATGTGGCTGATGACTGTTGTAGTCCTTATATCCTATAATTCCTGCCTTAGAGTTCAGTGGAATTATTGTTACTATTATATTATTGCTATGGTCATTATTTATTTTTTTATTGCCTTTGTATGAAAGGAGGTGCTTGTTATGGCATGTCATATATTATTGTATTATGAGAACACTTCAGAACTTCAGGTTAGATACCTAATTTTTGACTTGATCTCTGTACTCAGGTATTTCACAAGCACTTCAACCTCAAAACTGGAGTTCATGGTTTTCCTCTAACCAAACCTATGACTTCCAAACCTTATGTCTCCTCCAGTGTTCCCTTTCTCAGACTGGCCCCTATCTCAGAAACCAGAAACCTAATGTTTTTCTTTTTACCCCTCTGTCCTCATAGATCCCCTCTCTACCATGTCTCATCAGTTACCTAATCAAGCCCAGTCAGTTTAAGTAAAATTCAGTCACTGCCCCCCATTATTACCACCAAAATTATTGCCCTTGGACCACTGAAGTAGCTTTGAAAACTGTTTTCTTGTGACTGCTGTTTCCTTGCTCTAGTTCATTCTCCATGCAGTGGTCAGAATTATCTTTATAAAATATCAGCTAGGTGTGATGGCTCATGCCTGTAATCTCCACATTTTAGGAGGCTGAGGCGGGAAGATTACTTGAGCCCAGGAGTTCAAGACCAGCCCAGGCAAAATACTGGGACCCCCAACTCTACAAAAAGTAGAAAAAAAATCACTGGGCATGTTGGTACACACCTGTGGTCCTAGCTGCTTAGGAGGCTGAGGTGAGAGGAACACTTGAACTCAAGAGGTCGAGGCTGCAGTGAGCTGTGATTGCGCCACTGCACTCCAGCCAGGGTGACAGAGTGAGATTCTGTCTCAAAAAAAAAAAAAAAGAAAAGAAAAAATACCTACAAAATAAAACACAAATCTGATTATATCACATTGCTGCTTAAAACCTGGCCCTGGCTTCCCATTGCTATGAGGATAAAGACCAAAACCCTTGGTCTGGCCTGTAAGGCCCATCTGCCTGGCTCCTGCCTGCCTCATTTCGCACCAGATTCCTCTGTTTTTTCTGCATCCCTCTTACCTTTTACATAAGGTAGGTGATCACGGAATACTTTTCCTTTTAGAGCTTTCATACATGTGTTCTCTCTGCATGAGATGCGTCTACCTGCCCTTCTTCCTACATGCCAACATTCACATTGATTTTTTGAAACTCAGCCTGAATGTTGCTTACTCAGAATATCTTCCTCACACACATCACAGTCAGAACCCCAGATTATGGGTCATCTTTTTACTCTTACTTCCCCAGTAAAGCATTTGTACCTATGGTAATTAAATGATTAATTTTGTGGTTTATGCCATATGTTTCCTTTGATAGAGAGTGTAAGCTCCATGAACCCAGGAATTTTGTCTTAGCCTTGAGTGGGTTGATAGTGTTTTGTGCAAGTTAAACATCAGGAGGAAATACGCATATATTGACACACACATTTCTAATGAGAGAATGGGAGAAATTCCTCCTTAAGAAAGAAGCATATTTTGGTACTTTTTCCTGGCATTGTTAAATATACTATTGTTTTGCTGCTGCTTTTTTTTTTGAGACGGAGTCTCACTCTGTTGCCTAGGCTGGAGTGCAGTGGCACGATCTCGGCTCACTGCATCCTCCGTCCCCTGAGTTCAAACAATTCTTCTGCCTCAGCCTCCCGAGTAGCTGGAATTATAAGTGCCTGCCACCGTGTCCAGCTAATTTTTGTATTTTTAGTAGAGACGGGGTTTCACCGTCTTAGCCAGACTGGTCTTGAAATCTTAACCTCGTGATCCACCCGCCTCAGCCTCCCAAAGTGCTAGGATTATAGGCATGAGCCACCGTGCCTGGCCTTTGTTTTGTTTCTTAACCTTCATGGTGTTTCTCAGTGGAGGCTATACTTGTTCATCCACCTATTTTATATATGTTAAATACATGAGGTATTTATACAGGATTATTATTATTATTATTATTATTTTTTTGAGACGGAGTCTCGCTCTGTCGCCCAGGCTGGAGTGCAGTGGCCGGATCTCAGCTCACTGCAAGCTCCGCCTCCCGGGTTTACGCCATT
>NW_012103921.1:1469082-1471105 GCF_000951045.1 Mandrillus leucophaeus
ATTCTTCTGCCTCAGCCTCCCGAGTAGGTGGAACTACAGGCACCCGCCACCTCGCCTGGCTAGTTTTTTGTATTTTTTTAGTAGAGACAGGGTTTCACCGTGTTAGCCAGGATGGTCTTGATCTCCTGACCTTGTGATCCGCCCGTCTCGGCCTCCCAAAGTGCTGGGATTACAGGCTTGAGCCACCGCGCCCGGCCTATAGAGGATTATTTTAAAGTCATTGAATGGTATTCTTATGATAACAGTAAATCAACTTTTTGCTTATATTTATGTAACTATTTGAAGTCTCTGACTTTCTCTAAATCAATTATAGTAGAGCTCAGCGAATATTTTCTGTAGTGGGCCAGATAGTAAATATTTTAGACTTTGCAACCATATTGTCTCTTTTAGCACTCTTCAATTCTGCCATTGTGGCACAAAAGCAGTTATAGATAATATATAAATGGATGGGTGTGTCTCTTCCAATAACATGTTATTTATGGGCACCAGAATTTGAATTTTGTATAATTTTCATGTGTCAAGAAATACTGTTTATCTCTTGCTTCCCCCGCCAACATTTGAAATTGTAGAAACTTACCTTGTGGGCAGTATAAAATCAGGTATATGGCCCCAGGGGCATAGTTGTTGACCCTTGTCTATAACCACCTCTGTAAGTATTCTATCATTTATGTGATTAAAATAGAAGACAAAATAAGGTGACCCCCTTTCTGGGCAAAACAATATGCCTTTGTAAAGAAAAATGGGCCGGGCGCGGTGGCTCAAGCCTGTAATCCCAGCACTTTGGGAGGCTGAGACGGGCGGATCATGAGGTCAGGAGATCGAGACCATCCTGGCTAACACGGTGAAACCCCGTTTCTACTAAAAATACCAAAAACTAGCCGAGTGACGTGGCGAGCGCCTGTAGTCCCAGCTACTCGGGAGGCTGAGGCAGGAGAATGGCGTAAACCCGGGAGACGGAACTTGTAGTGAGCTGAGATGCGGCCACTGCATTCCAGCCTGGGCGGCAGAGCGAGACTCCGTCTCAAAAAAAAAAAAAAGGAAAAATGAATTGTAAATTGTGGAAAGAAATATTTAAGAACAATTTTAGATTCTGTTGCCCGTTTATTACTAGGTAAACATTATGTTTTTAAAAAACGAATTCCTCCAGTATGTGGGCCTAAGCTTACCGTGATCTCTTGAGGTCAGTACTTTACATTTAGTATATAAATCTTTGAGTAGATTCTAAAGGAGAATTTATAAAGAATTTTTCTCAAACACTATCAGGAATCGACTATCTTACCCTCCCTTAAACTCTTTTCATTCCAGTTTATAAGAGAAACATTTTATTTTTTTCCTTGTACCAATCAGAACCTTGATTTTGAAAAATTTGATGGGGGATTTTACTATTTACATAAATTATAAGCTGTTGCAAAGAGTTGCTAAATGACCCTGACCTTTTAACTCTGACTTCCTTAGCATCTTTATTGAGTTGTTTTATATTTTGGTAGCAATTGCCTTTCCAGAATGATTTTGTAAGTTTTCATTCCCACCAATAGTGAATGTGACTAAAATGCAGTGGCTTTGAAATTCCTTAAATATATTCTTAACCATCTAGCTTAGTTTCTTTATATGTATCAAAATGCACACAGCATTGGATGTGATGTTTTATGTCACAGTACTTGGTATGTTTCCTGATTGTTCTGACTTATTGATTAGTAAAATAGTTCATGATTATTTGAGCTTTGGGAAGATAAGAAACTCCTTTGTAATAGATGGGTTTTTTTGTTTGTTTGTTTGTTTTGAGATGGAGCCTTGCTCTTGTCACCTAGGCTGGAGTGCAGTGACGCAATCTTGGCTCACTGCAACCTCCAACTCCCGGGTTCAAGCAATTCTCCTGCCTCAGCCTCCCAACTGTCTCTTATACACATCTAGATGTGTATAAGAGACAGCTTTATACATAGATTCTTTTTAGGACTTTGTTAATTTTAAAATGTCCATCTTTTATATGATTGAAGGTATTTTAGATGGAAAAATCATTGACTCT
>NW_012103921.1:1471185-1476589 GCF_000951045.1 Mandrillus leucophaeus
CTGGAGTGCAGTGACGCAATCTTGGCTCACTGCAACCTCCAACTCCCGGGTTCAAGCAATTCTCCTGCCTCAGCCTCCCGAGTAGCTGGAAGTACAGGCACCTGCCACCACTCCCAGCTAATTTTTGTATTTTTGGTAGAGACAGGGTTTCATCATGTTGGCCAGGCTGGTCTCGAACTCCTGACCTCAGGTGATCTGCCTGCTTTGGCCTCCCAGACTGCTGGGATTACAGGCATGAGCCACAGTGCCTGCCCTGGTTGAGTTACTTCTTTAGGAGAGAATAGATGAAATTAGTGGTTAAAATACAATTTGAGAAGATTATCCTAAATTAAAACTAATTCTGAGCAAGATTAAAGTATTGAATTCTGGCCGGGCACGGTGGCTTACGCCTGTATTCCCAGCACTTTGGGATGCCAAGGCAGGCGGATCATGTGGTCAGGAGATAAAGACCACCCTGGCCAACATGGTGAAGTCCCGTCTCTACTAAAATACAAAAAACTAGTTGGGTGTGGTGGCACACACCTGTAGCCCCAGCTACTCAGGAGGCTGAGGCAAGGAAATCACTTGAACCTGGGAGGCGGAGGTTTCAGTGAGCCGAGGTTGTGTCACTGCTCTCCTACCTGGTGACAGAGCAAGACTCTGTCTCAAAAAAAAAAAAAAAAAGTATTGAATTACATGTTAATATGTTATGATTTTATTAGTACTGCTGGAGGCTTATAAAATGATGAAGTTGAAGGAGACTGTAGGATCTTTAGTTCTACATTTCACTGCTGTGAAAACTGAGAAGTACTTTCCGAGCATTTTATGGATATATACTTGTGTACTGGATACTTGGATTTCAAATTGTAACTTAAACATATTATCTCATTCCTTTCTTACGACTCTTTATACATAGATTCTTTTTAGGACTTTGTTAATTTTAAAATGTCCATCTTTTATATGATTGAAGGTATTTTAGATGGAAAAATCATTGACTCTAGTAGCCTTTTACTGTCTTAAACATCTTACTTTTTCTGTGAATGTCATTTTGTGACCTACTTTTAGCACTTAACCTGCCCCCCCCGCTTTTTATTTGGTTATTAATTTCCCAGGCGATTGGAGTAGTTAATATTTTTTTCCTTTCAGGTAAATGATACAACTTACAAATCTTTCTTTCCTGAGAAATGTGGATAACTGCTTAATGAATGCTAAATAACATGGAGTGTTTCCTTTGTTCCAGATCTGTTTTCAACCTGTAGAACTGAAAAATCGGTATTTTTATTTTTAGCTATGAACCTTTCTATTGAATTTCAGTAGTGCATTTTTTTTCCCACTGAAACTACGGATCCAGAGTAATTACGGCAGTGCTGTTTTCTTTATTTGTCCCTGTGAAAACAGTAACTCTCCATTTTTTTATATAGAAATATAATTTTAGTAGTCTTCATTTAGAAGTAATTGTGGAATATGAACATTTTCACGGTCTAATGAATAGGTGAAAGGATAGCATTTTCACTATTTCTGTCTATTATTCTATACAATCCTTATATACTCAAATATAAATTTAATGTTGTACATTCTGAAAAAAGCATTGTTACTTAAATGATATCTATCATCCTAAATTGTATGTGTCCATTTCATTTTATATTCCCATTTTAAGTGACACCGACTTGAAAATATTTTTTATGAACTCTCACTTTTTAAGTGTCTCTATTTGCCCACACTTACCTACATCTTAATCTCCCCATCCCTACTCCTCAGAAGAAAAAGAAAAATAGAATTGTATAGGAGCTCTACTTTGATAGCACTGATATAATTCATTGTAGGATATTATAGATACCAAAAATATTGACCTTAGATCTCCGAGGAGAGACACTGCTTTGTTTTGTTGCTTGTGTAACCCTCAAATCCTGAATGAATACCTGCCTGGAATGTGATGTAGAATGAGTGTTCATGTCCTCTCTTGTGTAATTCTGTTCCTCTAAGTTGAGCAATAGCTGTGATTTTTCTCAACCTACCCTGCTTGGATTTTGATGGGCATTTTTCATTCCAATACAATGCCTGAGTGAAAATGAGGGTTTTCTCATATCTCTGAAAAACCCGGTATTTTACTCAAGATTTCTGATTCTGAAAATACCATACTTGACCCAGAACCTATAGACATTTTATGGTGAAATTGCTTTATTATATACTTTCAAAGTATTTCACCTGTATGATTACATGGATGAGTAGCAGGAATCATTTTTCAGTATTGTTTTCTTGAATCTGTAACTGGTTTTCGGTCTCATTACATTTTCTGTTTGTACTGGTTTGCTAGATAATTTATACATGAAGTTGACCAAATCAATTTTGGTCTTTGGGAGAGTGTTAAATTCCCTCTCAGATGTGACATCTATTGTTAGGTTGACAAGTCGGCTTGTCCTTAGAAGGAATACTGGGGAATAAATTGTACTAATGATTGTTGTGCTGTCTTCTCTTGCTGTGGTTAATAGTAATCATTTCTTTTCCTTCCCCTTTTTCTGCTGCCTCTTTCTTTATCTTCCCTGTCTTCCCATGTACTTTTGAATTTATTAAATTGGACTATATATTTTTTCCTTGCTTTCCTTTTTTAATTTTGTGATCTCCTGTGCTCTACTGTCTTCCCTACTCGCTTGGGTTCCATGTTGCTAGTTTTTATGTTCGCACGCTCATTATCACCCTTTTTTGTACTTCAAATCCCAGCAGCTGCCCAGCCAGGTCCCTGAGCACAGCCCTGTGGTTTATGGGACTGTGGAGAGCGCTCATCTTGCTGCCAGCACCCCTGTCACTGCAGCTAGCGACCAGAAGCAAGGTTTGTGTATGACTGTTTTCCTCCCTCTTATCTTCAGTCTCTTTTATATTAATTTCATTTCCCTCAGCATTCAGGAGTAAGAGTACAGCATCCAAGGATTATTTAGACACCCACCTTTAAACAAAGCTTTGAGGCAGAAAATTAAAGTATTCTGCCTCTAAGAAACTAAAGTAGGGATAATTGGTAAAATTTTTTCATACATTTGTTTAATCTCTCACTGTTAGTATCTGTATATAGGTAAAAGGTTAGCTGCCTTAAACCGCCCTTTAAAACAAGGTGAGAGGTGGAGG
The DNA here is from genome assembly GCF_000951045.1 of Mandrillus leucophaeus. Classification (NCBI taxonomy): domain Eukaryota; kingdom Metazoa; phylum Chordata; class Mammalia; order Primates; family Cercopithecidae; genus Mandrillus; species Mandrillus leucophaeus. The sequence continues at coordinate 1,474,282 of NW_012103921.1, forward strand.
GAGAAATCATAGCATATATTACTTTACAAGAACAATACAGTTTAGCTTATATATTCAGCATGTCCCTAGGTATCTTGCTATTTAAAAAAAAAAAAAAAAGATAAAGCGTTTCTTCTTACAAGACTGGGCTTCTATAGCCACAGTTGGAGATGGATCCAAGTTCAACTCCCGGCTCCATCATGCACTAGTTATTTGATCTGTTGAGCCACTGACCTTGTGTGTCTCAGTTTCTTCACTTGTAGAATGGAATAAAGACCTACATGCCTGACAGGATTACTGTGGGAACGTGCCTATCACATGAAAAATGCTTAGTAAATTATAGCCATTAATGCTATATTAAGGAATAGTACACTAAGGTCTCTGCTCCTATTGAACTTGAACATGAAGGTGCCAAATGTTTGTTGAAATAAATACTGTGCCTTTGGGAGTATAATAGAAAATGTAAGGGAAATCTCATACCAGGAAGTGGGATATCATAGTCTTTCTTTCCTGCCTAGTTAGATTTTAACTTGACCTTTGCTAAAATTGAGAGATAATTCTAAACACAGTTCGAGGAAGCAAGTAACTTTGACCTTGCTTTATGTTTCAGATTTCTAAAAATGATTGGATATCATATATGGAAGCCATTTACCTTCTAACTTTCTTGAATTATTCATTCCTCCAAACCATTTGTTTATTCTATAGCTCTATGGTTAGTATACAGATTTTCTAAAACTTATTGTCTTTTTTTTTTTTTTGAGACAGAGTCTTGCTCTGTTGCCCAGGCTGGAGTGCAGTGGTGCAGTCTTGACTCACTGCAGCCTCCTCCTCCTGGGCTCAAGCTATTCTCCTGCCTCAGCCTCCCGAGTAGCTGGAATTACAAGCATGCACCACCATGCGCAGCTAATTTTTGTATTTTTAGTAGAGACGGGGTTTCACCATGTTGGCCAGGCTGGTCTTGAATTCCTGACCTCAAGTGATCTGCCTGCCTCAGCCTCCCAAAGTGCTGGGATTACAGGCCTGAGACACCATGCCCATACTAAAAATTATCCTTCAAAAAATATTTAGGAGTGGCCCATAAAATCGACATATTTAATATTAAAGTTTTTTGGGTAGACTGCAGGTTAATCACATTTGTAAACTTTCTGGAAGATGTACTTCTAATGTATGATTTCAATGATTTTTACATCAAACAAAGATTATGATCATGTGTTTTTAATATAGAAATTTCATTTCCCCACTGAGTATTGAGAAGCCTGATACTCTTAAACAGACAGGTCCTATATTGTATTTGTTATGTAAGATAGTTTTAAACCAAAAGATAGTCAGTGATCCTAATCTGGCATGCTTCAAAAAATTACACGGTCAAGGACTTCTTTCAGCAACATTTTGAGTTAAAGGAGAACTCCTGCATGCTTCAAGCGAATTTTTTAAATAGTAAAACCATTTACCTTGCAAAATTACAGGTTGTAGAGACCAAATGTGGAAGTCCACTCGCTACCTTCAATGACAAAGTAGTTTTGAGTCAAAGTTCAGAATGTTTTTAATCTTAGTGGGTAATAATTCTCAGAGTATTTCCCTTCAAAACTTGATTGCGCTTTTGCAAATGTGTAATCCTTTTACTGGTTAGAATTATGCTAAGCATATTGAATACTTCCCATGCAAAGAGGCCTTAAAATTTATTCTCTGTGCAGACTTTCTCTGTAGCTGTGCCAGGATTTTTAAAAAGTTTATCACATACTTTGATGATGATAGTTCTGTCCTTCCTGAAGACAGTATTATTGCATTTGCCATTATTTTGTGAAAAATAATGTTAAAATTTTTAGATTATGAGATCCCTGCATTTTGTCATATTTAGGCCCAGATTTCCAGACAAGGAATGCAGACTTTATTTCCTCTCAGGTTTTTGTTTTTGTTTTGCTTAGTGGAAATTTGAATAACAACATCAACATATCAAACTGGTGCATAATATAGACTTAATTGGAAAATATTCAGGTTACCTTGATGAAAAGAAACACTTGTAGTATTTTAAGTGCATTTCAGAGGTTATAAGTAACTCTCTGGGATTACTATTATCTTCCTTTTAGTACCACCTATTCACCAGAAAACTAACTCTCTTTCTCTGTTTCTCTCTCTTTCCCTTTCTCTCTCCCTTTCACTCTTTCTCTCTTTTTTTCTGTCTCCCTCCCTCCCTTCCTTCCTTCCTTCCTTCCCTCCCTCCCTCCCTCCCTCCTTCCTTCCTTCCTTCCTTCCTTCCCTCCCTTCTCTTGCTTTCTTTTCTTTTCTTTTCTTTTCTTTTTTCTTTTCTTTTCTTTTCTTTTCTTTTCTT
>NW_012103921.1:1476694-1479663 GCF_000951045.1 Mandrillus leucophaeus
TTCCTTCCTTCCTTCCTTCCTTCTCTTTCACTTGCTCTCTCACTCTCTTGTTCTTTCATCTCTCTCTCTCTTTTTCTTTCTTGACTGGTCAAACAGTAGCTTTTCTGATTTCATCTATTAGCCTGCCGATATCTAAAATATTACTGTTTTCAGAGGTTTTTTTTAAATTAAATTTATGTAACGTTAGAAAGGGCTTACTATTTTTTCAGAGAAAATGTTTTTTTTTTTTTTCTTTACACTGAGGATTTTTTTTTCTTTTTTCTTCTATTTTGAGACAGGGTTTCGTTCTGTCACCCAGGATGGAGTGCAGTGACATGATCATGGCTCACTGCAGCCTCCACCTTCCAGGCTCAAGCAGTCCTCTCACTTCAGCCTCCTGAGTAGCTGGAACTACAGGCGTGAACCACCACGCCCAGCTAGTTTTTGTATTTGTAGAGGCGAGATTTTTCCATGTTGTGTAGGCTGGTCTCAAACACCTAAGCTCAAGTGACCTGTCTGCTATGGCCTCCCAAGTTGCTGGGATTACAGATGGGAGCCACCTCGGCCAGCCAAGGAGTTTTTCAAAATTTCCTTCTTAAATAGAGATTCCTTTTGAAATTAGCATATAAAAGCTGACTTTTTTCAAAGATTGTTATATTACTCCCAGAGTCTCTACATTTTGTAGTCAGATTGTTTTTTTCTTTCTCAATAGAAATGTCATTACTGAGAGTTTGTACTCAGTTACAGAATCTCCTGTTAACTCTAAAGCCTCCCTCCTGCTTGATTGACTTAAGTACTTCTGTTTCCATAAGCCTTCCCTTTCCTCCACAAAGTTGGAAGAATGTGAGCTTTAAAATCATTCTCAGGCTTGAGCACTTGCTACTTACATGACCTTGGGCCTATGACTGATTTCTAAAACCCTCAGTTTCCTTATCTGTAAAACAGGCAAATAATTTCTACCCCAATTGTGGTTGTGAGAATTAAAAGGGACAATGTATGTATGGTATTTGACCCAGTTCCTGGCACATAGTAAGTGCTTAACAAATGTTAGCTGCCATTATTAAGCTTCTGGTTTACAGAGTTTTTTTACATGAAACAGCTAGAATATTTACATGAAGGCCAAGGTTCCAGACAAATCTACCATTTTACCTTTGTTTGACACCTGATGAAGACATAGCGAATACTTCACATTGGTTTGTAGAGAGAACAACTGTTTAATTAATTAAAATTTTTGCTTGGTATTGATAGTACACAGCTGAAATGATTGCTGTTTACTGAGTGAGAAAGAAAATTAAATCCACTGTATTGAGGATATGATATGGATAATTAAACGAGTTAGTTGGTGCCTTAGTCTTAATCTTAGTGCCTGTTGAAAGCACCTAGTGTGTTCAGTGAATGGTATTCTGTTTGTAATTCAACCATCCATAGCAGTGTTGTTCATTTGGGACTCTGTTGGCATTTAGACCTATTTTTGTCAAGTGAGACTGTACCTCAAATTGCAGGATGCTTAGTATTCCTCTCTCTGCCTATTAAATGACAATAGCATTTCAGTCATTGAGAGACTTGTGACAACCAAAAGACACCCTTGTCTTGGTCATTGATTCCACCACCATATGAGAATGAAAGGGAGCAATTTTATTCTTCTTAAAATTTGACACTCCTTATGGAAACTACAGATAAGCAAAATGAGAAAGTATGTGTCTGATTACTCAGAGCCATTATTAATAAACTGATTTTCCCCTATGCACATATGTTAGTACTAAGTATTTTTTTAAGTTACCAAATTGGGTTCTACATACGGTTTTGTACCCTGCTTAAAAAAATAAAATAAACGTTCTTGCCAGATGCGGTGGCTCATGCCTGTAATCTAAGTACTTTAGGAGGACGAGGCAGGAGGATTGCTTGAGCTCAAGAGTTCAAGACCAGCTGAGTAATATAGCAAGACCCCGTCTCTACAAAAAATAAAAATATTAGCCAGGTATGGTGGCTCATACGTGTGGTCTCAGATACTTGGGAGGCTGAGGTAGGAGGATTGCTTGAGACTGGAGGTTGCAGTGAGCTGAGATCACACCACTGCACTCCAGCCTAGGCGACAGAGCAAGACTGTCTCGAAACAGAACAAAACATATGTTTTATTACAAAAAACTTTCCATATCATTAAATACTCTTTTAAAAACCTATTTTAAATATTGCATAGTATGCCATTATATGCCCAGACCATCATTTCTTTAATAAAATCTCTATTGTTGAACATTTAATTGATTTCCTTTTTTGTCCTTTTTTCTTATATAATAATATAAATAGTGTTGCCTTAAATATTCTAGACATCTGTCTTTGCTACCCCTTTCATGATTATTAGAAAAATTCTTAAAGTTGGAATTCCTACAAATTCTTAAAGGTGACCAAACTCTTTATAGTAGAAGTCTTTAGAGGGATAAAATAAGTGTTTTGTTTTGTTTTTTTAATTTAGCTCTACTGTGTTTTCAGCTTTCTGTATGAAAGCTTTATTTAGTGGGTTAAAGAACTTTTATTTTAGAATGAAGAACTCATAATTTTTTTGTTTTGTTTTGTTTGAGATAGAGTCTCCCTCTACTGTATCACCCATACTGAAGTACAGTGGTGCGATGACAGCTCACTGCAGCCTCAACCTCACGGGCTCAGGTGGTCCTCTTACCTTGGCCTCCTGCGTACCTGGGACTGTGAATGCACACCACCATGCCCAGCTTGTAGAAATGAGGTCTTGTAGTTTGAGACCTCCTGGGCTCAAGTGATCTTCCCCCTTGGCCTCCCAAAGTTCTGGGATTTACAGGCAGGAGCTCACCGTGTCTGGCCTAATTTTTTCAATACTAGATTTTTCTGAAGAGTGTATAGAAGTTTATCAGTTGTAGGTCTACTTTTGTTTGATTTTTTACTATCGGAAATTGTTTCCCAACATTAATAATTGAATTGACATACTCTTATTAGATATTTAATGTGAGAATCAATCTCTC
>NW_012103921.1:1479773-1485171 GCF_000951045.1 Mandrillus leucophaeus
CCTCTCCCTCTCTCCCACTCCCACTCTCCCCTTCTCCCCACTTTTCCTTTCCCTTTTTCATTTTGAGACAACATCTTGCTCTATTGCCCAGGTTGGAGTGCAGTGGCATGATCACAGCTTGCTGCAGCCTCATCCTCCTGGGCTCAAACGATCCTTCCATCTTGGCCTCCCGAGTAGCTGGGTCTACAGGTCTGCGCCACCTCACCTGGCTAATCTTTTTATTTTTTGTAGACACAAGGTCTCACTATGTTGCCGAGGCTTATTGCGAATTCCTAGGCTCAAGAGATCCTCCCGTCTCAGCCTCCTAAAGTACTAAGATTACAGACATGAGCCCTCACACCCTGCCCTGTTTTGAAATTTACTGCATCTAGGTTTCAGTCAGTGGTCATAAAGGGTGTTATTCTGATAAGCGTTCACAGTGGCATTATGTAATCTGGGTGACTTATTTAGCAGTTACTCCAGTGAGCTGGAAATTATTTTCATCAAAGATATTTTGATAAATACATGTTTGTATTTATGTATTATGTATGGCGTGTTCCATCTAGAATGAACACACACACGCGCGTGCGCACACACACGCACACAAAATAAACACATGTTTTCCAGAAATACTTTTGTCTGTTGCCCTGTCAACTTAGTCTGAGGGATTTGGCAATGAGAGCCTATTGATTCTATCTCATCACTACAGTAACTAAGAAAAGTCCAATTTTAGAAGCACCAGCTTCTGTGCCTCTAAATAAAAGTATATTTTAAGGCTAATAACTGTCATTACAGTGAATGAATTAATAATATCTTAATGATAGTATTTACTACCTGTTTATCTGACAAACAATGCATATTTGCTTTCACATAATTGCAGTTTATTGTAAAGACTCACTTTCATTGATGCATAAAAAAATTCTGTTGGAGAAAGTAAAGTCTCATTTTAGGTTGTCTTTTAGTAGTGCTTGAAATTTTTATTGTCATTTGATAAACATACTCATGAGTATATGTTTTTCCATGGAGCCTATTTATTGTGCTAAGGAAGCACAAGGCTGGAAGCCAGTGTAAATCTCCTTTGGTTTCCTCCACTTAGGGATGAATCACATATCAATTTACCTGGAATTTATTAATAAAAATGTGGAAATTATTGTTAATTATTGTTCCTTGTATTTTTCTGGTACCCTCATTATGATGACCAGTTTCTTCTCTCTCTCTGTCTCCTTCTCTCTATATATACACAGATGCATTTTTGTATATCAAACTATTTCATACCATGAAATACTAGTACTTTCACACTGTATATATATAGTTTTCTTTTTCATTAGATTTATTTGTGTATTAACTTTGTTTTCGCCTTAATTAATTGTTTTACATGTCAAGACACAAGATAAATTTTGTTATTTTTATTTTGTCTAGAGATGGGGTCTCGTTCGGTCACCCAGGCTGGAGTGCAGCGATGCATTCGTAGCTCACTGCAACCTCAATCTCCTGGGCTCAAGTGATCCTCCCACCTCAGCCTTTTGAGTAGTTGGGATTACAGGCGTGTGCCACCAAGCCCAGCAATTTCCATTTTTATACCTCACATTATTTCTGGTTATATACTTCTGTTGAGAATCGATGGGTAAATTAATTTATAAACTGATTTTTATCAGTTACTGAGAATAGTTTGATTTCACTGATAATAAATTTTATTACATAAAATGTGATGCTTTGCCTTGAATTTTTATACAAGTAATGCTTTTTAAAATAAAAATTACCTCCCCAAACATGAAAATATATAGAATAAAAAATAACATCAGTCCCTTTATAATAATTTAATTTTTAATTGTTTGCCCTTGTACTGTTCTGCCACTATAATATATCCCTGGAAAAAAATTTTTTTAGGGAACAAGAGATGGTAGAAATTAAGGTTTTCCTACCTTAAAGAAAAGCCTCACTCCGAAACCAAGAATGGTTTAGCCTTAGTTTTGATGAGCTTTTCAGTTGTGTTCTTGATATAATTATTTGGTGAATAGATTCCTTCTCTTACTCCAAAGTAGACTTTATGTATTGGATACCAAATAAGTAGTAGGTTTAAGTAACAAAAAAAAGAAAGAAAGAAAGAAAAGAGACAATGTTTTTGGCACACCAGAATAAGTCTAATATATTGGTCCCTATTCTGCTGCCTGTAATTTAGGGTAAGAGATTGAAAGAATTGGCCCAAGGCAATATATAGTCTCTGATCCAAGAATTATTCTTAAAACTTATTTTTTTCTTCCCCAGAGGAGAAGCCAAAACCAGATCCAGTGTTAAAGTCTCCTTCCCCAGTCCTTAGGCTAGTCCTCAGTGGAGAGAAGAAAGAACAAGAAGGCCAGACATCTGAAACTACTGCAATAGTATCCATAGCAGAGCTTCCTCTGCCTCCATCACCTACCACTGTTTCTTCTATTGCTCGAAGTACAATTGCTTCCCCCACCTCTTCTGCTCTCAGTAGCCAACCACTATTCACCACTGCTATAGATGACAGATGTGAACTCTCATCCTCAAGAGAAGACACAGTTCCTGTACCCAGCCTCACATCTTGCACAGAAACATCAGACCCTTTACCAACAAATGAAAATGATGGTGATATATGCAAGAAACCATGTAGTGTAGCACCTAATGATATTCCACTGATTTCTAGTACTACCCTAATTAATGAAATAAATGGAGTTAGTGAAAAATTACCAGCCACGGAGAGCACTGTGGAAATAGTAAAACAGGAAGTATTGCCATTGACTCTTGAATTGGAGATTCTCGAAAATCCCCCAGAAGAAATGAAACTGGAGTGTATCCCAACTCCCATCACCCCTTCCACAGTTCCTTCCTTTCCTCCAACTCCTCCAACTCCTCCAACTTCTCCTCCTCCCACTCCAGTCATTGTTCCTGCTGCCGCCACTACTGTTAGTTCTCCGAGTGCTGCCATCACAGTCCAGAGAGTCCTAGAGGAGGACGAGAGTATAAGAACTTGCCTTAGTGAAGATGCAAAAGAGATTCAAAACAAAATAGAGGTAGAAGCAGATGGGCAAACAGAAGAGATTTTGGATTCTCAAAACTTAAATTCAAGAAGGAGCCCTGTCCCAGGTAAGCCATTCTGCTGTTAGTCTCATGCTTGCTGAACATGAAGAAGAGGCAGTGTTTGAGTTATTTTTTAATTGGCTACTTTCCTTGACTTCCAGAAACATCGAATGAATGCTGAAATTCCTAGTCTGGTTTCTTCAGTGGTGTGTTTGTGTTTTAGTACAACCTGCAAAAGAGTTACTCCATTGTCTAAAAATGCAAATGAGAATTTCCAAATATACAAAATGCCTCCAAGGTATATGTCATGAAACATGTTGGGTTTTATTGTTGTTGTTGTTGCTGTTGCCTCATTCATATGAATCAGTTTCTCAGTGCTTAACTCTGCTGCTTTGGGGCTAGAAAACAATCAAAACCAGGATGGTCTATAGTCCCTAAAACTGTCTTCCCAGAATTTTAAAACCCAGTCAATCCTAAACTTAAAGGAACTCCTCTATGCATGACCTCTTTTTAAATCTTGGATGTAGGACGATAGCAATCAGAACATCAAAGGTTTATAACTATTTTTGAAAATATAATGCTCTTGTTGATTCACTTGCAGGTAAGCTTAATGTTCTCTCACTTTGCCTTTTGAAACCGTTTTATTTTTTGTGTACAGTTTTACCTGGTCAGTAATATCCTTGGAGTATTATAGTCTTCCCAGTTCAAATTATTTGTTTTTAAAGTAGCATCACCTGGGACCTTAGGAGCTAACCATTGGGTTATTGTAAGTTTAATCAAAAGTTATCTAAGGCTTATCAGCTATTCTCAGTTAGCCCTTAGGAATATTGAAGTTTTGGCTTTGAACAATTCAGCACAGCCTATCTTCTTCAACATTGTCCTTTGCTATATAATTTCCTTTCTCTATGCCTGTCAGATTAAGTAATACATATGTAAATTGGGCTTTTTGATAAATGAGTGCTCCTCCAGCAGTTGATTCTTAACATGCAGTGGTAGGTTTTGGTCACCAACGTCCTCAGTATTTTGTCTATTTTGAGGTGTGTAATAAGGAAATTTGACAAACCCAAAAACTGATCCCTACGTTTTAGATGTGGCTTTTCTACCCAGCTTTGTTCTTGAGACAATTTCCTCATCAGTGTCTGTAAGAGGTGTCTAGCCTCTTGGAACTGTAGAAAATCTTGTAGAACAGCATGAGCCAGAGCAGAAAAGAAAACAATGCAAGGCAATTGGAACAGTGAGAAATTTGTCATAAGTCTTTGTAAATTACCTGTTTCTTCAACTGTCTGTCTTCCATTGACATCAGTATTCATAGTGCCATCACAAACAGTGGACCTTCTTCCTTGGTGGAGAGATGACCTTAGACCTTGTTTTGTCAGCTAGAAGAACAACCTTGGGGCCGGGCGTAGCGGATCACGCCTGTAATCCCTGCACTTTGGGAGGCCAAGGTGGGTGGTTTGCCTGAGCTCAGGAGTTCGAGACCAGTCTGGGCAACATGGTGAAACCCCGTCTCCACTGAAATACAAAAAAAAAGCCAGGCGTGGCGGTGTGGGCCTGCATTCCCAGCTACTTGGGAGGCTGAGGCAGGAGAATTGCTTGAATCTGGGAGGCAGAGGTTGCAGTGAGCCAAGATCGTGCCACCGCACTCCAGCCTGGGCAACAGATGGAGACTCCATCTCAAAAAAAAAAAGAGAAAACAACCTTGGTTTTGGTGTGGCTGTAGGTCAATGCCCTCCAAAGAACACCTGTTTGTTGGAGAACAGCAATTTGTTTGACACTTCATTGTTCATTTTCATTTGCAGTGATATGATAGTTACAAAAATGAGAGAAACTAATGAACAAAAAAGTTTTTAAAATGTAAAAACAAAAACAAGACAATCATAGGAAATATAAGTTGAAGATACAAACCGTACCTCAGAATTGAAGTAAGTGTAAAGTGAAAAGACCATGCATCAAAATCGTACTTCACTCATTTCTGACATTTATGCTTTTTTAAAAATCAGTTTGCCACTTAGATGGCCTGATATTGCAAGACAGTGCCCAGGGATGGATGGGCAAACAGACTTTTGGTTTAAATAATGTTCATACCATGGTACATTTGTTTGAAATGCAGATCCTCTCAATATTAGTATTGTGATCACCAGCACCTTAATCAAAGAGTATAGATTCTTCAGTGGTAATCCAGAGAGCACTTAGAAAAGAAAGAACTGTTGTTTTCATGACTTGGAGTGACATAGAGGTTTGTGATGTTGGGAGGTAAAGTTTCTTGGCATTTTTCTAGTCTCATGATTTTTTAACCTATGTGTTTAAGGGAACTACAAGTTTTATAATTTCCTTTTACATCTTAATTGTCTTAATAGTCTTCGAAATCCAACAGTAAATG
>NW_012103921.1:1485221-1487519 GCF_000951045.1 Mandrillus leucophaeus
TGCCCTCCAAAGAACACCTGTTTGTTGGAGAACAGCAATTTGTTTGACACTTCATTGTTCATTTTCATTTGCAGTGATATGATAGTTACAAAAATGAGAGAAACTAATGAACAAAAAAGTTTTTAAAATGTAAAAACAAAAACAAGACAATCATAGGAAATATAAGTTGAAGATACAAACCGTACCTCAGAATTGAAGTAAGTGTAAAGTGAAAAGACCATGCATCAAAATCGTACTTCACTCATTTCTGACATTTATGCTTTTTTAAAAATCAGTTTGCCACTTAGATGGCCTGATATTGCAAGACAGTGCCCAGGGATGGATGGGCAAACAGACTTTTGGTTTAAATAATGTTCATACCATGGTACATTTGTTTGAAATGCAGATCCTCTCAATATTAGTATTGTGATCACCAGCACCTTAATCAAAGAGTATAGATTCTTCAGTGGTAATCCAGAGAGCACTTAGAAAAGAAAGAACTGTTGTTTTCATGACTTGGAGTGACATAGAGGTTTGTGATGTTGGGAGGTAAAGTTTCTTGGCATTTTTCTAGTCTCATGATTTTTTAACCTATGTGTTTAAGGGAACTACAAGTTTTATAATTTCCTTTTACATCTTAATTGTCTTAATAGTCTTCGAAATCCAACAGTAAATGAGCTTCAAGAACCCCTGCAACTCTAGCTTTTTTTTTTTTTAACCTTTTTTTTTTTTTTTTAAGATGGAGTCTTGCTCTGTCACCCAGGCTGGAGTGCAGTGACGCCATCTCAGCTCACTGCAGCCTCCAGCTTCCAGGTTCAAGCAGTTGTGCCTCAGCTTCCTGAGTAGCTGGGATTACAGGCGTGCACCACCATGCCTGGCTAATTTTTGTATTTTTAGTAGAGATGGGGGTTCCACCATGTTGGTCAGGCTGGTCTTGAACTACTGACCTTGTGATCAGCCCGCCTCAGCCTCCCAAAGTGCTGGGACTACAGGCATGAACCACCGCGCCCGGCCAGCAGTTTTTAAATTAAAAAGCCTCAGAAGCATTTCTGACCCATTCATTTCTGTCTCAATATTTTTTAATGGTTTTGTCACAGAAGTTAACAATGAAAATTAAAATTACCTCCAGTCTTTAAGTATATCCACCTGACGTGGTCATATGCTTAATGACTGCAATTTATTTGTACTTATTCACTTATTACACCTTGTTTACTTTGAGAAGTTAATAAATCATAACAGCTGTTTACTTTGAGAAGTTAATAAATCATGACAGCCGTTTACTTTGAGAAGTTAATAAATCATAACACCACAACAGTCTGGTTTGCATATGAGTCTTTTGGTGGTGACTTTTGAGAATAGTTTTTACTTGTCTCTGCTTGAGGATGAAACACCTCAAAGCTGACTTCGGAAACCTGATACATAAATAACATTTATATCAGTTGGTATAGAGATAGTTGGTTAAAGCAGGAAAGTCATAACATAAGGGATATGATATCTTTTAGTTCTGCTGCAAAACATTTTCTTGTAACTATTCTAGATCATATTTCAGAATGAATAAAAATGCATCAGTTGAGGCCAGGCGTGGTGGCTCACGCTTGTAATCCCAGCACTTTGGGAGGCCAAGGAGGGTGGATCACCTGAGGTCAGGAGTTCGGGACCAGCCTGGCCAAAATGGTGAAACCCCATCTCTACTGAAAATACAAAAATTACCCTGGTGTGCTGGTGTGCTTATAACCAGCTACTTTGGCGGCTGAGGTGGGACAATTGCTTGAACTTGGGAGACGGAAGCTGCAGTGATCTGAGATTGCACCACTTCACTCCAGCCTAGGCAACTGAGCAAGACCCCGTCTAAAAAAAAAAAAAAAGCATCCGTTGTTTTCAGACTGAAGAACAAGCTCTGTAAAATTAGAATTTGGTGTGTATATATCTTCAGTGTACTCTAAAAAGCCTCAGCTGTTGGCCACACTTTTAATATCTCCGTCACTTCAATAATTAAATGCATAAAACTAGATACTACTTGGATGATTTATTAAAGTCTTGGGAATTTTTATTGTTTATTCTGTATATCTGGTGGGGGGAAAAAGGAGTGTTTTGAACTTGTGGGAAAGCATTCCCCATTAATCATCTAGGAGTTCGTTTTCTGCAATTTTAGCAATGTATATGATGTATAGTATGTAACATTAACTTTCCCACTTTTTAAAAGAATCATGACTTTTTTATTTTATTATTTTTATCTGTATCAGATATAAAACCATTATTTAAATTTTCTTAGGCAGAGGGAGATTTCTAATTTTTCTGTTTTTTTTTTTTTTTTTTTTT
>NW_012103921.1:1487569-1488538 GCF_000951045.1 Mandrillus leucophaeus
ATAGTACATTTTTAATGTATATTTTGTAAGTTTGTTTTATGAACTTACCCAGATAAATTTTCCTGGATGTAGATTGATGGCAACTTATTCTAAAACAGATTTGTGTTTACTTTATCTGCTACATGTCTTGGGGAAAGCATTTGCTGGAACTAAATCTAGGTTTAATGTTTGTTGGAACTAAATCTGGGTTTAATGTCCTAGAGGTACAATTCTATCCCAAAGTCTAAGGACAGCCATACCCTATGGCATGGATACTAATTTTCAGGATAACAGCAATCTTCTCTCCATCCAGTTGAAACAACATGCTTTCTCATCATCACTGTGTTGGTTCAGTGGTGTATTCCCTCTCTCTTTTTTAAGCTATATTTTCACTGAGCATGTCACCCATTTAGGAGTCTCAGAGCTTTATGTGAGTATCTCAGTTCCAAGTTCCCACTTTGCAGGGATCCAAGATCTCTCTTTTCTTATAGATGTTAAAGATACAAATTCCTTGGTTATAGAGACTGGCACACCCTCCTGTACCCCTAGGAATGTAAGGATGACATCATCCACTGACCTGTAGTTTACCTTATATTCTCGTAAGCGCAGCTAAGGATGTAGGAGGGTTTCCAGATTCTATAGGACATAAGATGGTAAGTTTATTTCTCAAATGGAGATACAACTGTATGTTTTGGTAATGTTAACAAAATACTGATCTGTGTAGCCAATCAAGTTGCCGCTTTCTCTTTTAGTTTAGACTTACTGAACTGTAAAGGGAACATACTTCAGTGCAATGAAAATATTTTAATAACAACACTTGCTTTATTCTCAACTGTGAGAGTATTCAGAATACTTTCAAAGAAATAAACATAGCAAACATAAAACCAGAGATATAAAAGTCTTACCAGTTTTTCTAGATTAAACTAAAAATGACTAATCTTTTTTTTTTTTTTTTTTTTTTGAGACGGAGTCTTGCTCTGTTGCCCAGGC
>NW_012103921.1:1488728-1576299 GCF_000951045.1 Mandrillus leucophaeus
TTCACCGTGTTAGCCAGGATGGTCTCGATCTCCTGACCTCGTGATCCGCCTGTCTCAGCCTCCCAAAGTGCTGGGATTACAGGCTTGAGCCACCGCGCCCGGCCGACTAATCTTTTAAATAATAAAATTTATTCTAATCTCTGCTCTACTTACATATTCTAAAACATATTTGAAATATCTCTGGAAGATTTAGTTGCTGGGGCCAAAAGTAGATCGCCAATGGTTTGAGTGTCCCATTAGCCTAAACACTATACTACTGTGCATCCTTATAATTTAGCTTCTACAGAAACGTGTTCTGGAAACATGGGAACAGGACTCTTTACACATTTCTGGTTCTTTGTCATCTACCAAAACCAGCAGAGTGATCCTTAAAGCAAGGACCCTTGGCTTCGGTTTTCAGAGGCTTGAGTCTGAGTGATCCTTAGGGATAAATAAAGGTTTTCTCCACCTTGTTGGTAAACTATTTCCAACAAAGCTGCCTAAAAGGTATGTTTCTGCCATCCCATTCCTATTTTCTTGTTGCCTTCCCCAGTAAACTCTTAGGCATTCCTTGGAAAATACTGATGCTGGTTAAATTCTTTTATATACTGCAGAATGAGCCCAGACACCTGTTAGTCGAGCCTCCTAGCAAGTCCCTTACGTAGTTCCTCCTTGCCTTTTTATGTGGGATAGATCTCCCCGTTTTTTACAGTAGTTCATGTCTTTCAACATGAGCCCTAAAGTCTCAGTAGTTGGATATTAACTTAGTTCTACATCTTCCTGAGTAGATATACTTTGTTCAAAATGTAACTCCCTTTCCCCTATACTTAGTAACTAATCCTCCTCCACCACAAAGGACTATTGTACTGACCTGCTTCCAGAGAGGGTAATTCAGCCAGCCTAGAGGTGTGCTCCCTCAGTCTAAAGAAAACCTCTTCAGGAAAACCTAGTTTTACTGTAAGTTTTCCCTTTCTCTAATATCCATCATTACCTTGCACACAGTTGCCTCATTGCCTTTGAAAGGATAACTTTCCATGTTCCTAACACAAGGAAATGATAAACACTTGAGGTGATGGATACCCCAATAACCCTGATTTGGTCATTACACATTATGTGCTTTTATCAAAATATCACATGTACCCCACAAATATGTATGACTATTATGTATCCTTAAAAATTTAGAATTAAAAAATAAAAGCACAAGTATGCCAAAATAAGGAAGATAAGTTTAGTAAGACTTTATTAAGAAAAAAAGATAATTTTCCCTACTCGTGCATAAAAATGCCCAAAATACATTTCCTTCAATATATTTTTGTCATCTTCTATTACTGTATTAAAATACTTGGTAATTTAGTTGCAATCATAATAAAAATTATTGTATATTTTTCTGTTTCCAAAGGCCTTCCCGGGCATTTCAAGCATTATTCTTGTGATTTGAACAGTTATTCCTGGGATATAGTTATTTCTGTTTTGCTGGTGACAAAAATAAGCCTCAGAATGGTAAATCAGCTTTCTCAGGCTCACAGGAGAATTACCACCCCTTCCTTTACGTCATGTTTCTATTAATCTTTCAGAGATGGTATGTCAATACAAAGTTACCTTAGGATTTGACAGTTATACTTTATGCTTGTGACCTAGGTTCAAAGTGAAACGTGAAAGCCCACCTGTTTCAGCCACAGTAGTTACTGAAGGCCCACTATGTGTCAGTCATTGTTCCATGCACTTGAGATTTATGAATGAGTAATACAAAGATCCTTGCCCTAGTGATGTATTAGTTTTAAGTGCTTTAAAAATAATAAAACAGGGTGAGGAATGCCAAGGGGCAACAGGTTGTAGTATTTAAGTAATATGATCACAGTCATAGGCCTCAGTAGGAGGTAAGATTTGAGCAAAGAGGAGGAGGATTATTTGAGCTACCCTCTACAAAATTTGTGATTTTCCTGTTTTTCCTTTTGAAAAACATACCTATGAAAACCCTTGAATGAGTACTATAACTTCTACTTTGTCTATTAAACTCCAGTAGGCAGAGCACTACTGGAGAAGATCACACCACTGTTAAGTGCTGTGAGTGCAACTACAAATTCCCACTGTCCATCCCAACCATTATTTTTATGATTTTTCTGTTGAAAATCCTGTACTCTGCCCAGCGCTATTCACCTGCAGCACATGACCTTGTCTCCTTCTTCATTGAGAACATTGAGGACACTGGGTATGCCTTTTTTTTAACTTTCTGCCCCCTTACACACCTGGCTATATTGAAACCTTCATCAAACTCTCTTAGCTGTCTCTTACAGTCTCGTATATATTCACTGCCTCTCTACCACCTTCTTGTTATCTGTAAACATGCTGATGTATCTGTCTTGCCAGAGACACTCTCTGAGTCCCACATATCCATTTAGCTGCCACTTAAATGGTATCATTTTCTTCTGTCCCAAACTGTTTAAGAATAGTCTACCATTTCTTCTACTATTCTTTTCACTGTTCAACTAACATATAGTTTGATTTATGCTCCTAATATGCTAGTTGAATCTTCCTCAGCAGGGTCATCAGTAGACATAAGTTTATCTTCCTAGTCTTTTTGCCTCATTTTACCACTATTGGTCTCTCTCTCTCTCTCTCTCTCTTTTAAGTTAGGTTGAGTGTCATTTATATGCAGTAAAATTCACCCTTGTTAGCTAGCATTCATTTCTGTGAGTTTTGACTAGCACAGAAAGCCATGTAATCACAACAGTCAAAATATAAAACAGTTCCATCAGCTGGGTGTAGTGGCTCATGCCTGTAATCCCCACATTTTGGGAGGCCAAAGTAGGATTTCCAAATTTTTATCTCTGTCCCAACTCCTCCTCTAAACTTCAATCTTGAATTTCCAATTATCTGACAAATATCTCCACTTGGAAATCTCAAAGTATCTCAAATTCAGTGTATCCAATACTAAACCAGTCCCCTAGTCCTCTAAGCCTATTCTTTCATCTCAGGTTATAGCACTGGCTTTAATTAAACTAAAACCCTGAAGCCACTATTGACGAATCTCCCTTTTGAATCCCCTTTTCTCCCATCCAGTCATTTCACAAGGTACCCTGTTTTGGTTTTGGTTTTGTTTTGTTTTTTCCCAAGATGGAGTCTCGTTCTGTTGCCCAGGCTGGAGTGCAGTGGTGCGATCTCAGCTCACTGCAGCCTTCCACCTCCCAGGTTCAAAGGATTCTCCTCCCTCAGCCCCGAGTAGCTGGAATTACAGGTGCGCACCACCATGCCCGGCTAATTTTTGTATTTTTAGTACAGATGGGGTTTCACCATGTTGTTCAGGCTGATCTCAAACTCCTGACCTTGTGATTTGCCCGCCTCGGCCTCCCAAAGTGCTGGGATTACAGGTGTGAGCCACCACTCCCAGCTGATGGACCTGTTTTATAATCCGGCTCTGTTTAATACACCAGAACTGTTTTATACACCGGCTCCCAGCTGGTGCCCTGGTTTTATCTAATGTATTTGTGGCATTTGTTCCCTCTTCTCTCTTTCTTCCCCAACCTTTATCCCTGCTTATCCCTTATGTGTGGATGCTTGTAATTTCCTTGGCCCCAGTTTTGCCCCCACTTGAAATTGTTCTCCACCAAGTGGCCAAAATCATCTTTTCAAAATACAGGTCTAGCTTTGTCACTCCTCTTTCACGTCTTTTTAAGCCCTTCAGGATGCTGTGAAAGATTGGGGGAAATACCTGCGAGATAAACTCTAAGCTTCTCAAGTTTTACCACAAGGTCTTCTGGTATCCATGTCCTCTCATTCCTCTGCATTGTCAGCTACAGTAATCCACCAGTGTTCTAGAAGCCTGGAGATTATTTCAAAGGTGCCATATAGTAGGAGTCTTCTGAGTATACAGGCATACCTCATTTTATTGCACTTCTCTTTATTGTGCTTTCACTGATACTGTTTTTTTACAAATTGAAGGTTTGTGGCAACTCTGTGTTGAGCAAACCTGTTAATGCCGTTTTCCAACAGCATGTACTCACTTCCTGTCTCTGTCACATTTTGGTAATTCTCACAGTATTTCAGACCTTTCATTATTGTATGTGTTATAGTGATCTGTGATCACTGATCTTTGATGTTAGTATTATAATTGTTTTAGGGCACCAATAACCATGTAAGATGGCAGACTTGATCGAGAAGTATGTATGTTCTGACTGCTCCACCAACCGGCAGTTTTTCCATCTGTCTCCCTCTCCTTGGGCCTTCTTCTTTCCTGAGATACAACAATATTGAAATTAGGGTATTAATAACCCTGCAGTGACTTCTAAGTGTTCAAGTGAAAGGAAGAGTCATACGTCTCCCACTTGAAATTAAAAGCTAGAAATGATTAAGCTTAGTGAGGAACATATATGAATAGCTGAGATAGACTGAAAGCTAGGCCCCTTGAGACAGTCAAGTTGGGAATGCAAAGGAAAAGTTCTTGAAGGAAGTTTAAAGTGCTACTCCAGTGATCACACAAATGATACAAAAGCAAAACAGCCTTTTTGCTGACATGGAGAAAGTTTCAGTGGTCTGGATAGATAAAACCAGCCACAACATTCCCTTAAGTCAAAGCCTCATCCAAAACAGTGCACTAAGTCTCTTCAGTTCTCCGAAGACTGGGTGAGGTGAGGAAGCTGCAGAAGAAAAGTTTGAAGCTAGCAGAGCTTAGCTCATGAGATTGAGAAAAGATGTCATTATAACGTAAAAGTGCAAGGTGGAAGCAGCAAGTGGTGATTAGAGGAGCCACGGGAAGTTTTCCAGATGTTCTGGCTAAGATAATTGATGATATTGGCCACACTAAATTACACATTCTCAATATTTGTTGAAAATCAATGGATACTGATATTGTAGATGAAACCGCCTTATGTTAGAAGAAGATACCATTTACCTACTTTCTTTTTTAAGACGGAGTCTCTCTCTATCGCCAGGCTGGAGTGCAGTGGCGCCATCTTGGCTCACTGCAACCTCCACCTCCCGGGTTCAAGCGATTCTCCTGCCTCAGCCTCCTGAGTAGCTGGGACTACAGGTGTGCACTACCACACCCAGCTAATTTTTGTATTTTTAGTAGAGACAGGGTTTCACCTTGTTGGCCAGAATGCTCTCAATCTCTTGACCTCATGATCTGCCCACCTTGGCCTCCCAAAGTGCTGGGATTACAGGCGTCAGCCACTATGCCCGGCCCCATCCAGCACTTTTACGGTGAAAGAGAAGAGGAGAAGTCAACAGCTGGCATTAAAGCTACAAAAGACAGGCTGACTTGTTAAAGAGGAGAAGAGGAGAAGTCAACAGCTGGCATTAAAGCTGCAAAAGACAGGCTGACTTGTTAGGGGCTTATGCAGCCAGTGACTTCAATTTTAAGCCAGTGCTCATTTACCATATGGGAAGTCCTAAGGCCCTTAAGAATTCTGCTAAATCTATTCTTCCTGTGCTCTATAAATGGAGCCACAAAGCCTAGATGATGACACATCTGTTTGCAGCGTGGCTTACTGACTCTTACAAGCCTGCTGAATATTTCTGCACATTGGCAACACACCTAGTAACCTGAGATCAAGGAGTAATTTTGACTTTCAAGCCTTATTATTTAATAAGTACATTTTGTATGACTGTAGCTGCCATAGATAGTGATTCCTGTGATGGATCTGGGCAAACTAAATTAAAAACCTCCTGGAAATCTGATTTGTTTGTGGCGTGTGTTCCCTCCTCTTCATTTCCTCCTTCTGCCTTAGTTAGCCCTCACTTGTGTGTGGATGCTTGTCATTTCCCTACCTCCGGTTTTGCCCCTACTTCAAATTTGTTCTCCACCAAATAGCCAAAATAATTTCAGCATTCTAGATGCCATTAAAAACATCTGTGGGTGCAGTGCAGCATGCCTGTCGTCCCAGCTGCTCAAGAGGCTAAGGTGGGATGATCGTTTGAGCTAAGAACTTCAAAGTTAGTCTGCACAGAAAAGGAGATACCTCAGCAAAATTCCTGTCTCTTAAAAAAAAAAAATTGTGATTCATGGGATGAGGAGGTTAATATATCAACATTAATAAGCATTTGGAAGAAGTTGATTGTAACCTTCATGGATAATTTTGAGGAGCTCAAAACTTCAGTAGAAGAAGTGATGGAAGTAGCAGGATAACTAGAATTAGGAGTGGAGCCTGGCTAGGCATGGTGCCATGCATCTGTAATCTCAGCATTTGGGAGGCTGAGGCAGGAGGATTGCTTGAGGCCAGGAGCTTGAGACTAGCCTGGGCAACATAGTGAGACCCCAACTCTAAGAAAACAAAAACATAGAACTAAAGCCTGAAAATGTGACTCAGTTACTGCAATCCCATAATAAAACTTGAATGGATAAGGAGTTGCTTCTTAATGGGTAAGCAAAGAAAATGGTTTCTTGAGTTGGAATCTGTTCTTGGTGAGGATACTGTGAACATTGTAGGCATGACAACAAAAGATTTAGAATATTACATAAACTTAGTTGATAAAACAGTGGAAGGATATGAGAGGAAGGGGTAAAACGCTATCAAATAGTATCACATGATACAGAGGAATCATTCATGAAAGGAGCAGTCAAGTGTTGCAGCAAACTTCATTGTTGTCTTACTGTAAGAAATTGCCACATCTGCTCTCATGCCTCAGCAACCACTATCCTGATGAGGCAGCAGCCATCATCATCAAGGTAAGACCCTCCACCAACAAAAAGATTACATCTTGCTGAGGGCTGAGATGAGCATTAGTATTTTTTAGCAATAAAGTATTATTTAATTCAGGTATATGCATTATTTTTAGACATAATGCTATTGCACATTTAATAAACTACAGTTTAGTAGAAACGTAGCTTTTATACACACTGGGAAACCAAAAATGTGTGACTTGCTTTATTGCAATGTTAACTTCATTGCTATGGTCTGGAAACAAACCCACAATATCTTCGAAGTATGCCTATACCTATGTAGGCATAGGATCTGAATGTAATTTTTCATGTATTAAACACTGGCAGTAAAATTTAGTAGTAAGATCAAAGCAACAGAATCAAACACTCCTGAGTCTTACCCTTTTTCCTTGTCTGTCTCTGTGACCTTGCATGAGTTTCCTAACCTCTTTGAGTCTGTTTCTCATCTAGAAAATGAAGATAATAATAGTATTTACCTTATAGAATTGTAGTAAAGATAAAATGTGATGTATGTAAAGTACTTAGCACAACATCTGACACATATTAAGCACTCTGAATATTAAATAATATTGATACTTCTATTTTCAGCTTGTATTAAGAGCCCAAATGTTCCCTTTGAACTCTACTAATACACAGAAGAGTTGGATATCATGATCTTTGCCCTGAGGAATTTATCTTCCAAAGAAAGGAAGCTCAAGAAGTTGAATACCTTCTGAAACGTTTTTGATAAAATCTGGGACATGAGATGGTGGAAAATCCCTTAGGATAGGCCGTTTGCATGTATAATGTTGATTAAAAGTTTTTGTATCCATTATGTCATTTATCTTCACAGTAGTCACATCTCAAGGTGACCTCTGCTGTGATTGGTAAAGGAGAAGGCCTGCTTAGAACAGTGAAGGAAAATCTGCAATTGAGTTGAGGATGGTAATACCATCATTAACTTCCTGCTTTGGCAGGAGTGGAAAATTAGGAAGAAAGACAGAGAAAATTCAGAAGAATGGGGGAAAAAATGAATAGGGCAGTCATAAAGTGGTAACAACCCAAATCAGTTTATCAACTGATGTATGAATAAACAAAATGTGATATATACATACCATGGAATATTGGACCATGATAAGGAATGAAATTCACATAGTATATGATGGATGAACCTTAAAAACATTATGCTAAGTGAAAAAAGTCACAAAAGACCACATTTTATATGATTCCATTGGTATGAAATGTCTGAAATAGGCAAATCCATAGAAGCAGAAAATAAATTAGTGCTCGCCAGGGGTTGGGGAGAGAAGAAGGTGGGGAGGCAGTACTAATGCATACCAAGCTTCTTTCTGGGGTGATGAAAATATTCTAAAGTTAGATAGCAGTAATGGTCACACAACTATGGATATACCACAAACCATTAAATTATATAGTTTTAAAAAGTTAATTTTATGATACGTAAATTACATGTCAACAAATACTGTATAAAGAAAAAGAGGGGCCTGGTGTGGTGGCTCACATCTGTAATCCCAGCACTTTGGGAGGCTGAGGTGGGCCGATCACGAGGTCAGGAGATGGAGACTATCCTGGCCAACATGGTGAAACCCATCTCTACTAAAAATACAAAAAATTAGCCAGGCATGGTGGCGTACACCTGTAGTCCCAGCTACTCAGGAGGCTGAGGCAGGAGAATCTTTTGAACCTGGAAGGTAGAGGTTGCAGTGAGCCAGGATCACATCACTGCACTCCAGCCTGGACAACAGAGTGAGACTCTGTCTCACAAAAAAGAAAACTGAGTATGATATGGTGGTGCCACCAGAATCTATATAAGGATTTGCTTAGGGAAGTTATAGCTTAAAAATTGAGGAATTAAATTTCAACCAGAACACCACAACTGACGATATCAGAGATACAGGAGTATTTGTGTATAGCCAAAAATTATTTCCTCTTTTGACACATGCTATTGTTGTATAAATTTATTTATTTACTTATATAGTATATAAATAAAAACTGTATTGTTTTTATTCTGTTTTATTACTTTACTGCTAGTTACATTTTACCTCAGTTTGAGAGGGTGTTCTCAGCTTGGTATTGAATGTTCCACCTGTAGAGTTCAAGACCAGCCTGGGCAACATACAGAGACCTCTCGTCCCTATAAAAAAAAAGTAAAAAATTAGCCAAGCATGGTGGTGTGTGCCTGTAGTCCCAGCTACTCTGGAGAATGAGGTGGGAGGATTGCTTGAGCCTTTGAGATTGAGGCTGCACTGAGCCGTGTTCACACTACTGCACTCCAGCCTGGGCGACAGAGTAAGACCTTGTCAAAAAAAAAAAACCTGTAGCAATCATTCTAGAGGCATTGCTTGATGTCACAAATATGAAATACCCAGTTGGGCCCGGAAAGCAGAGCGGTTCCCTGTGATCAGAACTTAAGGTAGTGATTCTGCTTTTTCTTTGTTTGTAACTTGGTCTCTTATGTTTTTGGCCCAATTCAGCCACCCTCTGTAAGTCTTCCTTCAACTCTTCTACCTGAGACCCTTCTGAATCTGTCTCTTCTTTCCACCTATCAAACCATTCATTTATTCACCCATCTGTTCAATCCCCATTTCTTTTCACTCCATTTCACAGACTGTCGTTATCTTACACCTCAGCTATTACAACTCTGCTTTCAGACTTCTCTGGAAAAGTGTTTACAGTGCACATTTTCCGGAAAATTCTTTCAGAGAAAATATTGCTACTGGATGCCAGGTATCTCTCTAAGACCTGTAGAAATAGTCGTTTCGAGGATACAAGATCCAGGCTCCCAGATGAGCCTTGAAACTCTATCGTTATTTCATCCTAGCTTTGCTTTAATATTATTTTTTAATCTTTTTGCCAATCTCCCAGACCTATTTGATGAGTGTTAATTCCTGCATTGTTTCCTTGATGCTGTCTTCAACCTAGACCACATTAAGGAAACTGCTCAATTCAGTTAACTGGGTGTGGTGTCAGTTACCTATAATCCCGGCTGCTAAGGAGGCTGAGGCAGGAGAATTGCTTGAACTCAGGAGGCGGAGGTTGCAGTGAGCCAAAATTGCGCCACTGCACTCCAGCCTGGGCAACAGAGTGAGACTCCACCTCGAGGAAAAAAAAAAATGTTTTTTTTTTTTTTCAATTTTTCAATATGACTCTATTCACAAGGTTTTCTATTCTGATAATTCCTTGAACCCTTAAACATATAAAGATAATTATGTCAATTTGAAATACTCATAGTACTTTATGCATATTGATATGTATACATTTTACCTCTCCAACTTCTTTTACATCTCCAGAATTAGTAAAGCTTTTATTTTTCTAATCCCCTGAGAGCTTTTATTAAATGTTTATTTACTCATTTCAGCAAATGTATAGATTTGTGTTGATGTTTTTGTTGGGTTTTTGTTTTGTCTTGTTTTTTAGAATATCTGATAGTAACAAATCAGGTATATTTAAAATCACCACCCTGGTAAGAAAAATTTGTAGGTTTTTTTTTTTTTTTTCCTTTTCTTTTCTTTTCTTTGAGACAGGGTCTTGCGCTGTCACCCAGGCTAGAGTGCAGTGGCATAAACATGGCTCACTGCGGAGTTGACCTCCTGGTCTCAAGCAATCTTCCCACCTCAGCCACCTGAGTAGCTGGAACTACAGGTGCATGCCACCACACCAAGCTAACTTTTTGTAGAGACATAGTCTCGCCATATTGCCCAGCTGATCTTGAACTCCTGGCCTCCAGCAGTCCTCCTGCCTTGGCCTTCCAAAGTGCTGGGGTTACAGGCATGAGCTACCATGCCTGGCCTGTTGATTTTAATAATAGTAGCTATCACTGATTAAATGCTTGCTATTTATCAGACACTGTGGTAAATTCTTTAACCCTCACGACAACTCTATTATCCTTACTTTACAGAAGAGGTGAATGAGGCATGGAGGAGATGATACTTGCTGAAGGTTATATAGTTAATAATTGGTGGAATCAGAATTCAAATTTCAACTCTACAATTTATACTCATAGCCACATTTTTGTAATATTGCCTCTCAAATTAAGCTACATATCCTGTAAACAAATCTTAGACTTCAGCATTCAAAAGTTAAAATCATTTAAAATAGTTCTTACTAAAGTGAGATATTTTTATATGAAAGATGAATATAATATTTACATAAAGCTACAGCTGGATGAACAGGTAGTTGATAACAAGGGATACAAAGTCAAATGCGCTCACCCTGAGTAATTAGTAAGGGATAGCAAAAAGCACAGAATGTATCCTTCCCAGTTCATTAGTTAATACCTCTCTCCAAATTTCTGCCAATTCCAGAATTCGTGCATGTAACCTAGCCATCACCTTAACACCAGTGCAGTGTTTAAGAAATAAAGGTAGGCTGGCTACCGTGGCTCACACGTATAATCCCAGCACTTTGCAAGGCTGAGATGAGAAGATCACTTGAGGCCCAGAGTTCGTGACCAGCCTGGGCAACAGAGAGACCCTTTCTCTACAAAAAGTTTAAAAATTAACCAGGCATGGTGGCGTATGCCTGTAGTTGGAGGTACTCAGGAATCTGGGACAGAAAGATTACTTGAGCCTAGGAGTTCGAGGTTGCAGTGAGCTATGATGGTGTCACCGCACTCCAACTTGGGCAGCATAGCAACACCCTGTTGCTAAAATGTATAGAAATAAAAGTAGAAGTCATTATTTATGTGATAGCGTTCAGTATTCAATGAGATGATCAATAACATCCAAAAACTATTAGGGCTTTTGTAACATAATACCATCGTTAATAGTTCTCTTTCATTCAACAGGTATTTATTGAGTCCCAGACTGTCATAATTTATTTTAGTTTTTAACATAATTCAAATAAGATTTGAGTGACATTTGAAATATTTAAATCAGTATACCTGATCATGTAGGGAAAACCTCCCTTTGACATCATATTATACATTGATGTTCCATAAATTGTATCAATCATGAATAACCCCTAAAACATGGCTTTTCTGTGTATCTTACAAATGAGTTTTGCTCTAATTTTAAAGCCATACCAAGGTGTAAAACAGTACTTACAGTATAAATAAAGGAGAAACCTGTATGTACATTCACATGTATAATGCACACATATATGTGCTTGCATATACACCAATATTTTCTGAGGATAAGTAGGAAATACTTAATAATGATTTTCTCTGGGGAGAGAGACCTAGGAGCAAGATGGGAAAGAGAAGACTTTTTCAGTTTTTCCTCGTTTGTTGTGAAATTTTTTTGTTCGTATGAATTACTTTTGTCATAATTGAAGCCAGAAGCAAGTTTAATTATAAATTTTGCAGTTATATGTGTCTTAGGTCTCATTCAAATAATTTTCGGTTGGGTAAGGTGGTTCACGCCTGTAATCCCAGCACTTTGGGAGGCCAGGGTGAGCGGATGGATCACCTGAGGTCAGGAGTCGAGACCAGCCTGGCCAACATGGTGAAACCCCATCTCTATTGAAAATATAGACGTTAGCCAAGTGTGGTAGTGCATGTAGTCCCAGCTACACCAGAGACTGAGGCAGGAGAATTGCTTGAACCAAGGAGGCTGAGGTAGCAGTGAGCCGAGATTATGTCACTGCATGCACTCCAGCCTAGGTGACAAGAGTGAGACTCCATCTCAGAAACAAAAACAAAAACAATTCTCTCATGATGATTTATCTGATATATGTGAAACATAGATTGTCAAATTTCAAAAGGTACCTACCAGTCTGTTTTGAATGATTTCTAATATTCTTCAAGATTTGCAATGCCTCACTTCTTACTAATATCAATTATTATTCTTCAGTAATGTGAATGCAGAGAATGGAAATATTTCTTAAGAATTTATTTTCTGTGTTAATTTCTGATACCACTTGTATCATTATGTTTTCATTAGAGCACAGAAAAATTCCAGTTTTTTGGAGATAAGATTTAGTAGTGTTCAATTCAACAAACATATCAGCAGATAAAGTTGGAATAAATAGACGCTGGCAGTTCTTTCTTTAAATTTCAATAACAGACTCTAGATCTTCTCTAAAATGTTACGTTAAAATGAGTTATAAATTAGAATACCCTTTTGACTGCCTATTCTCCATATTTTGGGACACATTAGAGAAGAATATTCAAACCGGGAACTGTCATGGAAAACCAAGAAATACGAATGACTTAACCATAAGTTTTTATGATGCGCCAAAAGAGATGTTATAAATCCATGCTTCACTATTTTTGGTACAAAATCCAGAATTAAATTGGTTAATAGATTGATTTCATTTGTTCTGGCAATGCTAATTTATACCTACCTTGTGACAGGCCCTTTTCTGACCTCTAGCACCACAGAGATGAATGAGGCAAAGTCCCTTTCCACTGAGAACTTGATAATTTTATAGAGAGACAGATATATAAATATTGGGATGGGTAAGGTAAAGAGAGAAGGGAGTAAGTGATGGTCCCTGTTAGAGTGTATTTTTTATTACTCATAATAGCTCCCACATATTAAGGTTAGAGCAAATTTCTCTGCGCTTTGCAGTCTGGTAACGTAAATTCACTGATGGTCAGATGGAAAGTATATATATATTTTTCCATCTAGGTTTACATATTCGAGGCAGTCAGCTGTAGCATTTTATTTGGAGATGAAAAGTGTTGAGTAGATGGAACGATAACTATGTGTGTTATAGTCTCTTTCCTAATTAAATTACATATTTGTGCTGTAGTGATTGACTTTTTTGCATCTGTACTAGGTTTACCTTGAATTAAATTGCAGGCTTTTTTGATGATGGTAGAAGTGGTTCAAAAGTGTCTTATTGAAATGCAAAAGTGCCTAAGGCTGCAAACAGAGCAGTAAAAACAGAGGCCTCAAAAATACGCCAGTGGTCTCATTGGAGTCATCTTTGTTCTCAGTGTCGACAATTGCTTAATGGACTGTCCTCCACTGAACTTTTTGGAACAAACCTTCTACTTAGCGTCACTTTGCCATTTTATTTTTCTAATGACATACTGTGCTGTTGGGACAGTAAACTGCACATCCTATTCTGCTACAAAAGCAAAAGACAACTTTAACCAAGATAATAATGAAGCTGGAATTCAGGCGAGAAAGTGCGGGATAAGGCAGACTTGAGAGGCAGGGTATTGAGTTGGGAAGGATTTGGAAGTTAGATCTGTGTTTCAGTTCTAGCTCCAACCTTTACTCTCTGTAAAGGGGAAACTTAATCATCTCTCTGTTCTTCAGTTTCCTCATCTCTGAAATGGGAATACTGTAATACTACCTACTTAACACAAAGAGATTTAACCAGTATTGTTGTTCTAGAGAGACATTAATCGTGAGTTTAATTTTGATTGCAGGTCATTTATTCATTAACAGATTTGCCAGGCATTGTATTGGTTGCTGGGTAGATTGAAGAGACCAATAAAATACTATCCTTATCCTCAAAGAACTCAAACCCTAATAATTATTCTTAGCTTGTATCCAAGTCTTTGATTGTGTAGAGTAGCAAGGGTATACACTAAGTGGGTTGGTAAAAATGTTAAAAATGCAGAGCAGTAAATGGGCCTGATGTTGACCAAAAGGTAAAAGCCAAATTTCTAACTTTGCTATGTCTCAGAAACCAGAGAAGCACATGTTCTTAAAGAGGTAGACCTTGAAGGCTGGGCATGGTGGCTCACGCCTGTAATCCCAGCACTTTGGGAGGCCAAGGTGGGCAGATCACCTGAGGTTGGGAGTTTGAGACCAGCCCGACCAACATGGAGAAACCCCATCTCTACTAAAAATACAAAATCAACCGGGCGTGGTGGCGCATGCCTGTAATCCCAGCTACTTGGGAGGCTGAGGGAGGAGAATCGCATGAACCCGGGAGGCAGAGGTTGTGGTGAGCCGAGATCATGCCATTGCACTCCAGCCTGGGCAACAAGAGCAAAACTCCGTTTAAAAAAAAAAAAAAAAGGTAGACCTTGAAGCTAGTAGTAGATTCATTCCCATGCAAGTGAATTTACATCAGAATTTTTGGATTTAAGTGGCACTTTGATAAGTATTTGAGATATCAGAAAACTAGAGTTCAGTCAAGTGAAATTGATATTTGAAATAAGATAGAGGTCTTCAGATTCTAAGAAGTATGTTCGATATGGAAATAGGAAAAGCAAGACTTGGAGACTGATACGAATATAGGCCTAAAAGAACTTTTCAAAAAGAGTTTGTATCAGACAATACCAATCCCAAATGCTGCAAAAATATTTGAGTGTAATGGTGAATTGAAAGGATGTTGAATTTTTGATAATTTTGTCATTTACTACTCTGAGAGAAATTCCATCACCTAAGTAGATATAAGCACCAAAGATTTGAAGAAAGAAGAGTGAAATCAAGAAAATAAAGATACAGGAATGTCCATGGCAGGGCAGAAGCCTGGGGATGTCAAAATACACACTGGACCTGCTGAAGCATGATGAGAAAAGCAGAAGTAGATGCACATTTTCTTCTATTTTCCATGCCACTTTGGGACAGAGCCCAAACATTGGCTAAGCTGGAGCTTTTAGACTGCATACTTTAGTAAGCATTATCTCCTCACCTGGCAATATCAGAAGCTGGAGTATAATGACAAAAAATTGAATTCAACAGTATTCTTCCAGTTTAGCATATATGGCTATGGAATCACCAGCTCGTATCTTGGTATAATTTGATAGTGTGGTATCTAGTCCCTGGTACAGATGTCTCACATTGCAATCCTGTGACATCATCCATGACCTTAAAATCATGGTTTGGAATCCAACAGCTGTTCTTTCGGAATGGTCAAGGACTGAGGTCAATTTATATAATGAGGCACACTGTTAGTTAAGCTGATACAGCACTTCAACACTGCGTTCAGATTAATGGTTTCTATTGAGCCACTTCTTTTCTCTGCCTAACCTTGCATCAATAGCATAATTACCTTAGTTACTTTAGTTTTATAATATCTTAATATTACAAGCCCACTACCTTTCAATTCTACGTCAAAATTGTGTTGGCTTTTCTTGGCTTTTGCTTTTTCATTTACAAATAACAACATATGGAATTGTTCTCTGCACAAAATAGGTATTTGGTCAATGGAAAAATTAGATTTTTTTTCATTATGAATATGGTATATTTAGGGTTTCATATGCATTAAGAATTATACATGGTTACATCACATAATTCATTCTTAGCATTTTCAAATACACCCAAGTATAATTTACACATAATTTTTATAAACACTTCTATTATATAAAATAATTATTCCTGTTCAAATGAGTTATGTTGTTTGGAGGAGCAACAGAGAGGCAGACTGTTACTAAAATATATTTTAGCAGAAAAGGTTTTGAAAATAATATTGAGACTTTAGCTTTCTCTATATATGGATGGTTCCTGCATTTACTATCAGGAAACCTGGACCACTGCCATTCTGAAACAGTATTTCTAGAGAGTGACCAAAGAGAGTTGGTGTAAAAATCCCAAAGGCCTAGGACTGAAGTTAATAGGGAAAAAAAACCCAAGCTCTCGGTGGAAGTTTTGGTCAGAATAGGAGATGAAACAGAGTACAGTGAGAATCAGGTAGCTTCTGATCAGTAAGAAAGTCTACCATATATGTTACTGGAATTTTTAAGCCTCTTTCTCTTAGAATTCTCTCAGTTCCTATTACACGGTAGATTAATTGAAGAAAGTTATTCCAACTTCCTGTTCTTGGCAGTAGGAATCACCTTTCTCGCTTAAAAGCAGAGAACAAGCCTAATATATTCTACTATTCTATTCTCTCTTCTATCCAATCACCAGTCATAATGTGATGATAATTTTCAGTTTTAATTGTTGCCCTTTCTACTTACTTTTCTGCCATAATGATCACTTATTAATAGGCTATCTCATATCTTTACTAATAAAAGATAAGAATGTGAATAAAATATATTAAATCAAAGTTTGCTTGAAAATTTACAGGAATTTGTCTACTTAAAATATGTGACTTAAAACAAATTGCCTATTTTAAAAACTTAGTTAAATATCACCGTTTATAAATTTTATTTGTACAATAAAGTAATTTATCTCGACTGGGCGCAGTGACTCACGCCTGTAAACCCAGCACTTTGGGAGGTCGAGGCTGGCGGATCACCTGAGATTGGGAGTTTGAGACCAGCCTGACCAAAATGGAGAAATCTCATCTCTACTAAAAATACAAAATTAGCTGGGTGTGGTGGTGGTGTGCCTGTAATCCCAGCTACTTGGGAGGCTGAGGCAAGAGAATTGCTTGAACCCGGGAGGTGGAGGTTGCAGTGAGCCAAGATTGCGCCTTTCCACTCCAGCCTGGACAACAAGACCAAAACTCCGTCTTACAAAATATATATATATATATATATATATATCTCCAGAGGACTAACTGAAGTCATCACAAGAGAAAATAACATTCTGACTTCGGTGTCTTTAGAAGGATAGCCTACATCCTTACAATAGGAAATAACATTCTGATTTTCTTCTCTATAAAAGGGTCTTTAAAAATATTATTGCTTAGTGATTCTCAAAATTCATAGCTAGAGTAAAATAGTAGCTTACTGCTGAGGAGAAGTATGCCAGATCATAGGCTTTGTAGACGCTGTGTCTCCCTTCTAATTTACTTTGTGATATGTATTAAAGGCAAGAGAAAAAAGACTTTCCCTTGCCTTAATTTCAGATTAGTTAAAATGGATTTTTTTAATTATTATTTTTTCTTTTGGTATTGTTTTCAAAGTCAGCATATACTGGTTAGAGAAAATTCAATATAAAGTGATGATAATTAAAAAAAAATGGGGTCAGGCTTGATGGCTTACACCTGTAATCCCAGCACTATGGGAGGTCAAGTTGGGTGGATTGCTTGAGCCCAGGAGTTCAAAGACCAGCCTGAACAATATAACGAAATCCTGTCTCTACAAAAAATACAAAAATTAGCAAGGTGTGGTGGCATGCACCTGTACTTCAGCTACATGGGAGGCTGAGGTGGGAGGATCACCTGAACCAGGGGGGTTGAAGCTGCAGTGAGCCGTGATTGAGCCACTGTTCTTCAGCCTGGGCGACAAAGTGAGACCCTGTCTAAAAGAAAAGAATAAATAAATGTTGGGTTTTGTCTTGGCAGAAAGGAAATCAAAAGACCATATGTATAAGGTTAACCTATCTGTAGGAAAATACCTGTGGGTTAAAAAGAAAACAAAGTATCTAATGGAAGATTAGATAAAGGATGAAAATGGGAAATTCACAGAAAAGAAAGAGCAAATAACCGAAAACAAAAAAGGAAAAAATGCTTAACCTCATTAGTGAGTGTAGAAATAGCACGTTTAAGCTATTAGTTTGCCAAATATAAAGTACTTGTGAGAATAGAGAAAATCCAAGACACATTTCTTTGTGAGAGGAGTATGAGTAACCTTTGTGGAACTAAATCTGACAATATCTGTATTTGGAAATAACTAGTATAGGCTGGGTGCAGTGGCTCACACCTATAATTTCAGCTACTCAGGAGGCTGAGGCAGAGGATTACTTGAGCCCAGAAGTTCAAGAGCAGCCTGGGCAACATAGTGAGAAACTGCCAATTTTTTTTTTTTTTTTTTTTTTAAATAAAAGGTACTAGTGGGATATA
Organism: Mandrillus leucophaeus; assembly: GCF_000951045.1. Lineage (NCBI taxonomy): Eukaryota > Metazoa > Chordata > Mammalia > Primates > Cercopithecidae > Mandrillus > Mandrillus leucophaeus. The sequence goes on from NW_012103921.1 coordinate 1,506,943, forward strand.
TTTAAAAGTTTTCGTGGTAAGAAAAATAGCAAAAACGTAAGATTTTTCAAAAGAAATGTTGCATACTGGTGTTTGCATAATGACTAGACGCTAGGAGGGATTTTCTTAAGTGAAAATAAAGCATGTTGAAGAACAACTCATATAGTTATGACCCCATTAAACTTGTGGCTAGGTGCTGTGGCTCATGCCTGTAATTCCAGCACTTTGGGAGGCTAAGACGGAAGGATTGCTTGTGCCCAGGAGTTCAAGACCAACCTAGGCAACATAGGGAGACCCGTCTCTACAAAAAAATAAAAATTAGCAAAGTGCTCGCGCGTTACTGTGGTCCCAGCTACTCAAGAGGCCGAAGCAGGAGAACTGCTTGAACCCGGCAGTTCAAGAGTATAGAGAGCCGTGACTGCACCAGTGCACTCCAGCCTGAGCCACAGAGAGAAACCCTGTCTAAAAAATAAAATAAATAATAAAATAAACTTGTATATGGAGTTGTGATTATTTGTGTGAGCCATGATGGTGTAGAAGACTATACATCAGATACAAAGTGCTGAGGCAAGTTTCACCTCAGGCAAGTAGAAATGGCTAGTCGGGAGAGAGGGATATTACCTTTGTTTCAATGGACACATTTGTCATTAAAAACAAAAAGTAAAAGATAAAAGCAACAGAAATGAGGAGGAAGAAAAAAACCCCTTGGAATCCCACTACTTAGATGTACAGATTATATATTTACCTTTGTAAATGGAAAAATAACTGTATATATAATTTTAAAGCCTTGTAAAAACAGTATGTCATAGAAACGTTTTTATGCCAGTAAACATACATTATCATATTTTGGTAAGTGTGTAATAGATGCATGGATATGCTAATGTTTTGGGTACTTCAGAAACCACCCAGGACACTTTAATATTTCTGTTGAGGTATAGTTGACATAAGGTTAATGTACACAAAATATTTGATCACTTTTAACAGGAACATACTCTGTATAAATGGTAACTATAATCATATTTATCACCCAAAATTTTTTTATGCCTGTTTTGTAAATCCCTCCCTCCTGCACTACTAGCCTTATTTCATCACCAGGCAAGCACAAGTTTTTTGTCACTACAGATTAGTTTGCATTTTAGAAATCTTACGTAAATGAAAGCATGAACTCTTTTTTGTCTGGCTTCTTTCTGAGATAGGGTCTCACTCTGTCACCTAGGTTGGAGTGTAGTAGCACGATCACAGCCCACTGCAGCCTTGACCCCCCAGGTTCAATGCATCCTCCTGCCTCAGCCTCCCAAGTAGCTGGGGCAACAGGCGTGCACTACAATGTCTGGCTAATTTTTTGGTTTTTGTTTGTTTTTGTTTGTAGAGACAGTTTCACCATGTTGCCCAGGCTGATCTCAAACTCTGAGCTTAAGCAATCCACCTGCCTCGGCCTCCCAAAGTGATGAGGTTAAAGGCATGAGCCACCATGCCCAGCCTGACTGGCTTCTTTCATTCAGCATGTTTATATATGTTTTTTTGTTTTGTTTTGTTTTGTTTGAGACAGAATCTCACTCTGTCACCCAGGCTGGAGTGCAGTGGTGCGATCTCGGCTCACTGCAAGCTCCGCCTCCCAGGTTCACGCCATTCTCCTGCCTCAGCCTCCCGAGTAGCTGGGACTACAGGCGCCCGCCACCTCGCCCGGCTAATTTTTTGTATTTTTAGTAGAGACGGGATTTCACCATGTTAGCCAGGATAGTCTTGAGCTCCTGACATCGTGATCCACCCGCCTCGGCCTCCCAAAGTGCCGGGATTACAGGCGTGAGCCACCGTGCCCGGCCTATATGTTGTATTTTTAAAGAAATGCCGAGTACGGATTTGCCACAATTTGTCTGTTTTTTAACCTATTGATAGACATTTTGACTGTTTCCAGTTTGGGGCTATTACAAATAATGTTGCTGTGAGCACCTAGGTACAAGTCTTTGTATGGACATAAGCTGTCATTTTTCTTGGGTAAATATGTATAGATGAAATGGCTGGATTATATATAGCTGTATATTAATTTTTAAGAAATTGTAAGTCATTTTCGAAAGTACATTTGCCATTTTATATTCCCACCAGTAATGTCTGAAAATTTCAGGCTATCTTGTTTCTGCTAAATCTCCTTTGTACTACTTCTATAAGTATGTTGTGCATACATATTGAGAGTCGATTGAATGGATTCTCTGTTTTTTTCTATTTATCCGGTTGTCTTTATGCTCATACCACACAGTCGTGATAGAGAAGCTTTGTAATAAGTCTTAAAATCCGAGTATTAAGCCCTCTAATTTCATTCTTCTTTTTCAAAATTGTTTTGGCCATTCTAGGTCCTTTGTTTTTCTAGATTTATTTTATAATCAGGTTTTCTATATTTTTTCCTGCAAAAAAAAAGGCAGTTGAAATTTGATTTGCATTGACACTGTAGACAGAATTGACATCTTGCAATATTGAGTATTCTGACCCATGAACATGGTCATGGTTTTTTTTGTTTGTTTGTTTTTTTGAGACAGAGTCTCGCTCTTATCGCTCAAGCTGGAGTGCAATGGGATGATCTCAGCTCACTGCAGCCTCTGCCTCCCGGGATCACGCCATTCTCCTGCCTCTCCCAAGTAGCTGAGACTACAGGTGCCCGCCACCACACCCAGCTAATTTTTTGTATTTTTAGTAGAGATGGGGTTTCACCGTGTTAGCCAGGATGGTCTCGATCTCCTGACCTCGTGATCTGCCTGCCTCGGCCTCCCAAAGGCATATTTTAAAGTATTCTTTAATTCTCTCAATAATTGGAGTTTCTAGCGTATAGGTTTTTTGTATCTTTTGTCAAATTTATATCTTTAGATGCTCTTGTACGTGGTATTTTTTATTTCAATTTTTGTTACTAGTATATGGAAATACAATATATGATAGATTTTTGTATATCAGTTTCATGTCTTGCAACTTCGCTGAGTACACTTGTTAGTCTTGTTAGCTTTTTCATGGTGATCCCTTTGGATTTTAAGATCTTATTTGAACGAAGACAAAGTTCATTTCCATCTGGATGCACGCTTTATTTCTTTTTCTTGACTTACTGCACTAGCTGGGACCTTCAATACAATGCTGAATAGAAGTGGTAAAAGTAAACATTTTCTCAGGGAGAAATCTTTCAATCTTTTACCATTAAGTATGATGTTAACTGTCAGTTTTTTATTATCTAGATGAGGAACTTCTTTTTTATTCCTAGACTGCTGAGAAATTATTTTAGTCAAGAATATAGATTGGATTTTATCAATTGCTTTTCCTGCATTTGTTAGTAAATCATATGGTTTTCTTTTTTGCTTATTAATTGCTTATTTGAAAATATGTGATATTTGAATATTAAACCAACCTGCTTTCCTGGGATAAAATTTGGCCATCACATTTTTTTCTTTTTCTGTATTGTTGAATTTTACTTGCTAAAATTTTATTTAGTGTTTTTTTTGGGGGGGTGGGGCGTTTGTGTTTAAATTTATAAGGGATGTTCACCTTTAGTTTTCTGGTGATTGTCATGTTTGGGTATCTTGGTAACGACGCAGACTTCAAATGATGAGTTAATGAGTTTTCTCCTTCAGTATTCTGAGAAAGTTGGTGTAAAATTGATATTGTTTCTTCCTCAAGTATTTGCAAAGAATACAAACAGTCTCTAACAGATAAAAAAGACAAGGGAATAGATTCTTCCACAGAGCCTCCAGAGGAGTCACAGACCTGATGATACCTTGATTTTTGGCCCAGTGACACCATGAAAAAAATATGACCCATAATGAGGAGAAGACAAATCAGTTGAAGCTCATTACTGACATACTTAGAATTAGCAGAAAAATCATTAAAGGGTTATTAGATACGGTTGCTATAACTGTATTTCACATATTCAAAAAGTAGCGATAAGGAATCGACATAACTGGAAAACCCAGAATTGGTAGAACCAGTAAACAGAAAACTAGTAAGGACCTAGGAGATTGAATAGCACAGTCAACCAACTTGATTTAATTGACTAACCATTCGAACAGTAGATACACATTCTTTTCAAATACAAATTGAACATTTACCGAGATAGACCATATTGTGTTTCCAAAACCGAGGCTTAATAACTTTAAAAGGATTCAAGTTGGAAATCAATGAGAAAAATATCTCTGGAAAATCCCCCATATGTTTAGAAACTAACACACTTTTAAATAATGCAGAGGTCAAAGAAGAAATCAGAAATGAAATTATAAAATATTTTGAACCGACGGAAAATGAAAACCCACCCAACATATCAAATTTTGTGGGTGTTTCTTTTGTTCATTTTCTATTGCTGTTGTAACAAATCACCACAAACACAGTGGCTTAAAACAATACATATTATCTTACAGTTTTGGATGTCAGAAGTCCAAAATGGGTTTCATTTGGGCCAAAAATCAAGGTATCATCAGGTCTGTGACTCCTCTGGAGGCTCTGTGGAAGAATCTATTCCCTTGTCTTTTTTATCTGTTAGAGACTGCTTACATTCTTTGGCTGTGACCCCTTCCTCCATCTTCAAAGCCAACAGCATAGCATCTTCAAATCTCTTTCTCTGTTTCTCCTACCTCCCTCTTGCTTGTAATGAGCCTTTCGATTACATTGGATCCACTGGGTTAATCCAGGATAATAGTCTCTTCATCACAAGATCCTTTAATATCACATTTGTAAAGTCAGTTTTGCCAGGTAAGGTTACGTATTCACAAGGTTAAAAGCATTAAGTCATTGGCATCTTTGGTTTGGTCCATTGTTCTGCCTACCACACTGCTAAAGCAGTACACAGATGAAAATTTACATCACTTAACCGCAATTATTAGAAACAAAAAAAAAGACCAGGCGCGGTGACTCACACCTGTAATCCCAGCACTTTGGGAGGCCGAGGCAGGCGGATCATGAGGTCAGGAGATCCAGACCATCCTGGCTAACACAGTGAAACCCCATCTCTACTAAAAATACAAAAAAATTAGCCAGGCATGGTGGCATGCGCCTGTAGTCCCAGCTGCTGGGGAGGCTGAGGCAGGAGAATGGCGTGAACCCGGGAGGCGGAGCGTACAGTGAGCCGAGATGGCGCCACTGCACTCCAACCTGGGTGACAGAGCAAGACTCCGTCAAAAAAAAAAAAAAAAAAAAAAATCTAATTATTGACCTCAGCTTTCACCTTAAGAAATTATTAAAAGAAGAACAAACCCAGAAAAAGTAAAAGAAAGGAAATAATACAGATAGGAAATAAATTAAACAGATAACGAGAAAACAGTAGAGAAAAAATTTATAAAACCAAAAAGTGGTTATTGAGGATATAAATAAAATTACTAAACCTGGATTTGACTTTTACTTTGATATTTAACGTTAAAGCTAGAAGTAAAAACATTTAAATTGTGTTATAGATATCTGGCTTCGTTGTTTTTAGAGACAGGTTCTTGCTATGTCACACAGGCTAGGGTACAGTAATACGATCATATAACCTTCAACCCTTGGGCTCAAGCTGTCCTCCTGCCTCAGCCTCCTAAGTAGCTAGGACTATAGACACATGCCACCACACCTGGCTAATTTAAAAATTTTTTTCATAAGAGATGGTATCTCACTGTGTTGCTCAGGCTAATTTTGGAACTCCTGGCCTCAAGCAGTTCACCCACCTTGTCCTCCCCAAGTGAAATGGCTGTGTTTGGTAGAATTTAAGTCTATTTTCCTCATTTTATTATACTGTTTTGTTTCCGTTGCTAGGACCTCACCAAACCAACTCATGTAATTCAAGCTCTTTGTGAAGCAGTGATAGAGCAGAGAGATTTTGTCATACAATGGGAAGCCTAATTACCAAGTCAACATACATTTCATATAACAACCTCTGAGAAATGCCTGAAAAACACTAGACCTAACTCTCAAGTTTTTCTTTTGGTTGACATCTCTCAGTGACCCATCATTCTTACATATTTCATCGCCATTGTTACTCTTTTCAGGTCATTACATCTTCATTGTAAAATTTATCCTTCTCTCACCTGAGTTTCTTCTTCGTGCCACCTTAGTTTCTTAGATGAATCATCACATTTTCCTAGATTTCCATGAAGATCTGTGAAAGGAAAAAAGGTGGTGATTTGGCACAGAATATGATTCACAGCCTATAGGTACTCTAGAGGGAAAAAGTTCTTGCGTATTGTGTAATCAGAATGATTTAGTACCAACCTGTAGATCTCAAAACTTGGAAAAAAGTAAAAATTGTCAAAATATATCAAGAATGGATGAGAAGGGATTAAAACCAGGTGACAAGGATAGGAACTCTCACTGAAAGTTCCATTAGTAGAACATTCTCCTCTGTTTATGCGCAACTCTGTGACAATGCACTGGGACTGTTCCCTGAGCATTAGTGAAGTGTCTATCCTTGGAAAGTCTTCATAGTGTCAATTTTGTGTCACTTCAATCTAAGAGACCCAGACTCTGGACATGTAAATTTCAAATCTTGGAACTAGGGAGTTTATGTTGTATTCCAAAAGCATGTGGAGCTAGAAGGGAGACTTTTTTGTAATTCAATCTCTTACCTGGCCATTATGTGGTCACAAGATCTTCAGCTAATGTGCACAGTTCAGGCCAACCCAGAAAATTATCTCCACAAATGCAGAAAATAAAACAGCCTTATTAATTTTTTTTAAATTTTATCTTGAGACCAAGTCTCACTCTTTCACCCAAGCTAGAGCACAGTGGTGTGATCACAGCTCACTGCAGCCTCAATCTCCCGGGCTCGGGCAATCCTTTTGCCTCAGCCTCCTGAGTAGCTTGTACCACAGGTGCACAACACTATACCTGGCTAATTTTTAAAAATTAGCCACCATGCTGGGCTAATTTTTTGTATTTTGTAGAGATGAGGTCTCCCTATGTTGCCCAGGCTGGTCTTGAACTCCTAGACAATGCTCCCATCTTGACCTCATGGTGGCATGAGCCACCATACTTGGCCTTATTTTTTTAGAGACAGAGTCTCACTCTGTCACCAAGGCTGGAGTGCAGTATATTTTATTTTTATAAGAGACAGAGTCTAGCTGTCTATATCTATATTTATATTTATATAAGGGGTAGAGGAAGCATTTGCAATTAACTACAAGTGTTCTTTAGCTTAAGATCTAAGAAAAGGGAGAGAGAGGAAAATAAAGATCACTTTTCTTTATTATACCAAGGAAATAGAAAAAATGTTAAACTCTTGCAACTTACTTGGATGACTACCTGATTAATAAATTAGTAAAGAGAAGCAATATTAAGTTTACCTAAAAATTGCTGTCAGATTTATATTGTGGCATAGCTAATAGTAGGATAGGATACCCTGGGATTAGAGATTTACCTGTCTTATGTAGTTAGCGCTTTTACGTTCTTTTGGGTTTTTTTTTTTTTTTTGGTGTTTTTTTTTTTTTTGAGGCAAGGTCTCACTCTGTTACCCAGGCTAGAGTACAGTGGCACAATCATGGCTCACTGCACCTCCAACTCCTGGGCTCAAGTGATCCTCCTACTTTAGCCTCCTGAGAAGCCGGAATGACAATCATGTACCCCGTGCCTGGCTAATTTTTTAATTTTTTGTAGAGGTCTCACTTAGGCTGCTCTTGATCTCCTGACCTCAAACAGTCTTCCCTCCTCAACCTCCTAGAGTGCTGGGATTACAGGTGTGAGCCACTGCTCTCAACCTCTTTTACATTCTTTTAACTTCTGTGGAATGATACTGTTTTTGGTTTTTCGTTTTTTGGGGTATAAAATGAGTACTGTCTATGAACTCCATGAGTTCTCCAGATCAAAATCATACACAAAATTGTACTGTGCCCAGTAAAATTAGCTGTTTTTAAAATGTGTTCCAATAGTATTTTTATAAAGAGCAATCTGTCCTAAAATCTATAACAAGACTAAAGTGGGTTAGTCATACAGGATAAAACAGGATTTGAAATAGTGAATGAAAATTAACTTTAAAAGTTTTACTTTTTTATTTCTTCCAATTTTAAATTATCATTACAAGCATTGAAGAACAAAGAGAAACCACTTATTATTCAAGTATGTAGCCTGCATGTTAGCATTAAACTTTTCTTTGTTTCCTCCCAGTTTTTACATAAATATTTTACATGGTTATAAATGAAGTGTAGGTATAATTTTATATTTTTTTACCCTTTTCTGTTTTTTAACCTTACCCTACTCTCTAAAAATCCCATTTAATTTCATTAGCCTGAATCCAAATCCTTGCTACTAGAAGTGGCTCATAAAGATCTGTGCTGTGATTTGACTCTTGACAGTAGATGTGAAACTTGACCAGTTTAATTTTATCCTTATGTGGATTTTCTGAAGACTAATCATGAAGGTATTTTTTTTTTCTTTTTGTTTTTTTTTTGAGTGGGAGTCTCACACTGTCACCCGGGCTGGAGTGCAATGGCATAATTTTGGCTCACTGAAACCTCCACCTCCCAGGTTCAAGCGATTTTCCTGCCTCAGCCTCCCAAGTAGCTGGGATTACGGGGGCCTGCCACCACACCCGGCTAATGTTTTGTATTTTTAGTAGAGGCAGGGTTTCACTATGTTGTCCTGGCTGGTCTTGAACTCCTGACTTTGTGATCTGCCCACCTTGGCCTCCCAAAGTGCTGGGATTCTAGACGTGAGCCACCATGCCAGGCCAAGTAGGTTTTTTTAGTTCCTGTTTACTTTTGAATAAAATGTCTTAATTTTTAGAATCATGTACATTTAGCTCTTTTATAGTTCTTCACTGCCTATTTATCTTTTTAGAATCTTTTTTAATTTTAGTCGTCTCCCTCTTAGTTGATTGCTTTCAAATTATCCTACTACATAGCAGTAATTATGAGCTTTTAGCTGCTTAATCACAATTTAGCAGATTGGGCTGAGTGTGGCAGTGGCTCACTCCTGTAATCCCAGCGCTTTGGGAGCCAAGACGGGAGGATCACTTGAGCCCAGGAGTTCAAGACCAGCCTGGGCAACATGGTAAGAGATGATGTCTACAAAAAGTTTAAAAAATTAGCTGGGCATGGTTGCATGTACCTGCGGTCCCAGCTACTGGGGAGACTGAGGTGGGAGAATCACTGGGGCCCAGGAGTTTGAAGCTACAGTGAGCCAAGTTCATGCCACTGTGCTCCAGCCTGGACAACAAAGGAAGACCATGTCTCCAAAAAAAAAAAAAAAATTAGCAGATTGAATATATAAGAATTTTAACAGTTAATTTGTGTTAGGACAGTCCCAAAGACCAAAACTATAAAGGTTAAATTCTTGTTTGAAGTTTAGTGGGGGAAAAAACAAAAACAAAAACCAGTATAAAACTAAATAGACATGTGCCTATAATAATGCTTTTAAATCTCGGAAAGAAAATAACCCAGGTTTACAATGTCTCAAAGATAACACGTAGGTGGTTTTTTTTTTTTTTCAGCTTTACTTTATAAGCGTTCTTCAATGGGTGTACTTTTTTGTGATTAGAATAAATAATCTAGACAAAGGGAGATTATGCCAGTGATAGCAGTAACGTTTGTCATTCTTGTACTTACTGTGTAACATTTCTGAGTCAGGATTTTAGACTAAAAACCATGACTTAACTATTAGCAGTTTCTTTAAGAGCTGGTATTTCTGCAAAGAAAAAGAAAGACTGCATGTTCTAGATCATGTGTTTACACAGAATAGTTCCTCAGAATGTATTATATTCCTGTCTCGTAACTGCTCTTGATTCTGCTATTCCGGTAAGACCTACAATTTTACATAAAAGTTTTTCTCCATAATCTTTTTTTTTTTTTTTTTTTGAGATGAAGTCTTGCTCGATCGCCCAGGCTGAAATGCAGTGGCGTGATCTCTGCTCACTGCAACCTCCACCTCCAGGTTCAAGTGATTCTCCTGCCTCAGCCTCCCGAGTAGCTGGGATTACAGGCACATGCCACCATGCCCAGCTAATTTTTGTATTTTTTAGTAGAGACAGGGTTTCACCATGTTGGCCAGGCTGGTCTTGAACTCTTGACTTCACGTGATCTGCCTGCCTTGGCCTCCCAAAGTGCTGGGATTACAGGCGTGAGCCGCTGTACCCGGCCTCCATATTCTAACTACCTCAGACTTCAGGGAAAACTATTTTTAAAAACACGTGTGGGTGTTATATAAAAACCAGTAAGTTTATGAAACTTTTACATTCACCCTTGCCCTCCATCTCCAAGTCCAGTGTTTATCTCTTAGGTTGTACAGGGATAGTTGTTAGCTCTTAATTTGCAGGAGTAACAATTTGACTCCAGTCAAGCCCACATAAAAAGTAAATGAAAAACTAAGAGACACTTCCATTTATGGGGATGACTTGTGATACATCTTACAGAACCAGAAAAATGTTACTATAATGTGCATTCTTTTTGAAATCTTAAGACATCTTAACACATCAAAAATTGTTTCCCTCCAATTAGCTGTAGGAACAGTAAACTGTAGCACAGTTTTAAAACTTCCGTAGAGAGAAGACAAAGAATCTCCCTAAAACCCAATGATTAAACGTGTCTGTTGCTCTAATAATTTTCTGAATTTGTCCATTAGACATTTTACAAAATAGCTCTGAAGAAAAACATTTTGTTCCAGTATCATAAAAATTTGCAAAAATCTTGAAATTAAATGTGTCTGTAAGACTTTAGTTCTCAGGTGAGGGAGTCCAGGTAATTATGAATCCTATGCAGAGACTGTCGCTTGTCCTGTCATGCTTTAATACAAGACAAGGCGGAAACAATCTACGTCTTTGCCTTGGGAAGGTCAGTAATATTGCCTTTGCCTAGAACTGCTATTATTTGTTCAGTCAACAAATTCAAGTGCCCTCCCTGTGCAATGAACTAGAAAGTAAAGAACAAATCTGAGACAATAGCTTAAATTTAATTCCCCCATTCTGGTTTAATCAGTGTTAATTATCATGTAAATCTATGTCACTCTCTTTCTCTATTTCTCTCCCTTTTTCTTCCTGACTGCTTCCCTTCTACTCCCTTTTCTCCCCCTTCATTCCTCAGCACACCCAAATTTTACTGCACCTTTCTATTAGTAATTGTAGGAGAGGGGATATATATGCCCCAACCTCACTGGGCATTAGGGGGTGTGTGTGTGTGTGTGTGTGTGTGTGTGTGTGTGTGTGTGTGTGTGTATTTGTTCAGGTTTTTTGAAGGACTAAGTGTCTCCTAAAGAATACTGTGCTCTTTCTGTCCCTCTTTTTCTGAATTATTGTTTTAAATCAAGACTTTAAATAGCCACCTAAACAAGATGAGTAACAATTCTCACTGGCTTGGCAGCTGTTTTTTTTCCAAGTATGTTAAATGTGTTATATTACTCAAGGAAGAAATATTTTGTTTCATGTTTTGGGGTTGAGTATATTTGATATATTTGTGGAAAGAAAAGTTGATCTTTGTTTTTTGTTGTTTAGAGGAAGTTCCTTTTGAGCTTATATTTGAGGCCCAAAAATCCTCCAAAAAATGTTCTTCCTCTTTTCCATGAATGAGATTTAGAGCTAAATTCATACAAATGCAAAACAAAATAATATTACAGATTCTCTGAACTCTCTAACTCCTAAAAAGATTCAGGAAGCAGAGTTGAAAATCCCAAGAATTTTGGAGGAAGCGCATTAAACAGACTGGTTATATCAAATCAGAAGAAAAAATGCAAAGAGACAACTACAGAATATACGTATTCAGTAGAAGGCTGTGAGACAATAGCAAATTTAAACCCACCCATGGTTTCCATCCTTTGAAAAAATTTACCTTGAGTAGGATACAAAGCAAGAATATATCAGCTTGTCTATTAGTGTTTCCTTAATGGTTCCTGAGGGGAAGAAAAAAGAATAATTGGTGTGAGATGTATATAACGAAGATATGCAGAGTACTTTTTAAGATGGTACAGTAATTTTGAGGAAAAATATTAAATGTTAAATGTGCACATTTTACTGTCGTACCGAAAAAGATGAGACTGTCCCAGAGTCTCAGTGAATTATCTTATATTTCTGTAGCGAATCAGATTAGATGATACCCTTTAGCTTTGTGTTTATTTGCTTTTGGTAATGTTCCCTATTAAGTGGCCTTTCTTTAACTCTTCTCCCTGTTCATCCTCCTATAGTACCTCACACCTGTCTATTGATTCATAAGTTGCCCTCTGTAGAAGCAGTTTAATATTATCAGCTTACTATCTGATCGTTAAAATCTTTCACTTATACACCCATGATTCTGTGGAATTTGTAAGCCAGATGAATTTTTAAAAATCCTTTGTAAACTTAATCCTTTAATCTAGAATTTCTGAAACGATGGAATAGTTCAGTAAAAATTATCTATTTTCTTAGTTTTCACTCTAGCAATATGAAAGGCTAGGCAAACAGTATTGATCTGAGATGAAAACAATGTTTTAGAAATGCTGCCTATCTAATAAAACCTTAATTGAAGTATCCTTTTGTTGTCTGGAAAACTTAAAAATAACAGAATCCTGAGCGTTTTATGTTTTATTGCTTGAAGTAACTTTAGATATCTAGTCTCACTCATACTTTATAGCTGAATAATGTAGGAGCCTGAGACCTGTGACTTGCTTAAGTTTACATAGTTGATTAATAGAAGTAGACCCAAATCTAGAATTGGATCACAAGTCAGTTTTCTTATGTGCATACTCATCACATGTTGAATTACATGCTGGGGTATTTCTAACCATGAAATGGGAAGAACGCAGGCCACTGGTTAGAAAGCTATGAGTTTGTACCCACAGCACTTGACGTTGCAATCTCTGGGCTACTACAGAGTTGTTCACTTTTTCAGCCAACTATTTATTTGGTATGGGTGAAGTTCTCTTTTATCCTGCTGAATGTGAATATAGGTATCACTTAGACCTAATATTTCTCAGAATGACTTTGCAGTGGCAAGTAATGGGCCTGATCTTGTATTTCAGCTCAAATAGCTATAACTGTACCAAAGACATGGAAGAAACCAAAAGATCGGACCCGAACCACTGAAGAGATGTTAGAGGCAGAATTGGAGGTAAGCAAATCTCTTAAGTTCATATTGAGAGCAGTGGTGCCATTTCATAGACAGGTGTGTGTTTATACCTATTTCTTGAAATAGTTTTTTAAGCAAAACTTAATATATCAAGCTCAGAGACCAATTGTTTTAAGTCCATTTTATATTAGAATTTTAAAAAGATTTTTAGTAGCATGTTTGATTTCATTGAATTCTTGTTTTTCTTTCAAAATACCTCTTTTAAAATAACAAACTTGGCCAGGCACAGTGGCTCACAGCTGTAATCCCAGCACTTTGTGAGGTGAAGGCAGGATGATCACCTGAACCCAGGAGTTTGAGACCAGCCTGGGCAATATAGGGAGACCCTGACTGTACAAAAATGTTTTTAAAAAATTAGCTAGACATGGTGGTGCGTACCTGTGGTCCCAGCTACTTGGGAGGCTCAGGTGGGAGGATTCCTTGAGCCCTGGAGGTTGAGGCTGCAGTGAGATGTGATCATGCCACTGCACTCTAGCCTGGGCAACAGAGCCGAACATTATCTCAAATAAATAAATAAAATGACAATTTTTGGTTAACTCTTCTCTTCCCCCAACTAGAAATTTTCTTTGTATTAACTTGATAGAAAGATAATCTGGTAAACAAAAATGGAGAGTTTTTAAAAATGCCATTAGTAATGGTGGTAGAATTCATCTAGTACATTATAAAGAAATTCATTTTGAATCTGTCATCTGTTAACTGCATCCCAGAAACATAACTTTTCTTCATGTGGTTTGTCTGTCTTAAAATAAGCCATGCCAGATTTTGCTTTAGATTAAAACATACCAAGTCCAAGAGATGAATGTGAGGAAGAAACAAGGGCAAATCAGTCCTAAGGATTACTGTAACAATTTCCTTGTCTGTAATCTCAATATCCTTAGCATTATGTATTGAAGCTTATAAATGAAGAGCAATATAAATCTGTATGTAGCTTTTTCCCTTTTTTGACTATTCTTTTAGCTACTTTTTAAAAATAATTTTACTCAAGGTTTAACATGATAATATTAAAATGTAAAAATTTTCTTAAGATAACTTTGAGCGTGTTTAATTCATTCGGCTCTTCTAGCAAGTTATAATTCTTACCTTCTTTGGGCATCTAACAGTACCCCTTGGTTACTTTCCCTGTGCTGTCATTGCTGTTACATGATGCTGTGTTGATGTCACTGTTAGTCTCATAGCAACCACTAAAATGTTGATGGGTGTGATTTCATTGTGGTTTTTAGGGTGTAAAAACTGGCAGTAAGATATAGAGGTGCACTCCTTTTGCAGCTGAACAAGGAAATGTTGCTCCTACAGAGAATAAAATACCTTCCAGAGGCATGGGGATCACATACAATCCTGATTTCGTTTTAGATTCAGCTGGTTTTTTGTTATTTTTCTTATGTTATACTTCATGTTGGATTTCTAAGCATTATTGAATATTAGATAGGCCGCTCCTCCCATGCCTTCAAATATTCATCCTAATCTTCAGCTTGAGGTTCAGCAAACTTTTTGTGTAAAGGTCCAGATAGTAAATATTTTATGCTGTCACAATTCCTCAGATCTGCCACTGTAGCTTAAAAGCAGCCATCAACAATGTGTAAATGAAAGAAGCATGGTTGTATCTTCACAAAACTTTATTGATAGACCTTGAAATCTGAATTTGTATGCCAGGAAATATTTTTCCAGATTTTTTCAGATATTACAAATATAAAAATCATCCTTACCTTGTATGCTGTGCAAAAGCAGGTGGTGAGCCAGAATTGGCCCTTGGGCCGGAGTTGGCTATAAAGCTTCTTTAGCTTGTTACTCTTCAAACACAAGAACTGTTTTGACTTATTTTGAACCAATCACTTTTTCTTAACTTTATACTTTAAGACAAGGCTGGGCGCAGGGGCTCATGCCTGTAATTCTAGCACTTTTGTAGGCTGAGGCAGGAGGATCACTTGAGGCCAGGATTTCGAGACCAGCCTGGCCAACATGACGAAACCCCATCTCTACTAAAAATAAAAAAAATTATCTGGCCATGGTGGTGCTCACCTGTAATCCCAGCTACTCAGGAGGCTGAGACAGGAGAACCACTTGAACCTGGAAGGCGGAGGTTGCAATGAGCCAAGATTGTGCCAGTGCACTCCAGCGTGGGCAACAGAGCGAGACTGTCTTAAAAAAAATAAAGTAACCTAAAACATTTTTAAAAACTAAAGCAAGACAAAAAAATATTTGTTTTTTTTATACACTGACTTCTTTCAGAAATTCTTTTTTCTGTCTTTCCTAAAACTGAGCTTTCGTTGGCATAGTGTAGTAAATACTGGATGCCATTGTGTTCATTTCCACTAATCAAGCTCCCCCTTTCTTAGATTTATTTTCTCAGCTTTTAAACTAATTTGTTTCTGGTATCAGCTTATTTGGGTTACATATTAGGTTGTTGCATTATTAAAGATATTTATCAAAATTATAGCTTAGAGGTTGGGCGCGGTGGCTCACGCCTGTAATCCCAGCACTTTGGGAGGCTGAGGTGGGCAGATCACAAGGTCAGGAGTTTGAGACCAGCCTGACCAACATGGTGAAACCCTGTCTCTACTAAAAATACAGAAATTAGCCAGGCATGGTAGTGCATGCCTGTAATGCCAGCTACTCTGGAGGCTGAGGCAGGAGAATCGCTTGAACCTGGGAGGTGGAGATTGCAGTGAGCCAAGATCGCACCACTGACTCTAGCCTAGATGACAGAGCGAGATTCCATCTCAAAAAAAAAATAAAAAAATTATAGCCTAGAAAAGTAAGGATGAGGATGATTTCATGTTAAAATTGCTGGGCAAAGTATCTTAAAATAAGTTTTAAAATTTTAGAGCATTTCATCAATGATTATATGCATAGTTGCCAGTCTGATTTTCTAGCACTTTTAAAAAACTCATTGCATTAAGCATAGAGTTCTGTCAAGTGAATTCTTAACAGGTTCCTATAAAAGGTTTACCTTTGGCTGTCCAGCCAGTGAAGTGATCTTTTTCTTAAATCTGGTTTTCTGCGTAAACAATTTAGGAACTGTTAGACGCTTACAGACTAGTTGACTAGGATTTTATCCTGCTAAAAGCAAAACAAAACAAAAAACCCGTAATATTTAATTAAGCTATTTTTGTTATTCTCTTCAAATACCCCTCATAGTAATACACCTGAGATAATTCAGTGATTCCGTGTTCTCTGAATTATGGTTTGTTATTCATAAAACTTGTTTCTTTATACTTCCTTTTCCAGTTAGAAATTAAATTTCTGAGTAATGTAGCCTCCGTTTCTATGTGATAGATGGTTGTTGATTGTAGATACAGAGAAGAGGATGCGCTGTATTCTCTAAAAAAAACTTTTTCACATTTTATAAGATCTGAAATAAGAATTCTGTATCATTGTATAATTTGGTTAGGTTGCTGTTTAATAAGTTAAATACCATTTACATACTCATATCCCAGATTTATTAAATGTCTTCTTGATGACCTGTACTTAATTATGAGATGGTATTATAAGATTATTATAATTAGACTATACTAGAGTCTAAAATTTTTAAAAATGAGGCTGCTGATTCATGATTCAAATTTGGTAGATCTGGTTTTTTCAATGTTTAAATGATACCAACTTTCTGCCATGCTTTATAAAATAAATTGTTTCCAAACTTATTTTTTTGGAATTTTATGTCTGTCTCTCTTTTGAGAATTTTTATGTACTATCTTTTTCCATGGATTAGTCGGGGGAATAGGGGTGGGTTGGGGTTTGTGCATATTTGCATGAACTTTTTATTTCCATTATTAGAAACAGAGTCTAAAAACTGTTTCTATTAATAACATTAAACAATTTATTGGCTTTTCACCATGATCTGTTATATGGCAAAATAAAATTTGCTAGTATTGTATCTGTTTTAATACTATCTAACAAAGAAGTATTTGTCACTCAAAAATTGTTTTAAATGTAATTTCATAGATTATTTGGGGTGAACTACTTTCTGCTATATATGACACTACTTTACACTATCCTCTGCTGAACCAGCTCCAGTTCTTGGCTCTTCTCCTCGTGTGAATTTATCAATTAGAACACCTCTGAGTACTTGTTTCAGAGGATTGTTTTCAGAGTGCTTACCCTTCATGAAAAAGGAGTTCGTGGAGAACTTTGCCTCAAGGAGTTTTGAAGATTCATGAGGCCTTTACAAAACCATTTTTGTTTGATATCTGACACTAAGATGGTCAAAAATAATCTAAGGAATAACTTCAGTTCTTTTTTGCCTTCTGAAAATAGATGTGATATTCCAGATCCCAGATTTCTCTCTCTCTTTTTTTTTTTTTTTTTTTGGCTATACAAGATTTTTGTATATGGTCACAGCCTCAGAGAAGTCTAAGAACAAATAACAAAATAGATTTTAACTAGCAAGTGGCCTTTTTGTAAAATGAGATATGATCAGCTTTATAAAACTTAGATGCTTTGAGCACTTCTCCAAACCCTCAATTCCACAGCCAGAGGACAGTATAAAAAATACCCTCCAGTGTTTCTTTTTATATTGGTGGAGCTTTAATGGCAAGGGTAGCGTAGTGCTCGTTTTAGATTTCTGACTAGGACTCTTTCATGTTCGTAAAGTTCCATGGATTAACAGTTCTTTCCATTCTAACCTTTGGTACATTTGGATATTATTAGTCTCATGTTAAAGCATTTCAGCAGCCATTTGAATTGTCTTCCTTTTCCTAGGTGCTGAAATAAGAGAAGTATTTTTTTTAAAACTCACCATTCTAATACAACATGCTGAACACAGACATTCTTATCTTGAGTGACATGTTTTCCTTTGCTGTTTGAAGGGGGTTGATGTAGGTTTTTGTGTATATTTACACCCATGAAAAAAATGTAATCTCTTTGTTCATTTATTATTTAGCCTAAAGCCGAAGAGGAACTTTCAGTTGACAAAGTACTTGAATCTGAACAAGATAAAATGAGCCAGGGGTTTCATCCTGAAAGAGACCCCTCTGACCTAAAAAAAGTGAAAGCTGTGGAAGAAAATGGAGAAGAGGCTGAGCCAGTACGTAATGGTGCTGAGAGTGTTTCTGAGGGTGAAGGAATAGATGCTAATTCAGGCTCCACCGATAGTTCTGGTGATGGGGTCACGTTTCCATTTAAACCAGGTAAGTTTATACCTGCCTTCCTGTTTACCTCTTTTCCCTCTACTGCAACCTTAGAGAAATGTTGCCTTTTGATAGAGAGATACTGGATGGAAGAAAGAGGTTTATCACAATATAATATTTACAGGACAGATCATCAAGCCTAAGTTAGGGACTAGCAAATCCAGAGAGTTCTGTATTGATGGAAATGATACCCGACACTGGTATTCCCCTTTTACTGGCATTGGAAGAGCATCTGGCAGAGGGAATCAGTTCCAGGCTAGTGGGTGCAGTTTGATTTTAAAAATTATTCTATTTGTTTTAATTGAAAGGGATATGGAGATATTACCACATTCCTTGAGATGGCGTTAGTCGTCTTTCATAAGACTCGAACTCTGTTGACAGAAATCACTCTGTAGAACGGAACTCTGAAACAAGATATTGAGTACCTGAAATATGGGAGGTCCCCTGCGGTAAATCTGTATGCTAAACAAGTAAATATGGAATATATTTGATAAACATGTGGTAAACAAATACAAACCCTGGAGGATTTATCTTAAGACACCATCAAATGCATTAATCCTGTGACGTAATACTATATGAACCGTGACTGACTTTGAGATATATGGAGAGATTTGGTGTGGATCTATGAGGAAAGATGGTTCCTTTGATAGAAAGTTTGGGCTGGGTATGGTGGCTTACGCCTGTAATCCTAGCACTTAGGGAGGCCAAAGCGGGGGGATCACCTGAGATCGGGAGTTCGAGACCAGCCTGACCAACATGGAGAAATCCCGTCTCTACTAAAAATACAAAATTAGCTGGGCATGGTGGCACATGCCTATAATTTCAGCTACTTGGGAAGCTGAGGTAGGAGAACCGCTTGAACCCAGGAGGCAGAGCTTGCAGTGAGCCGAGATTGTACCATTGCACTCCAGCCTGGGCAACAAGAGCAAAACTCCATCTCAAAAAAAAAAAAAAAAAAAAAAAAAAAGTTTGGAGTAGGTGAAAAGTTTTCCTTAGTCTGCCACATCTAGACTAAGTTTTGCAGGAGGTAGGGTTCAAATGTAAAATACCAGACCTCAAAGATAACCTAGATAGATGTTTTTCAAACCGTTGGGTTTAATACTATTTAATAGATTGTGAAATTTATAGGTCACAACCAACATTTTAAAAAAGGATAATATAATGAAAAAATGTCTGTCTATTACATGTAGTGAGAATAAGTATCAGTTTGGAAACTTTGTAGTTATGTATGCGTGTATGATTCTCCTGGATCATGAGGTCATTTTATGTCTTACTGTGAGTTGTAGTCAGAGATATTTGAAAACCAATGACTATTACTTATCACTTTATTTTATATTATTTTTAAATTCTTTTATTTATTTTTTATTTTTTACAGAGGGAGGGTCTCTCTATGTTGGCCAGGCTGCTTTCAAACTCCTATGCTCAAGCAGTCCTCCTGCCTCGGCCTCCCAAAGTGTTCCCACGCCCAGCCCTTACCACTTTGATATACTGATCTTTCACTACCAGTAAACTCCTGTTAATGGGCTTTATGAAACTGTAAATTTATGCTATTGTAAAAGTTTTTTTTAAAAACCCTAGGACTGAGTGTACTGAATTGCTTTTGTCAACTTAGGCTTGTATACTGTGTTCAAAAATAAAGAAAAAGATCTAGGCTTGTACCAGGTCACAGAGTACTTGTAGCCATCGCCAGTGTGTCTTAAGAAAATGGAAACACTATTGCTATTTTTAGACTATGTAAATTATATTTTTATATTACTTTATTTTGTTTTAACATTTTGTATATTGCATAATTTATGTTAGTTATATTTCATATTATATTTTAATTCTTTTCATCCATCAGTTTTACAATATAGGCCCTGACTATAATTGACCAACTACCTTTTGCTCTTGTAATATTTAACAGCAGTAATTGGAAAAAAGACAGTAGTAATTGGAACAAAAACAGTTTGAAATTTAGATCCCAATAAGCTGTCTACTTTTTAATAAATATAATAGGTAATAAAGATATGGTGGAAAACATCTGGAATATTCTCAAAGACCATCAGTGGGTCTATAACCTACACATTAGGAACCTCTAATATAAAGAGGATCCAATCTGCTATCAGGAAGTAATCTGGAGTCTGATTTTGATGAGTTTTATTAATTAAAATAAGAAAACTGTGATTTTTTTTTTAGATGAAATTACAGGCAAGGAAGAAAACTTAGTATCTAACTGCTTAGACATTTCATTATCTTAAATAAGTTGTTTCTGTGTTTTGTGTCCTTTTGCTTTTTTTTTTTTTCTCTAAAATAACATTTCCAAGTGAACAACCAAACTATCCGTTTTCATGAAGCCAAGGGTTTTATCAGGTTTCTTATTTCTTAGTTATTTAAGGGCTTGGTAGTTTATTTAGTGAAGATTATTATATGTCCCTAGCCAAAGGTTGTTTAGTGTGCATGTGAAATGATTCCTACTTGCTTTAGATTATTTTACTACTCAAAGGTATTTAGAAGGGATGAAAGAACAAGTGATGGTTTAAAATCTTCACATAATATTTCCTGACTGTATTTCATTGTTCCCTTCTATTTTGTGTTTGTTCATGAAGAGATAAATACTGGAAAGTGTTTTGTACTCTTAGGGGATGTAAGTCATGCATCATTTAATGACGGTGATTTGTTCTGAGAAATGCATCATTAGGCAGTTTCTTCCTTGTGCAAACAAAAGAGTATTTACACAAACCTAGATGTTCTAGCCTACTACACAACTAGGCTGTATAGTATAGCCTGCTGCTCTTAGACTGCAAACTTGTACAGCATGTTACTATACTGAATAGTAGGCAGTTGTAACATAATGGTAAGTATTTGTATATCTAAATATAACTAAACATAGATAAGGTATAGTAAAAATACTATATAAAAGTTTTAAAATGTTATACTGTATAGGGCACTTACCATGAATGGAGATTGCAGGACTTGAAGTTGTTCTGGGTGAGTGGTGAGTGAATGTAAAGACCTAGGACATTACTGTACGCTGGTGTAGATTTTAAAAACATTAGGGCACACTACATTTATTTTAAAATTTGTACTTTCTCTAATAGTGAATTTATTCTTAGCTTACTGTAACCTTTTTACTTGATAAACTTTTAAATTTTTTTAACTTTTTTACTTTTGTAATAATGTTTAGCTTAAAACACACTGTACAGCTATGCAAAAATATTTCTTTCTTTTTTCTTTTTCTTTTTCTTTTTTTTTGAGATGGAATCTCCCACTCTGTTACCCAGGCTGGAGTGCAGTGGTGCAATCATAGCTCACTGCAGCCTCAGCCTCCTGGACTTGAGTGATCTTCCCACCTCAGCCACCTGATAGCTGGGACTGCAGTTGCACGTCACCACGCCCAGCTAATTTAAAAAGTTTTTTTTCCTAGAGATTAGGTCTTACTACATTGTCCAGGCTAGTCTCAAACTCTTGGCCCTCAAAGTACTGGGATTATAGGTGTGAACCACCATCTCTGGCCTTGTTTCTTTATGTCCTTATTCGATAGGCTTTTTTCTATTTTTAAAATTATTTATCTTTTTACTTAAGAATTTTTGTTAAAAACTAAGACACAAACACACACATTAGCCTGGGCCTATACACGGTCAAGATCATCAACATCACTGTCTTCTACCTCCAGATCTTGTCCCACTGGAAGGTCTTCTGGGGCGATAATATGCATAGAGCTGTCATCTTCTATGATAACGGTGCCTTCCTCTGGAATATTTCCTGAAGGACTTGCCTGAGGCTGTTTTACAGTTAACTTTTTTTTTAATAAGTAGAAGGAATATACTCTAGTGATTAAAAAGTATAGTGTAGTAGGTACGTAAGCCAGTAACATAGTTATTTCTTATTACTATGAAGTATTATGTGTTACACTTGATTGTATGTGCTATACTTTTAAGTGACTGGCAGCACAGTAGGTTTGTTTACACTACCATTAACACATACATGTGAATAACGCATTGTGCTGCCATATTAGGATAGTTACAGTGTCATTAGGCAATAGGAACCTTTCAGCTTCATTATAGCCTTATGGGACCACCGTTGTATATGCAGTTTGCTGTTGATGGAAATGTTGTTTTGCAATGCATGACATATATAATATAATGCGCTACAAACAGTTGTCTGCCTGTATTCCTCTTTCTAGAATCCTGGAAGCCTACTGATACTGAAGGTAAGAAGCAGTATGACAGGGAGTTTCTGCTGGACTTCCAGTTCATGCCAGCCTGTATACAAAAACCAGAGGGCCTGCCTCCTATCAGTGATGTGGTTCTTGACAAGGTAAGCTGCATACTCAGAAAAAACTAGTTCTTTTTGGTGGGAACTGATTTTAACTATAAGTGCAAATATGTGAAGTATCAGCAGTTTTTAGTAATTGTTAGACCAAATGATATAAAAATATCTAATGTTTAAGAATTTGTTTCCCTAAACACTGTTGGATTTGGAGTTCCTTATAGGTTACAGTCATTTTGGGATTTGGCCCATATTGGACTAGTGTTTTTTTAATGTTTATTAATTGATTTGTCTGCTTATTATGGCTGTTTTTTGGTGATATAAAAATTTTGTGTTTGTCGGGGGAAACATACGGCTAAATTGATACAGAGGTCTTTCCTCACTGTTCTAAAAGTTCATTATGGAATTCTGTCGGCATTGAGGACAGGTCAGAAATCTAGGAAGGTATTTGGCAGATCACACATAAGTGAGAGTCAACATGATTCAAATAATATGTATCTCAAAATTTCCCTGATAGATACCTCCAGTGATTGAATTCCCCAATCTTGTGCAAATAGGCATCCTTCCTCTTTGCATCTGATCTTAATGGTGCACACAGCAAATTAGTACAGTCAATATTTGTTTACTAAATTAAAAGGAGTAAAGTCAGATCTGCTAAAGTAATTTCATGGAAATCAAAGATAAACCAGAGCTGATGACTAAGCTTGAAGTATTCTTGTTTTGTAGAGGAACAAAAATGTAAAATGTAGAGATTAACTATCTTATGGAATCATATCTACCTCTTAACTGATTTATGCCTAGTGTTTCATTATTGGAATGCTAAGCTTGTGGGAGTTATTTGTATCCTACTGCTGAAGGTCATAACCAAGATCTGATTTTTCACACAAAAAAATTTGCAGCCTCCGGCATAAATGGGGTAATAAAGATGTCCAGGAGCTGCTTATCCAGAACTCATTTATATTATTTTACTTTCTTATAGCAATAGGTCTTCTTACTTCTATTGGTGGTATCTAAGTCTTCTCTCCTAGATAGTTATGTGAGGACAGCTGAATGATTGATTAATGGTGCTAATTTGAGGCTACTTCAGTACCTCAGAAGTCAAGTGTTATATCCACCAAATTAGATTATCCTCTTAGAAAATATTCCTGCCTGTCCTGCTGCCTTATCTGTTTATGACTTTGGACACTAATTAGTTGACTTCTCACTGGTCTGCTTAACTTTGTGTCGTCCATAGTCACATTACATACTTATTCAAAGTCAGATATCTCAGATTAACAAGGCAGACAGTGAAATTTTAAATGAATCATCACCCATGAAACATATCTCCTTTAAGACTTATTGTCCACTCATAATACATTCTTTACTAACCATAAGTCTACAGCATCAAAACTAAAATGAGCAGTAGCAGGATTCCTATAGGCAAGTGCTCTATGTCCTGGTGAATATATTTTTTTTATTTCTAAAATTTGACGCTAGCGTAGAGGATCTCAAAATGTCTTGTGCCTTTCAGTTGGTCCTCAGTATCTAGTGAGCCAATCTACTGATTATGTATAGCCCCTACTTGGAAATTTAAGGCCTAAATCATTCTCAGGTGTCGGAAAACCATTGTTTTAGCCTAATGGCTCTAAGGATAGCCCAGGAGAACCTGCCATGGATGAGGTTGGGCTTCTGCTGGTTCCAAAGCTGATGCTTACCATGTGCTTACCGTTTAAGCTGATGTAACCTTTCAGTCAAATTTTTTGTTATCTTTTGTGGCAGGGAATGCTCTGGAACATGTATTAAGCTTTCTTTTGCTTCTTCATGCAGATCAACCAACCCAAATTGCCAATGCGAACTCTGGATCCTCGGATTTTGCCTCGAGGACCAGACTTTACACCAGCCTTTGCTGATTTTGGAAGGCAGACACCTGGTGGAAGAGGCGTGCCTGTAAGTGCAAGTTCCCTACAACTCACTTAGTTAGACACTGGCACAGACTCCATGAAATCCTACCTCACGGCAAGACAGCAGCTTTTGTTCGCTGATTCTAGTCAAGAAGAAGAAGAGGCAAAGACTATCCTTTCCATACTCATATTAAAGCAAATAAAGAATACACTTGAGTTGTTTTTACTTGACAGAAGCTAGTCTGCATTAATTTGGTCTTGATTTTTTTTTCCCCCATTTTTTCAATTGAGGTGACCTGCAAATAGGTTTAAAAATAGTGCCAACCATGGCCGGGGATGGTGGCTCAGGCCTGTAATGCTAGCACTTTGTGGGGTCAAGGCAGGAGGATCACCTGAGGTCAGGAGTTCAGAACCAGCCTGGCAACTAAGAGAGACCCTGTCTCTACCACAAAAAAAAAAAGAAAAGAAAAGAAATAAAATAGGCCAGGCATGCTGGCGCATGCTTATAGTCCTAGTCCTGGCTACTCGGGAGACTGAGGTGGGAGGATTACTTGACCCCAGGAGGTCCAGGCTACAGTGAGCCATGATCATGCAACTGTACTCCAGTCTGGCTGACAAAACAAGAACAGGAGGTCCAGGCTGCAGTGAGCCATGATCATGCCACTGCACTCCAGTCTGGGCAACAAAGCAAGACCCTGTCTCTGAAAAAAAATATATAGAGAGAGCGCCAACCTTGATAAGATTCCTGTTTTGTTTTGAGGTGTCCTGATATACTGGAGATCTCTGATGACATTCAGCTAATGATCATGTCTTGTCTTTGTTTCTACAGATTTGCAAAGTGCAGAGCAGGCATGGATTGCCAATTCTGGAACAGAGCAAAGCCCCAACTTGCTCTCCGCTGGCGATGTCACACCCACCCGTGAAGAGCCTGCCTCTGGTGGTGCGCTGAACGCTTTGTTTTTTGTAATAATAGTCTCTGGTGTTACAATATTTTCTGTTACGCTCTTTTTATTTACTATTGATTGTTAAGTCAAAATTTGAACAAATGACAAGTACAAAAGAGTACAGTATCGGTAAACTGCAGATTGCTGTTACATCTCCAGTGGCAGGCTCTTCAGCGGTGGAAGTGGCATCACCAGTGGAGTTATGCTGGGGCACTGCACTGTGCAAGATTCGGCAGACTCTGCCTACTCCATGCTTTGTAGAATTCAGAAAGCATGGGGAAAGTTGCCAACGATGTTGAATACCTCTTTTCCCCAAGTTAGAATGGCATAGAGAGCAATAAATCTAACATTCTGGAGGAGCTTGGGGTTTGATGTACATTTGCAGATCACCCTGTTACTTCATTTTATGTAAGGTGACGCTTTTTGTTTCTCCATCACCTTTTTATTTCTGAAATGGCAACTTTTGAAACCTGCTTTGAATTAAGACTACATTGTCTGACAACAAATGTCACTTTGTAGATATTTAAATTATTTGATTATTTTCCTGCAACCAAACAGTGATAGAATATACTTGAATGCCTACAGTGTGTTGTAGACTTTGTAAAAACTACTGAAAACCACCTGAATTTGAAGCATACTGTTTATTGAGTCATTACCATCACCATTTTAGAGACCTGTGTATGTGAGATACTCTGTTTCTCACACATTTATCTATTTTCAGGAAATACTAAATTAAAATTTTTTTAAATCTTGAGTTACCTCACCAGCACGTCTTAGAAAGCAGCTTTCTAGAAACCATTTTATACCTTTTTTTCAATATTATTTCCTTTTTTAATGTTGAAATTTTTATTTGTATTATTGTTCGTTTTGGTTTTGGTTTATATCTTTGTTTTGCCAAATATTTGAAATAATGTTGATGCTGTTTTGAATATTCTGTGGATAATAGCATCTGTGGTTATTATCATATTGCCCAATTTTGTTGATGGGTGGCTCACAAAATGTATAAATCCTCTTCCAATGTATATTGTCACTTTTCACTACCAGCTTGCTAGTCATTGTTTGCTAATAACTAGTTATAACAAAAAGGAAATATTGTGAGTTTAGAATAAGTGACGTCTCTTTTAAATTATTGAAAATAGAAAATAATTTTTAAAAGTAACTTTATCACAGTGTATACCACTCCTCTGTATACCTACATATGTGAGATCAGTGAGTTATTCTGGTACATTCAAAGTAATGTGACTAGAAGTGAGACATTATCTAGAATTTGTAGTAGCTCCAAAAGTATCAACTTTAATTATTTAATTTACTTTTATTAAGCAGTTTTGTTCTATGTCAGAAGCTAGTTTTTAAGTGAAATTTTGATCTCTCAGGGTAATGTTGATATGTTAAGCCTTAAGGCAAGTTATTCTTCCAGCCTGTCTCCTAGATAACAGACATTCTCCACTTAATGTGCCCAGCTTACCTTGGTATATTGATATAGATACAGATGGGAATGTCACAGGACATAAATACCAACATATAAAGAAACAAAAATGGCCAGGCACAGTGACTCATGCCTGTAATCCCAGCACTTTGGGAGGCCAAAGCGGGTAGATCGCTTGAGTCCAGGAGTTCAAGACCAGCCTGGGCAACATGGTGAAATCCTGTCCCTACAAAAAATACAAAAATTTGCCGGGCATGACAGCACACACCTGTAGTACCAGGTACTTGAGAGACTGAGGTGGGAGGATTGCCTGAGCCTGGGAAGCAGAAGTTGGAGACAGAGGCTGCAGTGAGCCAAGATCGCACCACTGCACTCCAGCCTGGGCAACAGAGCGGGGCTCTGTCTCAAAAAAACAGTAACAAAAATAATGCTGTTTGGAAAAAAGCAACAGCCTTACTCCCCTACTCTTTGCAGTTTCTGATTCCATACTTCAAATAACTTTTTCTAGTTCTCCAAATTATCTTATAATTAATTATCACCTAATAATATTAAAATCTATGTGGTATGCCCCATTATTATCTTAATTAGCCATGACTTCTAATACAAACTTTTCTGCAACAGGCTAGGTACGGTGGCTCACGCCTGTAATCTCAGCACTTTGGGAGGCTGAGGTGGGCAGATCACATGATGCCAGGAGTTCGAGCCCAGCCTGGCCAACATGGCGAAGCCCTGTGTCTACTAAAAATACAAAAATACAAAATTACAAAAATATAAAAAATTTTTAAAAAATACAAAAAAAAAAAAATACAAAAATTAGCCTGGGATTACATGTCTGTAATCCCAGCTACGCAGAAGGCTGAGGCACAAGAATCGCTTGAACCCAGGAGACAGAGGCTGTAGTGAGCCAAGATCACGCCACTGCACTCCAACCTGGGTGACAGAGCAAGACTGTCTAAAAAAAAAAAAAAAAAAAAACACAAAAACTGCTGCAACAGACTTACTATAAAATATTTTTAATGCATGCTAATGATTTTAAAATGTCATATGCAGCTACGTAGTTTTCAAACCTAAGTGTCCTTCACTGGATAGTAAAGTGCATATCTGTTAGAAATTACCACGAAATAGCATGTCTTTAGTTATTTTTAAAATAAAATTACGGGCGGGGCGGCGGTGGTTCACGCCTGTAATCCCAGCACTTTGGGAGGCTGAGGCGGGTGGATCACGAGGCCAGGAGATCGAGACCATCCTGGCTAACACGGTGAAACCCCATCTCCACTAAAAATACGAAAAACTAGCCGGGCGTGGTGGTGGACGCCTGTAGTCCCAGCTACTCGGGAAGCTGAGGCAGGAGAATGGCGTGAACCTGGGAAGCGGAGCTTTCAGTGAGCCAAGATCGTGCCACTGCACTCCCTCCTGGGCGACAGAGCAAGACTCCGTCCCAAAAAATAAAAAATTCAAAAAAATAAAATAAAATTACTCATCAGTTGTCTTTGTAGTCTTTTTGTGGACATCACAGAAAGCACTCCAAAAAATATATCTTAAGAGGAGCATTGGACCTAGACAAGTAATTTGCCATTTATAGTTATTTTAACTAACTTTTGAGATAAACTGATCAATCATAAAAATCCTAGGAGCAAAGAAAAATTCTAGGAGTAAAACCTTTCTTTAAAGGAATACTTGATTGTCTTCCTTCTTTAAAAATGTAAGTGCATATTGATTCTATTTTCTTTGATTATCCAGGTAAGCAGTGGAATTTTAAGGTTACAGTCTCCGAATAAGATAGGAATGATGTATATTAAATTGCAAAACAGAGATGGGTATAATTTCTTAATACCTTTTTGAAAACTGACAGTGGGTAAAAAATTCAAACTTTAATATCGCCTGAAAAAAGAAAATGGCTCACTAATCAACCCCAGATTTTGACATTTTTAGTTTTGACATTGTGGGCCTTGAGCACATTATATCTTAAAGTTCCTTAAAGTACCGTCTTTCAAAGAAAGAAACCAGGTGTCATTTCTTTTTGTGTAGCCCATAACTTTTAGCACAGGATCCTAGATTTTTTGTGTGTTTAGTATATAAATCATTCATCATCTGTTGCTACTTCTGAAGGATACCAAAAATTTGATTATCTGTATTAAGTTTTTCACACACAAAAAGGGACATGAAATGTTTACGTTTATATATCACTTTTTTAAAAGTTCCTTTTGATCCTTTGGTATTGACGATAACATAGTTTTTAAGGTCCTTTTACATGGTTTATATCCTATAATCACATTTTTAGGTAGGGCTGGCATTGTATACATGAAAAACCTTAACAAAACTAAGAGACTTGCCTACAGTGACTTTGCTCATACATAGCAGATTTGTACTCTCTAGAGTCTGATTCTTTTGTCTCCTAAGTTCACTACACCACAGTTTTCCAGGCATTGCTATTCCAAACAGTGAATTCATTCTCAGAGTGTAAATATGGGCGCATTAGAGATTGATTAATTGAACATACTAAGAATTTGTAAGTATAGTAGATGTATTAAGGACTCAAAATACCTAGATAAGTATTTGAGAACAGTGTCTTTATCTTAGTTATAACCAGAGATACAATTATAATTTTAAAATTTTTCATGGGTGTTTTCACCTGGGTTTTAATTTTAACTATTTTATCCTGGACTAACAATTTATCAGTTAGCTTTTCAAAGCTTTTTTTCCTTTGAAGCATTATTGTTACTTTCTCACATCTCTGTGTTGCTCATTTGAGACTCACACATATTTGTCTTGGAGCAGGTAAAGAGGTGTGGAATAAATCGTATTGCCATTTTCCAGATTCAAATCTCAAGGCATATTTATTTATTGGTGTTTGCAGTAGGGTTTGGAAATGGGCATTTTCTGACTTTGTCTCCTAATGTTCATCTTTGGCTCTTACTTGATTTTGACATAATTTCCTTTCATTACATCCAGAAACATTTGTTCTTGGCAATGTTTATGTACAAATGCATGGATTAAATTAAATATCTTGTGATATAATTGTTTATGTGAGGTTTAGCCAACCATTTAATAAGTTATTAATCTACATAAGTCAACAGAATATAACCTGAATTATAAAAATCAGGCATTACTTGATTGCTACATTCTTCTTTTTCTTTTTTTTTTTTTTTTGAGACAGAGTCTTGCTCTGTCGCCCAGGTTGGACTGCAGTGGCCAGATCTCAGCTCACTGCAAGCTCCGCCTCCCAAGTTTATGCCATTCTCCTGCCTCAGCCTCCCGAGTAGCTGAGACTACTCGGGCGCCCGCCACCACGCCTGGCTAGTTTTTTGTATTTTTTAGTAGAGACGGGGTTTCACCATGTTAGCCAGGATGGTCTCGATCTCCTGACCTCGTGATCCACCCATCTTGGCCTCCCAAAGTGCTGGGATTACAGGCTTGAGCCACCGCGCCCGACTGATTGCTACATTTTTCTAACAGAATTGTTTTGTCTGGGCTACTATATTAAAGTTTCAGTTACAATTTATGTTCTTATAGTAGTACTGTCTGGTTTAACAACTGTTCCCTTTTGGCATTTTTCCAATCTTATGATCTTTATTTTCCTTTCAGTTATACCATGTGTCTCATACCTCTGGGTTTATCTGACCTGTTTTTTTGTGTGTGTGTGTGTTTTGTTTTTGATGTTTATCAAATAGTCTGAGATATCATCAGTACTGTATCCTTAGCTGGGTGCATTTGACAAGATTGGTGTGAAATTTTGCAGAAACTCTAACTTTTGATCCTGATGCATTCTTGATAACTACCATTTCTAATTGGGGCAGATGGTGAAGCATAAAGGAATAATTCTGAGAATGATTGATGTGTAAAGATGTTTGAGCTTAGCAGCTTAGGCCCCAGACTGTGTATCTCCTAGAAACTGCCTTTTTATATAATAAATGATATTAAAGTCTGTACTTCTTTCTCTGAAGTGTTTTATGAATTCAAAAGGGCAGCATTGGGGCCTTAAGTGAGAAATGATTCTCATCTATGTGTGCTTTGTATGAAGTTTTTATTCTCTCTTGAAATCTAATGGCTAGCCCTTCAGTACAACTCAGAAAGAAAAAAAAAAAATCTGATGGCAATATTTGCTCAGCACTAAAAGAATGATATATCAGAAAAAGTAAAGGTTGTCAACATGCAGCAGGTCTGCTTGAAGGTAGCAGAGCTTAGTATCAACCCAAATGTTTAACCTTAAAAAATTATTTCCAAGCATTTAAGATAGTAATTGTTATAAATGTTTTGATACACAAAATGCAACTTTTAACTTACTCTGTTATCTCTACTTAGTGTGCTGGCAGTATAACATGGCAACATACTTTGGTTTTAACACAAGAGTATAGTGGGAATCCAGCAGGAACAGAGCTGACAAATAAAAGGAAGACTTTTTTTTTCAGGGAGTAATTTAATTTGACTCTCATCGATGATATTTAATGAGTTTATTTTAGTATTTCTGACCCAACATATCAAGTGGAATATTTTATGATCTACAGTAAGGCTTAGTGTTGATGTTATATTTGCATTTTACCCTGGGATTGTAGAAACGCAATTTTAGCAGATTTGTAACTGTGATGATAACTACCTTTGAATTTTTGTAATTATTGAAGTGACCAGTCCACAGTTATGCAACTAATAAAAGATAAAGCTTCAGTTAGAAGTAGTCTTTCTCATTAGAAGTAACAGCTTTGTCAAACATCTTGTTCAAAAAGGCCTCTTGTTCAAAAATTGTAGTGGTGGAGAATATTACATTGATGGTCTTCTGAGGTTGTTTTCTTACCCCGCAAAAAGATTACATCCAGCTTGAGTGTCTAGCGTTGCTTGGTGTGGTCATCAGGCTTGACTTGAACAGCACAGCAAAGACAATAAATTGCAAGTACTCTGAATAGCTGTAATATTCTTGTCCTAGTTGTTGAATGTTGGACCACGAAGATCTCAACCTGGCCAAAGAAGAGAACCCAGAAAGATTATCACAGTTTCTGTAAAAGAAGATGTACACCTAAAAAAGGCAGAAAATGCCTGGAAGCCCAGCCAAAAACGAGACAGCCAAGCCGATGATCCCGAAAACATTAAAACCCAGGTGAGAACAAAAGCATATCCTGACATTGTTTTGAAATTATGTTGATTTTGTTTAAACTTATTTTGCTTTGCTAATGTTTGTAGAGATAATCAGTTTAAGACTTTTTATAATGTTTTCCTGTTAAAAGAATATTCTAAAAGCCATTATGGATGCCAGACAACCTACTGTTTTCTCTTGAAATTGCTTTTTGTATGTTTTTTCAGAATAGTTTCCAGGTCTAGAGGTTTCATGTGTCATAGACTTATATAATTCAGGCTTAAGTTAATATTTGCTTTTCTTTAAAATGCATTTTTAGATTCTCAGTGATTGAGTCTCTTTATCCTATTTATCCTAATTATTACGTTGCTTTATGTTCTTTGTCAGGCCTTCATTGCCAATAAGCTAGAATTTAGAAACTCATCTTGTTTTGAAGCCTTTTGGAATAAAATTTAATTCTTTGAATCTTTTTATGCATATCCTGCCCTCAGAATTATGAGGATAAATTGAATGGATTTATTTTATTGACACAAAATTAATTTTTATGTGTCAGATTATATAAAGCCTTTATTCATCTTTTGCTTTATACACAATGTCAATTCCTATCCCCAGGTTACCTCTGCGACTTCAGATGTTTTTGCTTCTAGGCACCAAAACTGGAGTCTCTTAAAATTCACACTTGTACCAGAGCTAAGCATCACAGATCACCTACTAACTTTTGAGCATCTTGATTCCTTATATATCTTTTCTCTCACCATGAACAGTTAAGTGTAGCAGTTCAAAGTTCCAGGTCTGGAGGCAGAATCCTGACTCTGTTAGACAGGTTCTTAATCTCAACTATAAAATGAAGTTACAAACATTGAGTGCCTCATAGGGCCAGTGTTAAGATTGAATAAAATAATATAAACCATTTGGCATGGTTCCTGGAGCTTGGTTAAGTGCTCAGTATGATGATGTCCCTGAGAGCGGAGATGGGCCTTAGATATCGTTCTGATTCAGTTCCATCACGTAACCTCAGAGAACAGGGGATCCCCAACCCCTAGTACCAGTCGGTGGCCTGTTGGTGACTGGGCCACACAGCAGGAGGTGAGTGGTGGCAAAAGAGCATTACCACCTGAGCTCTACCTCCTGTCAGATCAGTGGCAGCCCTAGATTCTCATAGGAGTGAACTGTACATGCAAGTGATCTAGGCTGCACGCTCCTTATGAGAATCTAACTAATACCTGATGATCTGAGGTAGAATAATTTTATCCCAAAAACCACGTTCCTCTTCCCCCCGCAACCCCATCCCCAACCCTGGTCTGTGGAAAAATTGCCTTCCACAAAACCAGTTCCTAGTGCCAAAAGGTTGGGGACCACCGTTCGAGAGAGTAAATTCTCAGTAAATAATTTTTCAGTAAATAAGCGAACCCACAGAGTAGTTAATACAAAACAGAGATGAAGATGAAGCAATCCGTCAACTAGCCGTGCTGTCAGACTGTAATTGGCGGCTTGCTTTTGTTTATCTCTGTAGTGATTATTCCCAAACATTTGCCACAGGGTTCCTAAGGACATCCTTCTTCACATTGCTGAGATCAAGTCCCTACATTTCTCTCCATTTCAACATATCTCAACCTTTTTTGGAGGGGGGAAAAAAAAAAAAAAGCCTTATTTGTCCCTCTCTCCAATCTCCCTGAGAAATGCTTAATGATAATGGGCCTAAATAGCCTGTATGAAGATAGTTAAAACTTCCTACTGGATCTTCATAATTGACAATGAAGATGTATTTAAGGCACTTGGATTAATGCCTTACTTTATTAAATTCTTACTGTACCTATAATGAGGAAATAGATGTTACCCTCTTTTTCCATATGAGGAAACTAAAGCTTCAAAAGTTGTCAAGCGTCATAAAAGAATAGTCCAGTTGTTATAACTTGTAATCTGCTTGTTTATAACAGAGTTCTCTCCATTATTAAGTCTTATTTCAGAAACAGAATAATTATCTTGATATGAGGTAGCATTAATTAATAGGTTTTCTTTAGTAAGTAGATAAAAGAAATCCAATGGAGAATTATTAAAATTCCTTTACAGAGCCAGTACAACCTTCTTTTTCTTGACACTTTCTTTTAAATATGGACTTGATTTGTTGCCTTCGCTTATGTTCCTACTACTATATTAAATTATTTAAATCAGCATTATGAACGACCTGTCGATGACCTTATTCTCATCTTCTTGAAGCATTTCTAGGAAATCATTGCCTCAGGACATGTCTGGGCTTCTACCCCTAGGATTCCCTGCATTCTCTTTCTTCTTTCTCCTCTGTTAACAACATTTCTACTGAGGCTGCCTGAGTCATATACCTGAAACACTGATTTTTGTCTTTCCATTCGAGCTTTTTAACCTAGCGTTCAATATGTCTTTTTCACTCACAACCAGAGAAGGCTAGTCTTCTGATATTTCCAGCGTGTTCTCTCAATTAGCAGGCTAGAAAATCCTCATTAACAATTCCTTCCTAAAGTGTTTTCTCTTTCATCAAATATCTACTTTATTTTTTTTTCTTCCCTTTAGCCAGCTCTTTCTATCCTTTATTATCTGGCCCAATTATCATTTCCTTCTTTTTTTTTTTTTTCTTTTAAGATGGAGTCTCTCTCTTGCTCTGTCATCCAGCCTGGAGTGCAATGGTGCGATCCTGGCTCATTGCAGCCTCTGCCTCCTGGGTTCAAGCGATTCTCCTGCCTCAGCCTCCCAAGTAGTTGGTATTACAGGCATGTGCCTCCACGCCTGGCTAACTTTTTGTATTTTTAGTGAAGACCGGGTTTCACCATGTTAGCCAGGATGGTCTCTATCACCTGAACTGGTGATCTGCCCACCTCGGCCTCCAAAAGTGTGGGATTACAGGCGTGAGCCACCACCCCCGGCCCTCATTTCCTTCTAAAGGCATTCCTCGACTAATCCAGTGCCTCTGACCTCATGTATCTAAACTATTCCCCTTTCTGGTCTCTAATCAACCCTAGTACTTGCTTTATCACTTCGTTTTTAAATGTATTGTCCCTGCAACTAGATTTTGATTCTGTGGAAGGCAATAACTGCTTTGTGCTTCATTTGTACCTAACACAAAATTTAGTGGACATCAACTAGATATTTAGTTACAGTGAAATGATTTTTTTTTTTTTTTTTTTTGAGACAGGGTTTCACTCTGTCACCAGGGCTGAAGTGCAGTGGCACTATCACAGCTCACTGCAGCCTTGATCTGCTGGGCTCAAGTGATCCTCCCTCCTCAGCCTCTCAAGTATCTGGGACTGCAGGCATGTGCCACAATGCCTGGCTAATTTTTTTGTAGAGACCAGGTCTCATTCTGTTGCCCAGGCTGGTCACGAGCTACCATCTCAGGCTTTTTTTTTTTTTTTTTTTTGAAAGAGGGTCTTAATCTATTGCCCAGGCTGGAGTGCAGTAGCACGATGGTGTCTCACTGAAGCTTCAACCTCCTAGGCTCCCACCTCAGCCTCCCAAGTAGCTGAGACTATAGGCATGGACCACCATACCTGGCTAATTTGTTACAA
Organism: Mandrillus leucophaeus; assembly: GCF_000951045.1. NCBI lineage: Eukaryota > Metazoa > Chordata > Mammalia > Primates > Cercopithecidae > Mandrillus > Mandrillus leucophaeus. The sequence goes on from NW_012103921.1 coordinate 1,542,163, forward strand.
TTTTTTTTTTATTTTTTTTTATTTTTTTGAGACAAAGTCTCGCTGCGTCGCCCAGACTAGAGTACAGTGATGCGATCTCAGCTCACTGCAACCTCCGCCTCCTGGGTTCAAATGATTCTCCGGCCTCAGCCTCCCAAGTAGCTGGGACTACAGGCATACCCCACCACGCCCGGCTAATTTTTTTGTATTTTTAGTAGAGACAGGGTTTCACATGTTGACCAGGCTAGTCTGGAACTCCTGACCTCAAGTGATCCGCCTTCCTTCGCCTCCCAAAGTGCTGGGATTACAGGTATGAGCCATTGCGCCTGGCCTAAAAATTTTTTAGAGGCAGTGTTGCCCAAACTGGTCTTGAACTCTTGGCCTCCTGCAATCCTCCTGCCTTGGCCTCCCAAAGTGTTGAGATTACAGGCATGAACTCCTGTAGCTTAGCTAATAAATGATTTTGTGTGTGTGTGTGTGTGTGTGTGTGTGTGTGTGTGTGTATGTATGTATGTAATTTTTTTTTTGGAGACAGAGTCTACCCATGCTGGAGTGCAGAGGCATGATCTCAGCTCACTGAAGCCTTGAACTCCCAGGCTCAAGCGATCCTCCTGCCTCAGCCCCACAACTAGAACTACAGGTGCTTACTACACATCCAGCTGATTTTTGTATTTTTTGTAGCAATGGGGTTTCGCCATGTTGCCCAGGCTGGTCTTGAAACTCCTGAGCTCAAGCAATCTGCCTTCCAAAGAGCTGAGATTATAGGCATGAGCCACTGCACCCAGCCTCTTTTCATTCTTTCAGCAGTGTCTTTCACAGAGCAGTTGTTTTTATTTTTATTTTTATTTATTTATTTATTTATTTTTTTTTTTTTGAGACATAGCCCCACTTTGTTGCCCAGACTGGAGTGCAGTGGCACAATCACGGCTCACTGTAACCTCAGCCTCCCCTGGCTCAGGCAGTCCTCCCACCTAAACCTCCCAAGTAGCTGGGACTACAGGTGCGTGCCACCGTACTCAGCTAATTTTTGTATTTTTTGTAGGGACAGGGTTTTGCCATGTTGCCCAGGCTGGTCTCAAACTCCTGGGCTCGAACAGTCCACCCACCCCAGCCTCTTAAAATACTGGGATTATAGGCATGAGCCACTCTACCCAGCTTGTTTCTAATTTTGATAATACTGAATTAACCTTTTCATTCATGATTGTGCTTTTGCTGTCATATCTAAGAAATATTTGCGTAAACCCAAGAAAACAACGTTTTTCTACTGTGTTGTCTTCTAGTATAGTTTTAGGTTTCACATTTAGTTTTGTGATCCAATTTTTGTTGAGTTTTGTACAAGGTACAAGATAATAGGTCAGGGTTCTTTTTCTCCCCTTTCTTGTGGATGTCCAGCTGTTACAGCACCATTTGTTGAAAAGATTATCCTTTCTCCATTGAAATGTTTTGGCATCTTTGTTAAAAATCAGTTCATCATATATGTGTGCATCTATTTCTAGACTCTACATTCTTCATCAAGCTATGTCTGTCCTCTGGCCAACACCACTCTGTCTTTATATAGAAAGTTTTGAAATCTAGTTGTGTGAATTCAATTCTCCAACTTCTTTTTTTTCTTCAAAATTGTTTAGGCTCTTCTAGGGTTTTTTTTTTGTGTGTGTGTGTGTGTGTGTGTGTGTGTGTGTGTATATCTTTTCATATAAATTGTAGAATCAGCTCCTTGTTTTCTACCCGAAACAAAAAACAAAAGGCCCTATTAGGATTTGGATTATGATATATCTGTAGATCACTTTGGGGAAAACTGACATCTTGACAATAATGAATCTTTTAATACATGAACATGATATATATCTTCATTTATTTAAGCCCTCTTCGATTTCCTTCATCAGTGATTTATAGTTTTCATATTTTTTTCCATCTTTCTTTTTTTTTTTTTTTTTTTGAGACAGAGTCTCTCTCTGTTACCCAAGCTGCAGTACAGAGATGCAATCTCAGTTCACTGCAGCCGCCTCCCAGGTTCAAGTACTTCTTCTGCCTCAGCCTCCAGAGTAGCTGGGATTAGAGGCATGCACTACCATATCCAGCTAATTTTTCTGTTTTTAGTAGAGATGGCGTTTTGCCATGTTGGCCAGGCTGGTCTTGAACCTCTGGCCTCAACTGATCCACCCACCTCAGTCTCCCAAGTTGGGATTAAAGGTGTGAGCCACCACTGCTGACCTTTTGTTAGTTTTTTGGCTAAACATTTTATAGATTTTGGTGCTGCTGTAAATGGTACTTTAAAAAAATAATTTCTGGTTATTTATTGCTAATATATAGAAAAGTAGTTGATGTTTGCATTTTGACATTGTATCCTACAATTGCTAGACTGACTTATTCTGGTCTTTTTGTAGATTCCTTATGATTGTCTATGTAGACAATTTTATCTTCTCTGCATAGAGTTTTATTTCTTCCTTTACAATCTACATACCTTTTATTGCTTTTTCTTTGCTTTATTGCATTGATTAGGACCTCTGTTATGATGTTGAATGGGAATGGTGAGAAGAAACATTTTTTGCATTATTCTCAATCTTAGGGGCAAAAATCATTTTGCCTTTCACCATTAAGTGGAGTTGTATATCTCCTTTTACTAGTCTAGGAAGATCTTCAATTCCTTTTTTTTTTTTTTTAAATAGAGATTTTATAACATTATTTTAAAAGACTCCTGCCTAGTATTTCATACCATTATTTATATTATACCATAATTTAGACAAATTTCTATTTTTTTACATCAAAGTTATTTTCTGTAATGGGTTATTATGATGGAAATTAGTGTGGCTAAAATATTTTTACGTATCGCTAAATATAAATACATTTCTAAAAGTATAATTACTGGTTCAAAGGTTACATACACAATCTTAAAGCTTTTGATACACGTTGTCAAATTGCCCTTAGAAATGTTAACAGATAATGCTCCCACCAGCTAAGTGTGTATATACCTATTTCTAGAATTCTCCTCAGTAGTGAAAAGAAGGTAATTTCTGACTATTTGTTAAAATAGATTAATTATTTCTATAACTAGTTCACAGTCCTTGTTAATAATTTGAGAAGTTGAACTTATACATTATTTTAAAAATTAATCATTACAGAAAGTACCATATTGTCACAGTTACTCTGGTTACTCTAATGCTATTCTTTTTTGTGGCCCTTCTAGGAGCTTTTTAGAAAAGTTCGAAGTATCTTAAATAAATTGACACCACAGATGTTCAATCAACTGATGAAGCAAGTGTCAGGACTTACTGTTGATACAGAGGAGCGGCTGAAAGGAGTTATTGACCTGGTCTTTGAGAAGGCTATTGATGAACCCAGTTTCTCTGTGGCTTACGCAAACATGTGTCGATGTTTAGTAACGGTAAGAAGAGAGGAAGGAGTAAAACCAGAAATCTTCAAGAGGTATATTCTCCCCTCACTACACATTCTTCCCAGAAGTGTTATTGGGGCAACATAAAGGGGAGAATATATTTTTAGTATTTATTGATATATCCTCATTATATAAAGACAATCTTGCTTTATTAAAACGTATACTCCCCTCTGTAGGGGATATGAAGTCTGTACTGAAATGGACATGAGATGGGCCCATTCAACATAAGAAAGATTGAGTCAGGTTTGAATTAGTAATGTAAAATTATTGTCATGGGCAACAAATTTTTCCTGTGTGTCTCTTATGGAAAGCAAGCAAATGCATGCTTTCACATTTAATTAAGTTTGAAATTTAAAAACACGTTGATTCTAATTCTAATCTCTGTGAAAATGAAAGGATAGTTGTTCTGTAGTCAAAAAGATTTCAAAGCTGATAATTTCATGTCATAGAAACTGTTAGATTTCTCTCTGTTTACATTGTCTGAAGCCATTTAATCTCCACAGCCTGTCAAATCTAGGGCAAGACAGAGAGGGAGACCAAAGAGCTTCTGATTAGTGTTCATTGTCCTCTATCCCACGATCATAAACTGCCATGTATCATCTGTGTTTTCTCTTCCTGTTGTTACCAAGGTACTTGTGTCAGAAATGTCTGTCCTTTAACATTTGGATTTTTTCTTAATTATTACAACTCGTTGTCGTGCCTTGCTGCTTAGAAACAAGCTATGAAAATGCAAAATTCTCTCATTCTACCAATAGTTTTGACTACCTATGTCAAAGGTAGGTAAGTCTTTTGGGGTTTGGAAAAGTCACATCTTCTGTCTTAAAGGAACTCAAAATCCATTTTGAAAATAAGTATTTCCAAGAAAAAAAATACTTAAAAGGTATTTTGTGATGTAGCAGTATCTTAATGCCTGAATGGATGGTTAGACTGAAAAATAAGTTGGAAGAAAAAGAAAACAGTATGTTGGTGGGAGAGCCACAAAACTTTTACAAAGCAAATAGAGTTTGAGGTGGACCTGAGATAATGGGGAATACACATTTGGAGAAGAAAAAACATATTCTAAGCAGGCTCAATTCTGAAGCAGTAAGTGTGGCTTTGGAGTCACAGCTCTAGGTTTAAAATTTAAACTTTAAAATGAAATTCCAGGCTGGGCACGGTGGCTTATGCCTGTAATCTCAGCACTTTGGGAGGCTGAGGCAGGCTGAGGTCAGGAGTTTGAGACCAGCCTGGGCAATATGGCGAAACTTTGTCTCTACTAAAAATACAAAAATTAGTTGGGTGTGGTAACATAAATTAGCCGGGCATGATAGCATGCACCTGTAATCCCAGCTACTTGGGAGGCTGAGGCAGGAGAATCACTTGAACTCAGGAGGGAGGCTGAGGTTGCTATGAGCAGAGACTGCACCACTACATTCCAGCCTGGGTGATAAGAGTGAGACTCTGTCTCAAAATAAAATAAAATTAAGATAAGATAAAATAGTTCCTACTCTGCCGCTTCCTAACTTTATGACCTTAGAATAGTTACCGATGTCTTTAAGCCCCTGTTTTTAATCCATAAAATGAGATTAATTCATACCATTTACAATATTATAAGGATAAAATTAATTTTAAAAAAATGAGATTACAAAATTTCTAGCTCAGTGTTTGGCCTGTAGTAAACCCTAAATAAACTGAAACTATACTGGACCTTTTAGGTCCAATTTGTGAAGGTTTTGAATGTTTGCTATAGAATGAGGATGATTATTATTATAATAAAAATAATCTATTCAGCACCTACTAAGTTGAAATATGGGTAGAGGCTTTTTGTATACATATTATTTTTAATGGTTATTCTAACTCTGAAAGGTCAGTGTTATTAGCCCCACTTTATTGAACCAAAAACTGAGCTTAAAAAGGAAAAATAATTTGCTCGGGGTGATATAAGTAGTAAGTGGCATTGCTAGAATCCAAATCAGGGATTATTTAACTCAATCACTTGCCATAGTGTCTCCTTATGTGCCATAGTTATATGGAAGCAAACTAATTTTCCATTTCTGGGCGCTCATTTTCATTGTGGTAGCCATGGCATCCTGTGGTCACTCATTAAAATTAGGACTGGATCCCAGATCCTCTGGATCACACTTCAGTGCCCTTTCCCAGTTTTGAATTTTATCAGATAGGCAGTTAAGTGGTGTTCAGGCAGTTTAGTGGAGGAGTGATATTGATGAAAATGGCTTTTGAAATGATCTGGCAATAAGTACAAATTGGATTGGAATAGGAAGAAATTATAGACAAGCCACCCACTTATGAGACTTTTGAAAACTTTATTGGATTGTTTATTTATTTTGCTTGAGACAAGGTCTTTTGCTCTGTTGCCCAGGCTGGAGTCCAGTAGCGTGATCATAGCTCACTGAAGCTTCAAACTCCTGGGCTCAAGCAGTCCTCCTGCTTGACTGTAGGCACACAGCACCACCAGGTCTGGCTATTTTTTTTATTTTTAGTAGAGATGAGGTCTCACTATTTGCCCAGATTGGTCTCAAAAACTCCTAGGCTCAAGTGCTCCTCCCGCCTTGGCCTCCCAAAGTGCAGGGATTACAGGCAGGAGCCATCTCCTGGCCTCCTGGATTATTTTAAATTATAAGATAACAACCTATTTGAACAAGTCAAATGGTATAGTTAATACAGTTATTACTGTCTGCTTGCAGCCCCAGGCAGTTAATCTTCCTTCCCTATCAGATAGTCACTGTGAATGGTTTTGATGTAATCATCTACAGTTTTCTTCATATTTATAAAATCATATGAAAATGTGAGTGTATGTATAAAGAGGTATTTTTTTGGTTTTGCTTTAATTGAATTATATAAATTATTTTCAGTTTGCCTTTTTGTTTTTTTAACTTAATAAATGTTTTGGGCAGCCCTCTAGGTCATTACAGATATATTTTACTCATACTTTTATACAAATTGCATAATATTTCATAATATGCATATACCGTAACTTATTCAACCATCTCTTTCTCTCTCTCTCTCTCTCTCTCTCTCCCCCCTCCCTCCCTCTGCTGCCTCTACCTCTCTCTCTCTGTCTCTCGTGTTCTTTTATCCTTGTATTCTGGAGTTTGCCTCCCTCTCTCCTTTCCTTTTTTTTTTTTTTTTTTCCCCACACAAGATCTCGCTTTGTATCCCAGGCTGGAGTACAGTGGCGTGATCACAGCTCACTGCAACTTCAAATTCCCGGGTCCAAGCAATCCTCCCATCTCTGCCTCCCAAGTAGCTGGAACTACAGGCACATGCTCAGCTAATTTTTGTATTTTTTTATAAATGTAGTGTTTCAGGGTTTCGACATGTTGTAGGCTGATCTGGAACTCCTGAGCTCAAGTGATCTGCTTGCCTCAGCCTCCCAAAGTGTTGGGACCATAGATGTGAGCCACCATGCCTGGCCTCTTTCTTCTTTTCCTTCCCCTTCCCTTTCCTTTTTGTCTTGTTCTGTCACCCAGGCTAGAGTGCAGTGGCAGGATCTGGGCTTCCTGCCTTCTCAACCTTCTGAGCTCACATGATCCTCCCACCTCAGCCTCCTGAGTAGCTAGTACCATAAACACGAACCACCGTGTCCAGTTAATCTTTAATTTTTTAATAGAGACAGAATCTCAATATGTTGCCCAGACTGGTCTTAAACTCCTGGGCTCAAGCAATCCTCCTGCGTCCTTACCAAAGTGCTGGGATTATAAGCGTTAGCCACTGCACCTAACTTTTATTTCTTTCATGTATGTTTTTAATCTTTGAAACTTTTTTGTTGAAATATGACTAATATATGTGCTTTCTGGGTTGAAATTCTTCATTTGTTGCATTTGCCAAATTTAATGATGTAAATGCTGTCCTCAGGACTATTTGTAATCTACTGACAGTTTGACAAGACTCACAAAATTACTGTTAAACAGTTGTCTGTCATAAACCAGTATGAACCAGCTTCAACACACCAATGCAACATGCTTACAGAAAGGTATACAGATCATTACTGTACAGCTCAATGTATATCAGCAACACCTTAGACCCTTTTCAATACTCTTTACTCTTTTTTAAAGGCAGCTAGGACCAGGTGCGGTGGCTCGCACCTGTAATGTCAACACTTTGGAAAGCTGAGGCAGGAGGATTGCTTGAGCCCAGGAGTTTGAGGCCAGACTGAGCAACATGAGACTCTGTCTTTACAAATAAAAAATTGAAAAATTAGCCAGGCATGATGGCACGCACCTGTAATCCCAGCTACTAGGGAGGCTCCGATGTGAGGATTCCTTGAGCTCAGGAGGTCAAGACTGCAGTGGACCATGATAGTACCATGGTACTTACTCTAGCCTGGTGACAGAGTGAGTGAGACCCAGTCTCAGGGAAAGCAAAAAAGGTAACCACTGTCCTGACTTCTAACACCATAGTTGATTACTTTTGAGGGATTGAGAGACTGAAATAAAATAGTAACAGTGAGCATAGAATCATAGGATCCTACTACACACGTCAAACATTATAGGATTATTAAATATCTAAATTTGAAAAGGTAACCTTTTATAAGAAAATCGAGGAGGCTATTTTCATGAACTTTGAGTAGGGAAAGATGTCTTTAGCAAGATTCAAAACATGAAGGATAAAGGTGTAAGATTTGACTGTTAAAATTTATAATCTTTGGTGCGGCAAAAGATACTGTAAATAAATACAAAGATAAAACTACAACCTAGGAGTATGTTTGGAGTCCATTAACTGACAGAATATTAGAATCCAGAATTAAGGAGGAAAAAGAAGCAAATCAGTAAGGAAAAAAACAGCCCAATAAAAATATGGGTAGTTCATAGAAATGAAAATCCATTGGTTGATAAACTTTAGAAAAGATAGTCAATGGCAGCACTTCTCAAAATAAGACATTTACGCAGCAAACAGACATATGAAAAAAAGCTCAGCATCACTGATCATCGGAGAAATGCAAATCAAAACCACAATGAGATACCATCTCATGCCAGTCAGAATGGTGATTATTAAAAAGGAAACAATAGATGCTAGCAAGGCTGTGGAGAAACAGGAATGCTTTTACACTGTTGGTGGGAGTGTAAATTAGTTCAACAGTATGATGATTCCTCAAGGATCTAGAACCAGAAATACCATTTGACCCAACAATCCCATTACTAGGTGTTTAACCAAAGGAATATAAATCATTCTACTATAAAGACACATGCATGCGTGTGTTTTTGCAGCACTATTTACAATAGCAGAGACATGGAACCAACTCAAATGCCCATCAATGATAGACTGGATAAAGAAAATGTGGTACATGTACACCATGGAATACTATGCAGCCAGAAAAAGGAATGAGATCATGTCCTTTTCAGGGACATGGATGACTCTGGAAGCCATCATCCTCCGCAAAGTAACACAGGAACAGAAAACCAAGCACTACATCTTCTCACTCATAAGTGGGAGTTTCACGTTGAGAACACATGGATACAGAGAGGAGAACAACACACACCAGGGCCTGTTAGGGGTGGGAGTTGGGGGGAGGGAACTTAGAGGACGGGTCAGTAGGTGCAGCAAACCACCATGGCACATGTATACCTATGTAACAAACCTGTACAACCTGTACATGTATCTCGTTTTTTTGTGTTTTTTTTAAGGGAAAAAAAAAAGACATTCAATGTTATTCATTATTAGGGAAGTGATAAACTAAGAAAAGATAAACTATAGTTCTATAAAATTCATCTCCACTAGATTTTTTTTTAAAAATCCCATTTTAAATGCTTTTAAAGATGAATACAACCATTTATGAGGGCAGTTGGGCACTAATGTTAAAGATGTTCATGTACTATGCAATAACACCAAATTGCTACATTTACCAGAGATTTACATACATGTGAAGCAACAAGAACTCTCGCATACTGGTCATGGTAATGTGAATTGCAACAGCCACTTTGGAAATTGTTTAGCATTATATACTAAAGCTGAAGTTTTTCTGCCAAAACTAGCATTTTAATTCTTAGGTATATACACAACCAATAAACATACATATCTCATATGCTAGGAAATATATACAAAAATGTTGTAGCATTTTTTTATACAGAAAAAAAACATGAATAAATGCCTGTTAATAGTAGAATGGATAAATTGTAGCATGTTTATACAAGGACAGTGAATCTGAAGTACAACTACATGGACATATATTCTCACAAGAGTAAGTTTGAGTAAAAGAAGGCAGACCCAAAAAGATACTATATGATTTATTTATTTAATGTTCAAAAATGAAACAAAAACTAACTTGGGTGTTTGGGGATACCTGTCTGTAGTGTTAGGGGTTGCATGTTTTCTTTGTAAAACAAAAGCAAGAAAGTTATTATAAAAGTCTAGAAGGCTTTTGTATAACTTTGGAGACAGAGAGGGGGTTGTGGATGTGCTTTGGAAGGTAATTTAAGAGGAGCTTCTGAGAAGCTTTCAGTGTTCTGTATCTTGACCTGGTACCATACCTGGTGGTGTTTATGGAGTTTGCTTTTTCATAATTAATTGAGCTGAATCTTAAAAAGTTTTCAAAACAAAAACAAGCAATAGAGTGAAAAGCTTAAAAGCCACTACCGGCCTTTAAGTTTTACTGTAATATTTAGTTTCTTAAAATCTGAAAAAGTGGCCAGCTATGGTGGCTCATGCCTATAATCCTAGTTTGGGAGGCTGAGGTGGAAGGATCACGTGAGCCTAGGAGTTGGAGACCAACCTGGGCAACATAGTGAGACCTTGTCACTACAAAAAAATAGAAAAAAATTAGGCAGGTGCTGAGATGGGAGGATCACTTGAGCCCAAGAGGTCAAGGCTGCGGTGAGCTATGATTGGGCCACTGCACTCCAGCCTGGGTGACCAGAGTGAGACCCTGTCTCAAAAAAAATGAAATAAAATAAAGTAAAAAAGCTGAGTGTGGTGGCATGCACCTGTAGGCCCAGCTACTCCAAAGACTGAGGCAAGAGGATCACTTGAGCCCAGGAGTTTAAGGGTGCAGTGAGCTATGATGGCACTATTGCACTCTAGCCTGGGTGACAGAGCAAGACCCTGTCTCTAATATTTGTGTATACACACAGACACACAGTCACTGATTTTTTTTGTTTGTTTGTTTAAGTAAAAGATCTAAAACAAGTATGGCAAAATGTTAAGATTTGACACATTTGGGCAATGGATACCTGAGTGTGTGCTATTTTATTTTGTACTGTTAGAAAAGAAATGAATTAGCTGGGCATGGTGGCGCATGCCTGTCACCCCAGCTACTTGGGAGGCTGAGGCACAAGAATCACTTGAACCCAGGAGGTGGAGGTTGCAGTAAACCAAGATTGCACCACTGCACTCCAGGCTGGGTGACAGAGCAAGACCCTGTCTCAAAAAAAAAAAAAGAAAAGAAATGGAGTCTACTGAATTGCTTTTTCAAGATGACATGTCCATGGACCAGTGTTGCCCAAAAGTGAAATGCCCAAAATTGAGCTGTTAGTATATGTTTCAACAATGCAGGCGTAAGCAGATTTGTTTCCTTCAAGCCCCTGTTTACTATGCTAAGGTTTCTTGTGAAATCAGACAGGAAAGATCTACTGTATACATCATTTTCCAAACCTCTAGACCACAGGCATTTTAAAAAATTTCCTTAAGGTAATTATTAGCTTGAAAAATAATACCTACCAACAGAATCAAAGAAACTGAAGACAGTGAATAAAAATTTAAACTAGTATCTGGGAGTCTGGTCTCAACCAGGGACATTCCCTCCCACCCCCACCTCAGGACATTTGCAGTGTCTGGAGGCCTTCTTGGTTATTCGTATGGCATCTTAGTGGGTATGGGATGAGGATGCTGCTAAGCTTTCTATAGTGTGCAGGAGAGCCCTCCACAAGAAATAATTATCCTACCCCAAATGTCAGTAGTGTTGAGGTTTAAAAACCCTGGCCTAGACTGTTGAGATTGTAAGATTTAGGAGAATATGTGTTCTCATTGTTTAGAGCAGTTGTTAAGCCATTTTTCTCTTTCCATGTCGTTCACATTGATTGCACACCTCCATTTAAAACCTCTTTTGTAACTTTGCAGTGATTAGGTGAATCCTAGAGTATAAAATTATTTTGTTTGTTAATTTTTTCATGAAGTCTTAAAGGGTAGGCCTTTAGGAAAGATTCCTTTAGATTTATAGAGGAAATTGATGTAATGGATTCAGCTTTCCCTCGTTGCTCTGTAATACCGTATACACACACATATGTACATATCCATCCATATATGCAGCTGCCCGTGTCCACCAAGCTCTACTAAGGCATACCATACAAGGCTTGAGGGAATCATAAGAGATGGTCAGCTGCGCCTCTGGAGTATTTTGCTGCTTCTGCTAGTTCAACTAGAAATGACTGAAGAGGTCTGTGAGACTTCCTTCATGAATAATAAAGCATTTAACTAGAATTTAGCACTTCTTTTAGGAGGAGGACATCTGAATTAAGTGGCAGATGGAGAAGAGTGGACAAGAAAAATGTTGTTCTGTATCTAAATCTGTACTTAAGTACAATTTTAAATTGCTCTGCTTTTGTCTTAATTATAATTGAAATGAGAATCCTCATCTCAGAAGCCCTCTAGAATATAAACTCCACGAGAAGGGACTTTTTCTGTTTTGTTCACTGCTGAATTCCCAGTGCCTAGAATGATTCTTGGCAGGTAATAGTTGTGAATGAGTAGGTAAATGCCTGAATGAAAGAATAACCAACTTGAAAGAGTTTCTTTTATGCCCTGAGACTGTAGTTTTGTTACGTTTTATCTGTGCTATGGGAGACATGCCTACTTCAGCTACAAAGAATGGCACTGAAGGCAGATTTTTAAGCATTCTGTGTACTGTTATTCCAGGTACAGAGCTTGTAGTATTGCCACTTTAAGTGTTTAAAAGCAAAACATGAGGAGAATGATGGGACCGAGAATAGGAAGAGACACTGAGAGAAAAAGAGAGGCAGTTAAATCTCATAAAAAATAAAGCCTGGAATTGCAGACATGACAAGTCGGCCGTGGGCAACAGCGAGTGGCCGGTCAACTGGAGAAGGAGGGACTTGTAACTGTCCTGATGGAAGATTTTATAATGTGTTGAAGAAAAAAATGATCAGAGATAACTTATACTTTCATAACTGACCACTCCCTTTTGAATCATGTGCTTATCCTAAAACTATACCTCTTCAGGTATATCTAACAGAGATCCATTTTGATAGATGTGTTCATAGTATGCAGAGTATTATGTACAGTTTTGGCAGGTTAAATTGCCTAAGATCATAATATAACCACTGATAGAAAATAGTATATCACCATGGGCCTGAGAGTTATGTTGGTTTATTAAACAATGTTTTAAAATTGCTGTATTGCTATTTACTTCACATTTAAGAGCAAACTGTCCTTGGCCAGGAGTAGTGGCACATGCCTATAATCCCAGCTACTCAAGAGACAGGTGGGAGGATCACTTGAGCCCCAGAGTTTGAGACCAGCCTTGGAAACATAGGGAGACACTGTCTCCAAAAAAAAAATTTTTTTAAGAGTAAACTATCCTCTAGAAACCGGAGTTTTAGAGCTAGCACAGAGGTGTCACTTGCTTACATTATACTATTCATTATAAATACTTTACTTCATACTAGCACATGATTTGGGGGCAAAATTACTACTGGGCCATGGATTACCATTAACATCTTTATGTTCTGAGACAGCATTGAAAATCCTGAACATGCTAAGCCAAGGCCAGGATTTATTCCATTTTCATTTCTGTTTGATTTCCATAATTACCACACTGCTGAGAGCCCTTGATGATTCTCTACAATTTGATCCTTTTGGGGATAAGCATGTCCACCCTCAATACTAACAAATATGTCAGCAGTATAGGCCCCGTTACTTGAAGAAAATTACTACCTGATGCTGATAACATTCATATCTAAGATTGCTGAGTGACCTGTGTGTGAATGGCTCTCATTACACTGATGCCACATTGTTAGTTTACTGTGTAAAAATAAAAAGGTAGGTGCTTTCTAGTGAATTCAGCTTATCAAGCAGCCTTACTAAAACATTCTCACTGACTCCCTTGCTCCCTGAGAAAAAGAAATCCGTCCCAAACAACCCATTTAAACCCACACATTTTAGTGTTGATCGTGGACTGTTAAGTGAAAATTGTAGTTGTCTAAATAGATCCTTTTCTCACTGTCACATACTACCTTTCATTCTTGCTATTATCCATGATCATATTTGCATGCATCTGCCTTTGTCCACTGTTGTGTCTCTGAAAAATCATAGTTTGAAGCCCTCTTACTATAATTGTATTAGGAGGTGTAGGAGGTAGGTGGGGGGCGGTAACTAGGTTTAGTTGAGGTCATGAAGGTGGAGCCCACACAATGGGATTAGTGCCCTTAGAAGAGGAAACACCTGAGCTGTTTCTCTCCCTGTCATGTAAGGATACAGTGAGAAGTCAGCCGTTTAAGAGCCAGGAAGAGGGTCCTCACCAAGAACTTAATCTGCCGGTACCTTGATTTTGAACTTCTCAGCTTTCACAACTATGAGAAATAAACTTCCATTGTTTAAGCCACCCTGTCTATGGTATTTTGTTATAGCAGCCCAAGCAGATTAAGATATCCACTCTTCATGTTCTGTTCCAACTAACCAATCTCAGTGGGTCTCCTGACCACCCAGTGTCCAGCAGACAAGTTCTCACTTACAGCCCTATCAAATTTACCATCTCCTAAGGACAAAAGAAGAAAGAAAGAAAATCACCATGAATCACTATTCTCAGAGGATATGTTCTCACTGGCCCCCTTCCATATTTCTACAGCCCTGTCAACCATCCCCAGAGGATATTAAGGTCACATTCCAAAACAAGTCTTCAAGGAGCTGTGTAGCTAGGTATTCATTCATTCAGAGATACATTTTTGTAAATCTGTAGTCATTCTGCTTGTTATTCAGTTTTAATACTTCCATGTGAATATATCTGAAAAGTTTATGCATGATTACATGTTCTTTATGCCCCTATTCATGTGAAATTCCTCTTGACCATCATTTTGGGATAGCAGACTTTTGTTTCTCTTGCATTTTGTGATTTCCTCTTTATTGCTTAGTGAGCTAACTTTGCTTTATCCTTTCTTTGATAGCTATGTTATTACGATATAGGTTACTCTTAATGTTTAATCATAGGCCTGTCAAATGGAGCTTCAGGTGTTAAATATAGCTATACTAGTTGTTTATTGGGCCCTTACTGTTTGTCAGCCACTATTTGTTTCCTTAGATACCTCATTTGATCCTCCCAATAACACCTCCTAAGAGATAGATATAATACTTTACCCCATTTTTGAAATAGAGGTTTGGTGAAACTGAGTAATTTGGCCAAAGTCAAATTACATGGCAGAGCTGGGATTGTGACTATGTCCAGAGCTCCCTTTTCAACAGCTGTTTTATCATGTTCCTTAATCTATAATCATTTTGGAATATCTCATTCTGCAGGTGTAAGGACTGAGGTTCGATGAGGTAACTTGCTCAAATTCACGTAGTAGATTAAATGAAAGAGCTGGGATTCAGTTTCTGATTTTGTGACTCAGATTCCAGCACTCTTTCGATTTCAGTTACAGCTTACTTTTCTGTGGCTTATTAAAGTGCTTCTATGCTGAATGCTCAAGCTGCCCTCTCAGTTGGACATAGAGACTGTGCCTCCCTTGTTTTAGATGATGAAACTGAAACTTGGATTAAAAGAATTGCCTTTGTTTACATAGCAAGTAAGCAAAACTTTTGATCCTTAACCCAGCTCTTTTAAAATAGTCTGCCCTACACTTCTCACCATATGGCAGTGCTTAGATTTTCATGTTGTTTGTTGTCCTCATTTCTCCCAGTTTCTACACAGTAAATCTGTAATGTAGGAAACATCTCTTTAGAGATGATAGATTGTGGGCTGGACTATTATTTTCTTATCAGTCAGTTATGCACTTAATGTCAATACTGATGATGGAGGTAAATATGCCAAGATGCTGGCTAGGATTTTGTGGCTGGTTTAACTTATGTTCCTATAAAGCAGTAAATTGGATATAACTGCTGATTTTTGGAACCTTTAGTTCTAAAATTTAATGTCATGTTGGTGCTCTATTGTATGCCACCCTGCTTTTGAATATACTTCTTGGTTCTCTTTTGTATTTCTTAGTCCATTATTGTGTATTCTGGGTCTTATATAAGAGAAGGTAGAATCAACTTTTGGCTTTTGCTTTGGAAAACTCTTGCTTTCATGTAGCGTTTCTTTTCTTGAAGGCTGACTTGTGTGACTTTAGAGTAGGCCTGACTGTGAAATGATCTATAGTTGCTTGCATTTATGTAGCCTAAATTTGGAGTTAAGGATACAGTAGCCTTTTCTTTGGTTGTCTAAAAAATTATCTGAAGATGTTCCCCTCTTCCTAAGATAATGTTTCCTACCGAAAGGAAATATGCAATGTAACACGTGGTTGAGTATAACTGGACCTGTTAAATGATCTTTCATACATGATAGGGAATACATTGGAGAGTGTGCCATCAGTTCTAGTACAGATATTCTATAGCATCATCATCCTCAGTTCTCAGTAAGTTTTTCTAGCCATCCAGCCTTGATCAGCAGCTGACCAAGTTCATTCTGGTTGATAACATTAATTATTTTGTGAGTATGAATGCAGTGTACCCTATTTTCACAAAGATCTTCCATTATACATAGGGCAAAGACCATGCATACATTCCAGAACTTTGGAAGCCACTTTGTGATCCCAGAAAAACTGTTGTATCATATAATGAAATAGCTGTTCAAAATGGTGCTCAGAGGGATGTCATCTGTACATTAGAATATTTTAGTAGAATCCCCGCTGCAGGCTACTGTCTTTATATTCTAAATATGTTCATAAGAATGTCTCTGTGTTTGGTTACAAGTAACCTTGAGCTATTACAACTATTAGAAAACAATTATTGTTGGATTTGGATGGAAACCTTTTAAGGATGTTGCTTCCAAACTTTTGGAGAACTAGTATATTCTCATGGCACATAAGCAATAAGTAATAAACATACTATATTTATAGTCAAGGTAAGTACTAACATTATAACATTCCCCAATGGAAAGATATATCAAAAATCCCCCAGTATCCCAACTTCTGCATAAATGCAATAAGGATCTCATCTACAACAGTTTTGTGATAGCCAGCAAATTCTCCCTTGTCTTATGTCATTTCTGTGTGTCCTATTAAACCAAAATACTTACTACAATGGTACTTCTTAAAAAAAGAAGTAATAACTCTACACAGTTTTTTTTTTTTTAAAGTAAGGTCTAGATAAGTTCGGGGTTATAGTTGCAATGATATGACAAGGATTTCCATGTCAGCTAGAAGCATGGCTAAAAAAAAGTACATTTATATGAGAGGAATGTCTGTCTTTTCTAAATAAAATTTAAAACATATTACTATTGAATCACGAAATGCCTGAAGCTATATTGTTTGCCTCTTATAGAATGCTTGCCTGTGGTTCAGTCAGCATATTTCATACAATAAAGCAAACAAATATTTGTAATGTCTTTAAGTAATCTTGTTGCTTTTCTTTATTTTCCTGTCTGGATGTAGCTGAAAGTACCCATGGCAGACAAGCCTGGTAACACCGTGAATTTCCGGAAGCTGCTACTGAACCGTTGCCAGAAGGAGTTTGAAAAAGATAAAGCAGATGATGATGTCTTTGAGAAGAAGCAGAAAGAACTTGAGGCTGCCAGTGCTGTAAGTATTTTCATAGAAAGACAGTGCTTGTACATTTTGAGCACTGTAAAGGAGAAATTTCAGGAAGCTGGATACAGCATCTCCCTGCTACCTTAAGAGGGACCTATTGCCTTTTTCATGTTGAAACAACATATTAATGTTTAGGGGAATGCTTTGTTCCTTTTAGTGTCTAATATAGGGGACAGCTCAATTTTCCATGCCAGCGATTCAATCTAAGCCTGAGTGAGGTCACTGAATTCCAAAAATCTGAAATGGATGGATATAGTTCAGTTTTCTGAGGAGTAGATTCACACTTGCTATTAGATTCTCCAGGGCATCTGACCCCTAGAAAGAGTAAAGACCATGAATCTCAGTGTTTATTGTGCAGTACAGCTTTCATCATCAAGATGCTATTATTCCTCCTTATACAACAGCCAGAGGAGAGGACCAGGCTTCATGATGAACTGGAAGAAGCCAAGGACAAAGCCCGGCGGAGATCCATTGGCAACATCAAGTTTATTGGAGAACTCTTTAAACTCAAAATGCTGACTGAAGCCATCATGCATGACTGTGTGGTGAAGCTGCTAAAGAACCATGATGAAGAATCCCTGGAGTGCCTGTGTCGCCTGCTCACCACCATTGGCAAAGACCTGGACTTTGAAAAAGCAAAGGTAAAAATCTAGAAGCTCAGAAACCTTCACAAAGGCTCCTTGTCAGTTGCAAAAGAACTTAGACTGCAAACAAAATAGTTCTGTCTTGTCCCAAAGGTCTAGGCTGTTTATTTTTCTTCGTTTGCCCATCTCATTGTCAGTGTTCAACCATCGTGCTCCTTACATTTCCATTAGAGTCAGAGGTGAGGAGGGTCCCAAATTGTGTAAAAGCCAGTTTGTAGATTCTTCAGATTATTTGTCTCATACTCTTTTTTCTTCTTCTGTAACCATTTGACAATTTGGGAACAGAAATACGAAAAGGAAAACTACTATGGCCTAAGGGTAATGCAGAAATGAAGACCCAGCAGTAGCTTCTAAAGTTTATACTCTAATTGATGACACAGCTATCTAACCATAATATAAGAAATCATTAAAAATACTATAGTAATATGTGCTGTTTAAGGGTTAGAGAAATTAGAAATGTTTCAAAGAAATAATGTCAGAAATGCTCCATAACATCTAATTCAGCTAGGATTATGCTTAGCTGTGAGAGAAAACCCAGTGGTTTATACAGGATTGAGGTTTATTTCTTACTTATGTAAACAAAGTTCAGAGGTAAGTCCTTTCAGCTTAACATTCTGTGACTCCTAAAGTGTAACCCTTGTCCTAATCACTCTCACCAGAGAAGGTAGGAAAAGGGGCAAAAGACACAACCACCTCTCTCTGTGTGTGTCTCTCTCTCTCTCTCTCACTTTTTTTTTTTAAGTAACAGAGTCGGCCGGGCACGGTGGCTCACGCTTGTAATCCCAGCACTTTGAGAGGCTGAGGCGGGCAAATCCTGAGGTCGGGAGTGCGTGACCAGCCTGACCAACATAGAGAAATCCCGTCTCTACTAAAAATACAAAATTAGCCAGGCGTGGTGGCACATGCCTGTAATCCCAGCTCCTCGGGAGGCTGAGACAGGAGAATTGCCTGAACCTGGGAGGTGGAGGTTGCAGTGAGCCATCACACTCCAGCCTGGACAACAGGAGCGAAACTCCCTCTCAAAAAAAAAAAAGAAAAAAAAAGTAACAGGGTCTTGCCCTGTCATCCAATTTTTTTTCTTTTTGTTTTACTTTTTGTAGAGATGAGGGGTCTCACTTAGTTGCCCAGGCTGGTCTTAAACTCCTGGCTTCAAGCAATCCTCTTGCCTTGGCCTCCCTAATTGCTAGGATTACAGGTATGAGTCACTATGCCTAGCCCATTGGGTCTCTTTAGGAAGGCCATAGGAAGCTATAGCATAACATTTCCATTTATATTAGTGCCTGTAATTAATCACATGACCAAAGCCAGCTGCCAGGAGCCTAGAAAAATGTAGTCTTTATTTTAGGTGGTCATATGAACAACTAAAAATTCTACCACATGGCCAGGCAGAGTGACTCATACCTATAATCCTAATACTTTGGGAGGCTGAGGCAGAAGGATTGCTTGAGCTCAGCAGTTTGAGACCAGCCTGGGTAACATAGTGAGATTTCATATCTCAAAAAAATCATACACACAGAAAAATTTAGCTAAGTGTAGTGGCATATGCCTGTGGTCCCAGCTACTTGGGAAGCTGAGGCAGAAGGATGACTTAAGCCCAGAAGATTGAGGCTGCAGTGAGCCATAATTGACCCACTGCACTCACAACTGGGTGACAGAACAAGACTCTGTCTCAAAAAAATAAAAATAAATATTCTACCACATTATATTTTCGCTATAAATTGATATTCCTAGACCATTTTAAAAACTACATGGGCTGGACGCAGTGACTAATGCCTGAAATTCCAGCACTTTGAGAGACCAAGGCTGGAGGATCACTTAAGCCCAGGAGTTCAAGACCAGCCTGAGCAACATAATGAGACCCCATCTCTACAAAAACTTAAAAGATTAGCCAGGCATGGTGGCATGTTCCTGTAGTCCCAGCTACTCTAGAGGCTGAGGTGGGATCGGTTGAGCCTGAGAGGTCTAAGCTGCAGTGAGCTGTGATTGTGCCACTGCACTCCATCCTGGGCAACAGAGTGAGACCCCATCTCTAAGAAAATAAATAGATAACTACATAAATAAATAACTGTAACATGGGAAAATTACATTTAAGTTTCTCAGACAGGAGTACTAATGATTTTGTCTCTTGCAGCCACGTATGGACCAGTACTTTAATCAGATGGAGAAAATTGTGAAAGAAAGAAAAACCTCATCTAGGATTCGGTTCATGCTTCAAGATGTAATAGACCTAAGGCTGGTGAGTGGGGAAAAAAAATAATAAGCTTACTGGTCCAGTGTCTTTAAAGGAATTGGACTGGGGAAGGATGTCCTGTTGTTTACATGTGTAAAGTCAGTGCTTTTGCTTCAGGACTTTCAGAACTTGAATTGGCAAACTTTCAGTGGGAGAGTTCTGAGGAAGGACAGAAGTCCTATTGCCAGTTACGTGCTTCTTCTCCTTACTCGGATTATCAAACCATATTTTGTTTTTGCTTTGTTTTTCTTTTTGTTTGTTTGTTTTGTTTTTCTTGAGACAGAGTCTCACTCTGTCGCCCAGGCTGGAGTGCAGTGGCTCAGTTTCAGCTCACTGCAACCTCTGCCTCCCAGGTTCAGGTGATTCTACTGCCTCAGCCTCCCAAGTAGCTGGGATTACCAGCACATGTCCCCACACCTGGGCAATTTTTGTAATTTTAGTAGAGATGGGGTTTCACGCTGTTGGCCAGGCTGGTCTGGAACTCCTGACCTCAAGCCTCCCAAAGTGCTGGGATTACAGGAGTGAGCCACTGTGCCCAGCCACTTGCAATTTTGTAATCAGCCATTCTGAATTCAAACTCCATTCAAATTTAAATTCAATTAAATTTAGTCTTTGTATGCTAAATAATCAGCAAGTCTCATCTCCACAGTAAATACATTTAACTCTCTGAGCCTTACATTTTTAATCTCTAAAATGAGGATGTTGCCTGCCTTGTAGATTTGTTGTAAAGAGTCAATGGAATAATTATGTAAGGTGCCCAGCTCAGATATTGGTGTTTTCTTCTCTTTCGTTTTTCCTGTGACCCTGCTATTCTGCTGCTGTTTTTGTTTTGTATTTTCTCATTTCTCTTACCAGGTGCTGTTTTTGTTACTACTACTTTTCTCTTTTTTAAGTTTAACTCCTACAGGGAGTTACTCTTTTGTAAGTTTCACTCCGACAGGGAATATACTACATCACTAGAGAAAGTGAACAAAGCCCTACCTCTTATTTCTCCTCCACCCAGGCCAGATAGCATTGATGATGATTCTTTATCTTGCTGAGACTAGATGTGATCTTACGATCCTTCATATTACGAAAGCCACCACCAGTTGATCAGAATTTGCATTCTGATTTAAACCTGTTTCCCATTCTTGCCTCTAGCTAATATAAATAAATATAAAAAATGTCTCCACCCATGTTATCAGCCACTTCTACTTATATCAGATTTTGGGACTGTTATTAGGGAGAGAAGGGAGAAGTATAATTATAAAGTGACAACTTATTTTGTCCTTAATACAGGGGATAACCAAAGGGCAGAGTGGTGTGGACCTTTGTGTAGAATATCAGAATCATGATATTGGAGAAAGAAAAGCAGGAGTCATCCTTGACTTAGAACCCCTATGGAGTTGGTATGATCTGAGTAGTAATCCCACAGATTAAGGCAAGGCCAAGAAATCCTCGTCATTTTTACTTTTCTCTCCTCCTTTCAAATGTACAAAATACTGATACAGATAAAATCTGTCTAGTCCACAGAGAAATATATGCCATGCTTAAAAATGTAATAATAAATTTGGGCCATCTTTCACCCTGTTCTTTGTATGCATTGGCTATTGGAATATGTAGTTATACAGTTGGTCAGGTTTGATTGAGAAGATTTTAATTCTTTAGCTCTAATCCTAAACTGCTCATAGTGTCATCTATAAGATACATGAGAAACTACCATAATACAGCTTTTGTAGGTATTTCGTACTTTTCCAGTAGTAAAAATTACAAATTTTTAAATTGTAAAAAATTTTCAGTTATCTGGCAGATAACCTTTTTTTCTACTTTTGTAGTGCAATTGGGTATCTCGAAGAGCAGATCAAGGGCCTAAAACTATCGAACAGATTCACAAAGAAGCTAAAATAGAAGAACAAGAAGAGCAAAGGAAGGTCCAGCAGCTCATGACCAAAGAGAAGAGAAGACCAGGTGAGGCCGGAATCCACCAGGGTTTAGAGAACTTGGAAGTTTCACGAATACATATTAAGAATTATCTATTTTTAGGTGTAAAATGAGATCAGAAAGAATAGCCCAAAGAATAGAGTGGTGATTGTTAGGTGAAGCAGTTTCACCTGAAGAGTAAAGTTATTGAGTAAAAGTTGAGAATGCAGGAACAAAACATGATTTCTTTCACTACTTAAATGCCAGTAAGCAGTAAGACTTTATTGAGCATCTTCTGTATACTCAGAATTGGCGAGACTAGAAAAAGAAGTGGAAAATGTAGTAACTTCCCTCTCAAAGTGTACAGTTTATCTGGTAAGGTGAAACTTTTGACAAGCAAAAGAGGAACATTTGTTAAGCAAATGGAAGATAGTATCAATTATGAAATGTATTCTCCATTAAGTGTTAAAATTTAGAGGAAAAGAAGAGAGACAGAAAGCTGAAAGAAAACTTTATTTAAGAAAGGGGGCCGAGTTCGGTGGCTCATGCCTGTAATCCCAGCACTTTGGGAGGCCGAGGCGGGTGGATCACAAGGTCAGGAGATCGAGACCATCCTGGCTAACACAGTGAAACCCCATCTCTATTAAAAATACAAAAAAAATTAGCCGGGCACAGTGGCAGGTGCCTGTAGTCTCAGCTACTCGGGAGGCTGAGGCAGGAGAATGGCATGAACGCAGGAGGCGGAGCTTGTAGTGAGCCGAGATCACGCCACTGCACTCCAGCCTGGGCGGCAGAGCGAGACTCCGTCTCCAAAAAAAAAAGAAAGGGGCACTTTGTAGCAGGTTGTGCACGGTGGCTCATGCCTGTAATCCCAGCACTTCGGGAGCCTGAGGTGGGTGGATCATTTGTGGTCAGGAGTTTGAGACCAGCCTGACCAACATGGTGAAACCTCATCTCTACTAAAAAATTTGCTGGACATAGTGATGTGTGCCTGTAGTCCCAGATACTCAGGAGTCTGAGGCAGGAGAATCACTTGAACCCAGGAGTTGGAGGTTGCAGTGAGCCGCAATTGCACCACTGCACTCCAGCCTGGGGAACAGAGTGAGGCTACATCTCAAAAAAATTAACAAATAAATAAAAAGAAAGAGACATGCAAAAAAAGTGAAAGATGAAATAGAAGGCATTTTAAACCTGAGACAATAGTCCATTTACTGATTTTAGGAACACTGGAAAAGAAAACCTTTTTCAGAGGGAAATGATAATTTTCTGGCTGATAGTAAATACTTTGTAACCATTAGTTGTTGTCACAGACTCAGTAGAGCTTATAGTGAAATTGTTAGGAGAGATGAATTCTGCAGAGAAGAAAATTTACTTTTAAGTTTCTTGAGATACCACACTTACCTTCCTCACTCTAGTACCTAGTGCAGTGCCTTTTGGGTAATATCTTTTATTTATCATTGAACCAGATTGAGAGGGAAAAGGAGTAGATATCAAAGCCTAATTCATGGAGGATATTCACATATGACTAAAGGAAGAAAAGAACTCTTGGAAAAGTGACAGATAAGAGCAAGTGGAGAGAAAGGACTAAGATACAAGTGTCATAGAAACAAGGAAGAAGCAAGTCTGTTTATGATCAGTAATATCAGATAGCACAGAGAAAATCACGAAGTATGTTAGGACCAGAAAAGCTTTTGGATAGACAGGTGATGTTTCAATTTATTAATTCATTCAGCAAGTATTTATTGTCTGTCACTTAAAAAGGCACACAAAGTCTTTTCCATCATGTGGCTTACATCTTATGGTAGAGGGGAGAGAGGAGACAATAAATAATAAATACTTAAAGAAAATATATCATTTGTCAAATAAATTTGTAGAAAAAGAAAGGAGAAGGGACTAGGGAGTGCAAATCTTGGCAAGTAGGGTGCAGTTTTAAATAGGAAAATTGGGGAAACTATAAAAGTTGGTATTGTTTGAGCAAAGACCTGAAGCAAGTGAGGGTGTTAAATCATGTGGAAATATGGGGAAAGATACTTAGGCAAAGGGAGTAGTAAGTACAAAGACCCTGAAGCAGCATTTTCAAGGAACAGCAAGGGGGCCAGTGCAGCTGAACCTAAGAAGGGCCTGATGTGGAGAGTGGTAGAAGATGGGGACTGAGAGGCAACAGGAGCCAGATTATTTAGAGGCCATTTGTAAGGAATCTTCTCTTTTTCTCTGAATGAGATAGAAAGGTATCAGAAGTGTTTTGAACAAAAAAGTGCAGAATCTTGTACTTTACTAGAGTCACACTGGCTGCCATGATGAGCACAGCTGAAGGTAGAAGCAGGAAGGCCAAAACAGGTCTCTACAGTAATCTAGGAAAGGGGTGTTGGTGGCTTAAACAAAACTGCTAATGTTGTTAGTAGATTCTGAATATATTGTGTAGGTTTAACTCACAAGGTTTACTGACAAAAATTGGATGTGAAGTGTGAAAGAGGAGTCAAGGTTTTCCACTTGAGCAGCTGAAATGTTGGAGAAGCAGGTTTGGGAAATAATCAAAGCATACTTCTGTCATTTGACCCCATTAAATACAATATACTTTAGAATAAATAATTTCCATCTGACTTCTCCCAAAGTGTTCTAGTCATTAATTCTGTGAATACTGGATTTGGCCCTGCCTTCTCCAGTACCAGATATTCATTTGTGTCAGTTGTTTGTTTGTAGGTCGGTAATGTTTCATGGGTGAGCCAAAATAAGCCGTGCTTCTGCATGTATTTTCCTGCTGTGGGATTAAAGATACTGTCATCAATGCTTTAACAGCTTCTGTTGTCTTTCTTCTTGGTTTTGATGAAAATATTGCTCACTCTTTCAGTGTCCAACTGACTTGAGACAGATGAGAGACTGATACTCTGTTGTCCTTGCAGGTGTCCAGAGAGTGGATGAAGGTGGGTGGAACACTGTACAAGGGGCCAAGAACAGTCGGGTACTGGACCCCTCAAAATTCCTAAAAATCACTAAGGTGAGTCTGACATTTAAAGTACAATTTACACTCTCCTTTGATGCCTTTGATATTAAACACACACACACACACACACACACAAAATTTACAATAGTTGCAAAACATGAGTCTCAAAAGTACTTATTTATGTAAAACAGCAATATTGCAAATCCGTGGGGTGGTTATTTTTTAATGCATTTTTCTTCAAGTTGCTATTGATCAATGTATTCTACATACTCATTTCTGCTTCTATAAGGGTTTACTAAAGAGGGAAAGACTAGGTTACTTCTTAGACATAAGATGCTTAATATAGGAGAGGTAATAAAGATATTTTAGAAGCCTAAGTCAATTGCAGGCTTTTACACAATGTATCCATAGCTCTGGGGAAAAAAAGCAGTCACCTGTTTAAACCTTACCGTGAAAGATTTGCCTTATCCAAGGCCTAAAGGAAACCACAGAGGGCCTACTAGAAATCATTCTGTAATAAGGATTTAATAGACTCTGCTTTCCTCTCTTTTGAGTCTGTGGGCAGTAAGAGGAAAAAACTCTCTAGCAGATATTTTCAGCAGTAAAAGTTGATCATGTAAGTAGAATGAAGAACTTTGGAGAATGTAGAGAAAGCAGTATTAAATATGATAAGAGTGGAAACTTCTAAAGTCCAGTGGGTTTTCCAATTTGCAAGTCTAGTTTGATCCTTATACTTTCCATAGTTCTGAAAATTGGCACCCTGCTAGCAAAATACTGAAGACAGTCAAAACTAATGTGAAAATACTACATGAAAGAAGATAACTGACAAGAAGTATTAAGAAAAATCTTTAAGAAAATTGGAATAGGCCGGGCGCGGTGGCTCAAGCCTGTAATCCCAGCACTTTGGGAGGCCGAGACGGGCGGATCACGAGGTCAGGAGATCGAGACCATCCTGGCTAACACGGTGAAACCCCGTCTCTACTAAAAAATACAAAAAACTAGCCGGGCGAGGTGGCGGGTGCCTGTAGTCCCAGCTACTCGGGAGGCTGAGGCAGGAGAATGGCATAAACCTGGGAGGTGGAGCTTGCAGCGAGCTGAGATCCAGCCACTGCACTTCAGCCTGGGCTACAGAGCGAGACTCCGTCTCAAAAAAAAAAAAAAAAAAAGAAAATTGGAATAAAATGGGCTATATCATTTGCATCTCATAGTTTTGTCGAAGCTTTGCTTCATGATAGAAAATTCTCCCTCTGGATCTCTCTTAATAATATAGTTAGCTAGGATCCTTTTCTCCAAGATTCTGGTACTTTCTTCTAGTTGTTTATATCTCAGAGCAAGAATTCCATTGCTGAATACAGTTTGAGTCTTACCGTCTCCACTTCCATCTAGAGACAGTTTTAACCAAAAGTTTATGTTTAAAGAAATCCTCCAGCATTTTGAAAAATGTGTCAGTATTTAATAACAACATTTGTATTTTTAAATATTATGTTTTCCGTGCTTGGATACTATAAAAACAATGCTGGTATCAAATCTCCAACATTACTACTTTAATATTTTTAAGTATGTAAATTGTTAATAAACTTTGTGTATTCAGATAGTTATACTGGAGATACTATACATGAGTATCCTAGAACAAAACCATTAAACATATTTATTGTTAATTGGGAGAGGTTTGTGTGAAAGCACATTATATAGCATAGCAACATATTATGAGCTGTCAGAACATAGAAATATCTTTTTTACAAAGAGCTACATTACAGCTTTTATGTTATATTTATTTTATAATAATATAATGCATACAGCGTAATTTTATTTCACTTGTAGTAAAGGTGTGCTTGGAAGATTAAACATGAGATATCAGGCACCTTAACTTCCTACGCTCCCTGCCCAACATTCAAATGTCTTTCTTCTTATTCTTTGTTGAATACTCACATCCCACTGCCTATCTCTAGCCCCAACATGAAATTTTTGTGTCTGTTGATCTGTGTTCTGACAGTCATGTAAAGATACTAATGAATTAATTTTGTGGTATTTGTATTTTTTTCTTTTTAAAATTAATGGGTAGTGTACAAGAAGAATGATTAGAAACTGCTTATTACAGTTAGCAAATTCATAAACCATCTTAAATAGGAGGACCTGGATGCATTCTCTAGACCAAACAGTATTTTATAGAAACTGGAGTCCAAGGAAGTGCTTCAGGGGCCACATGGATCCCAGTTTAATGAGAACAGCTCCAATTTCTGTTTCTATTAAATTGGCATTCCAAACAAATTTTTTGTTGCTATAATTGGTTCTACTTCACTGAAGAAGAAAAAAAATAAAAGAAAAACTATTCTTCTAGAATATTTCCTATAACTGACTTGTGGTCTCTTATGTTACAGCCTACAATTGATGAAAAAATTCAGCTGGTACCTAAAGCACAGCTAGGCAGCTGGGGAAAAGGCAGCAGTGGTGGAGCAAAGGCAAGCGAGACTGGTAAGTGTGCAGTGTCCCTCCTCAAACCTGGCTGTGGCTTGTTAGCATTCGCCTCACAGCACATTCCCATAGTCATCGAATGATGGTTTTAGGGAAAGATGTGTAGACTAATCATGCCTAAAATTTTATTGGTAGCCCTTTCCTTTCAACATAGATCCTTTCTCAGGATCCTTAAATAATTTTAAGCATTAAAAAAAAAAATTTCAGTTCATTCATTTAGGCTAATTAAGACCTTTGTTTATTGATTTATTTTTATTTTATTTATTTATTTATTTGAGATTGGATCCTGCTGTGTCACCCAGGCTGGAGTGTAGTGGCATGATCACAGCTCACCACAGCCTCAACCTCCTAGGTTCAAGCAATCTTCCTGCCTCAGTCTCCTGAGTAGCTGGGACTACCGGCACACGCCATCACACCTGACTGATTTTTTTTTTTTTTTTTTTTTTTGGTAGAGATGGAGTCTCACTGTGTTGTCTAGGCTAGTCTTGCACTCCTGGGCTCCAGTGATCCTCCCACCTTGGCCTCCTGAGTGCTGGGATTACAGTTATGAGCCACACTCAGCCACTAAGACCTTAATTTTTTAGGTTCCTTTTTGTAGTTGTTGACAAATTTAATATAGCTAGAGAAACTACTGGGACCTCAAATTAAAAGGGAAACTCATTATGTTGAGGAAAGAATCTTAATATGCAGGTGTATTTACTGTAATTTTAGGGAGTTATAAAAGAATAAAGAAATATTGTTCAAAATCTTTTTTGAAAATCAGATTTTGAGAGATTTGACCTGAACTCCAAAGATGTTTGGATCATCAGAAACACATCCTATTAACTGAGGAAGCCCAATGGAAAGAACAAAAAAATTCAGTGTTAACCTACTTCCCATATGTCCCTTCTACTAAGTAATTTCAGCCTTTTTTCTTTAAATTTTAAAAAATGTCATTATTCAGTAAAACCCACATGCTTATTTGTACACACATGAGATTGAAGCATTTGTGTTGGTTAGCTTTGTTAAAGTTTTATTCTGTTTTTGCTTGCCTTCTTCCTCTATTTGCCACTCCCACCCGTTTACTATGTTCTTAAAGGAACGAATGGTTGTAATAAATGAAGACTTCTAAACTCTGTTACATGCAAATTCCTTCTAACACTTTGCTTCTCAGAATATGGTAGAGGGACCAGGAGATTGGCATCACCTAAGCTTGTTAGGAATGCCTGGTCTCAGGCCTCACCCAGGGATGCAGATGACTGATTATTTGCATTTTAGTCATGTGATTTGTATTTTTTTCTAAATCCTTGACATGTGTAGATGCCTTACGGTCAAGTGCTTCCAGTTTAAACAGATTCTCTGCCCTGCAACCTCCAGCACCCTCAGGGTCCACGCCATCCACGCCTGTAGAGTTTGATTCCCGAAGGACCATAACTAGGTGAGAACCCTGCTTTTTATGTCTACCCAAGGCCAGCCTGCTTGCCAGTATGTGTGGCAAGATAGGAACAAGGATTCTGATAGTAATCCTTATAGATGCATTCCTTTTATTCCTAAAGTTGATTTCCTTCTTTAATCTTCACACACACTATAATTTCTAAGATAGGAACATAATTGGGTGGTGGATTTGGGATGGGATGGGAGGGAAGGGATTCTTTTTTTTTTTTCTTTTTTTGAGATGGGGTCTTGTACTGTCGCCCAGGCTGGAGTGCAGTGGCATGATTTTGGCTCACTGCAAGCTCCACCTCCTGGGTTCACGCCATTCTCCTGCCTTAGCTTCCCGAGTAGCTGGGACTTCAGGCACCGGCCACCACACCCGGCTACTTTTTTGTACTTTCAGTAGAGACGGGGTTTCACCGTGTTAGCCGGGATGATCTTGATCATCTCCTGACCTTGTGATCTGCCCTCCTCGGCCTCCCAAAGTGCTGGGATTACAGGCGTGAGCCACTGTGCCTGGCTGGGAGGGAAGGGATTCTTAAGAAAACTAGGCCCACCCAAACAGCGCTGGAGGCATGTCTAGGGGCTCCCCAAGCTAATCCTCCAGATACTCTAGAAGCATCTAGCATTCTCAACTATGGGAATTAAAGAACGTGACAATCCACCCATACATTTCTCTGTCACAGTGTTCTTCACGTTATATTTGAGGTTTTCCTTCATTTTTTTTGCTAGTCTCCATATTTCGCTATCTTTCTACTTTTGCTTTTATAGGATTGTTACAGTCAAGTATTCTGTTGGCTGGTTTACATACCATGAATGGGGACCCTGTAGTGCAGTCACAAAAAACATTTTTTACATAAGCACTTTCAGAACTGAAGTTTCTTTAAGCTCTAAAACTTTTTTTTTAATTATTATTTTTTAGAGATGGCATCTTGCTATGTTGCCCAGGCTGGCATTGAACTCGTGGTCTCAGGCGATCCTCCCATCAGGCTTTTTATTATTATTATTGTAATAAGTTTGATTAGGTAGACTTTGCAAACTGTGTTACTTAATCCCTTGACTTCTTCTGAAACGAAGTATACTTAGCACAAGTCAGCTTTTCATGATGATTCAGATTGTCATTGAGTATCACTTGTGGCGCTTTGCTCTCATAAATGTCCCCTAATGGTTCTGCTTCCTAAGCACTTGTATATGTTCTTTCACAATAGTTAGACCATTCTCCTGCCTGAGTCTCTCCTTTTCCCTTTTAATTTGCTGCTTCTGGTCTACCATGGGCCAACAAACTGTTTGCCCAGCTGGTTAAAATTGTCTAAAAGAAGACGAAATCAGGAAATATGGAGAGTCTCTCTTAAAAGGAATAAAATATATGGCGTTAGCTAATCTAAGACAGCTTTTACTTGATTCTCAAATATTTTCCGTATGTTTTAAGTTTCTAAATAAAAAGGTACCATTGTATAATTTCTAAGATAGTGATACCATGTTCTTATAATATTTGTTTCCCTTTCATTTATGTAACTCATACTTTCATCATTGTCTTTTTTTTCCTGAAAGATTTTTAAAAACTAAAATAAGAAATTGCCAAAATTAAGACCAGGCATGGTGGCTCACGCCTGTAATCCCAGCAGTTTGGGAGGCCAAGGTGGGCAGATCACCTGAGGTCGGGAGTTCGAGACCAGTCTGACCACCATGGAGAAACCCTGTCTCTACTAAAAATACAGAATTAGCCAGGCATGGTGGTGCATGCCTGTAATCCCAGCTACTCAGGAGGCTGAGGCAAGAGAATCACTTGAACCCGGGAGGCAGAGGTTATAGTAAGCCGAGATCACTCCATTGCACTCCAGCCTGGGCAACAAGAGTAAAACTCCATCTCAAAAAAGAAAAGAAAAAGAAATTACCAAAATTATCACTGACTTTTTTTTGAGACAGAGTCTCACCGTCGCCCAGGCTAGAGTGTGGTGGTGCAATCTTGGCTCACTGCAACTTCCTCCTCGCAGTTTCAGGCAATTCTCGTACCTCAGCCTCCCAAGTAACTGGGATTACAAGCACCCGGCACCAAATCCGGCTAATTTTTGTATTTTTAGTAGAGACACGGTTTCACCATGTTAACCAGGCTGGTCTTGAACTCCTGACCTCAAGTGATCTGCCCTGCTCGGCCTCCCAAAGTGCTGGGATTACAGGTGTGAGCCACCATGCTTGGCCACCACTGACATTTTAAAGTATTAAGTAGTATCGCTTCAGAGAAAAAAGTTAAAACATCTTAATAAATATTCCCTTTAAAGTACTCTTTTACTTGTTTGTTGAATAAGCAGACTTTGAAATATAGTTGGTGCCTCACACATCTAATGTTATCTGTGAAAAATTATTCTGCATACTTTCAGAAAGTCTTAGTGTTATTTTATAATTTGAATATGTGGGGGACATGGGCTTGTCTTTCCTTTGAAAAGTGTTGTTTTGTCTTTTAAGTCGTGGAAGTATGGGCAGGGAGAAGAATGATAAGCCCCTTCCATCTGCAACAGCTCGGCCAAATACTTTCATGAGGGGTGGCAGCAGTAAAGACCTGCTAGACAATCAGTCTCAAGAAGAGCAGCGGAGAGAGATGCTGGAGACCGTGAAGCAGCTCACAGGGGCTGTGGATGTGGAGAGGAACAGCACTGAGGCCGAGCGAAATAAAACAAGGGAGTCAGGTGAGAGACTTGGCTTAAACAGATGCAGATACTGATTTGGGTTTTAAATTTGGAAGGAAAAATAAAAAGGAGACTGCCTGAGTAGATTTTAGAATCAACATATAATAGCAACACATACCAGCATCTGAAGAGTGAAAGGGCACTTCATAGTTTTATAACTGTTCTCATTCCCTAGGTATGCCTTAGCTCGACAGTTTGTAAATTTTCTCCATTCTTTATTAAATGTTATGGTGAGGAGGTCCTCCTGCTGTATTTTAAGCAATCTGAATTTCTTACAAGTCCCTGTAGCATCCCACACTTTACGTTGCTGTTAGATTGTGTATGCTGTGTAGAGCCCCTCAAATGTGTGAAAATTCTCATTACTGAGCCACTGCAAGACAAACCAAAGAGAAGGTATTAGGTTATCTTTAGTTGCCTTCATCTTCCTTGGTAACCTGTTGTTTTTTGTATGCATTTAGCATGTATATGCTTAGAGGACTTGCTCAGATAATGCTCTAAAACTTGCTTCATGTATTTAACCTGTGTTTCAGTTTCCTTATCTGTTAAATGGGGATAAGTTGTACCTACCTTTTCAGGATATTATGAAAATTAAATAAGAAGTTAATACATGTAAATACTTAGAACATTACCTGATAAATACAAGGTTTTCAAAAAGTATTAAATGTTGTGATGACGAATATAGCAATGGAAAACAGTTTAAATTGAAGATTATTTTCAGCCTCTTTTAAATATTTGTCATGAAGTAATTCCAGTTGTTTTTAGTATTTATATAGCTTTCTAATTTGTTTCACTCTTTAAATTGTTTCTCTTAACTGTAGTCCCTAAATGGATCTCAGAGACAAATTAAAGTGTCTTCTCCCAATTGGTGTAACTTTAGATAATACAGCTTTAGGGACGTGTGACTTTTTTAAATCTGTGGTAGATACTTTTGAAATATAACAAGATAGGATATTAAAATATCTTGTGTGTAGTGAATAACGTAGCACAGCTGCTCTATGTGTTTTTATCATCTGATTCATTTGTACATTTACCAGATGCACAGTAAGTGTGAGGCACTTGATCCCTGTTCTCGGCCTTCAGTCTGCTGAGTCAGAAAGACCTTTTTTAGTAATTCCACAAAAGACACAAACTGAGAAAGGTGCTATGAAGAAAGGAATTTAGTTCTAAGAGAATACTTAGAACTATCTGGTACCAAGGAGCTATGTAGAATTAGGGCAAGGGGAGGTTTCCTTTATCTGAAGGACCCATGGGAATGAAGCAGGTTTGTAGACAGGGATGGGTGTGAAGCAGAGGAAAAGAGCACTCCAGACAGGATTACTATGAGCAAAGCTGTAGTAGGAATAGCCACGATTTGTTCAAGCAGCAGTGTGGCTCAGGCTTAGTAGCAAGCAGGGCCCTGACCTGTGCAGGATTGTGAAGACCTCATGAACTCTTCATCTTCGAAGCAATGGGGAACAATCATAATACAGAAAGGAACAAAAAAGCTTTAAATAGGAAAGTTTATCATGTTCCTAAATCTTGTTCATTGTTATTGTAGATTATAAAGTTAGTTAGTGCAAATCTATTCTAAAACAAAAGGTTTCTGTATTCTGTTTAAATGTCTTGTATCTATTGTCTTGTAGCTATTAAATGCCTTTACTGTAAAAATAATGTAAAGTACATAATATTGTCAACCATAATCTCACTATTTTAATAGTAATTTTTATTATTTTTACTTTTTTTTGCGGGGGGGCCTCTCTAATAGCAAAACCAGAAATTTCAGCAGTGTCAGCTCCTGACAAGGCTGCATTATCAGAAGAGGAAATGGAGAGGAAGTCCAAATCTATCATTGATGAATTTCTACACATTAATGATTTTAAGGTAAATGAGATTAAAAACAAAAAAAACAAAGTCCTTTGACAGTATATAATACTTGGTTCTGGTCTAAATCAGGTGTCATTATGAACTGATAATACTTAGGTTGAGTAATCCAAGTCCTACACAATTCAGTTTGCTTAATGCTGATGCATTTCTGCCAAGTACTCTCTTTTAATTGGATGCTATAATTTACAACATAAAGTGGTGGGCAGAGAGAATGAGTACCAATCCTTCCCCACTAAAGGAAAACCAAATTGACTTCGATATTAAGGAGCAAAAACAACACATTATCATTATGAAGCATTTCTGGCACCCTGGATATAGCTGTCATGGTCTTTTTTATTTCTTTGAGACAGAGTCTTGCTCTGTTGCCCAGGCTGGAGTGCAGTGGCACAATCTCGGCTCACTGCAACCTCCACCTCCCAAGTTCAAGCAATTCTCCTACCTCACTTTCCCAAGTAGCTGGGACTACAGGTGCCTGTAACCATGCCCAGCTAATTTTTGTATTTTTAGAAGAGGCGGGGTTTCACCATTTTGGCCAGGCTGGTCTTGAACGCCTGACCTCAAATGATCCACCCACCTCGGGCTCTTAAAGTGCTGGGATTACAGGCCTGAGCCACCACACGTCCCATGCTCATGGATAGGAAGAATCACTATCATAAAAATGGCTATACTGCCCAAAGCAATTTATAGATTCAGTGCTATTCCCATTAAACTACCTTTGACATTCTACACAAAACTAGAAAAACCTATTTAAAAATTCGTACGGAACCAAAAAAAGGAGCCCAAATAGCCAAGACAGTCGTAAGCAAAAAGAACAAACTGGAGGCATCACACTGCCCTGCTTCAAACCATGTATGTGTGTATATGTGTGTGTGTGTATATATATATATATAT